>NC_084821.1:62583152-62914987 GCF_958449725.1 Rosa rugosa | reverse complement strand
CAACTTTGTCAACACTAACTCGCCACCCAGAGTCCTCCTGACCTGCCTTTGATCGACCAAGTCTACACTAGTTGTGACTTCGAACCCGACCAAAAAGAAATGCTGGACCGTCAGACTTGAGACTAAATTAAACCCAAGACCATGGCCACCTTAATGTTAACACCGTCAATCCACAAATGCTCCAAATCTCCATCACCTCCGACTCGAGATCAGACAGGAACAATCCCACTAGAAGGCCAAGGATGATTGTCTATGCCAGTATGCCACCGCCAGACATTTTCGCCACCACTGCTGACCTAACTCCAGAACATGAACGACCTCTAGACCGCTGAATAGAAGATTGTCTATGCCAAAAATTGCAGTGCACCCGACCCAACAGCTAAACTTAAAACAAAACCTTGATAGTAACTTATTGCTGAAAAACAAAACAAAAGAAACCAAACCCTAATTTAACATGCAAAAAACAATTTGGGACCTGAGCCCAAGAACAGACCCAGGCCCAAACTCCATCTAGCCCAAGCAACAAAGCCCGACCCCAGAGAACAAATACAGTCTGCCTCCATTCTTCACGCCCAGCCCAAGATCTCGCCTGCACCCCCATGCCCACCACTCCACCATCGACGTCGGGTCTCCACCACCGCCGCTCTGTCGCCGTCGTCGGACCACCACAGGAGGACATCATCCAACTCCACGATCTCATCCCCACGCAGCCGTGATCCAGATCGGGGATCCAGAACCGAGAGGAAACCTGCCCAAACACAGCCCCTCTCCATCCCTCCACCTACCCGTGGTAGCACCGCCGCCTGTCCCATCGCCGCATCGTGGATCCACCCAACGTCGATCCCATCCCTCAACGACATATCATATCCTGGTGCAGCCGGATCCGAGAATAAATGGGGAAAGACACCTCCACACCATAGCCTCCGAGTGTCGGACCTGGCCACGGGCAATAGAACCCTTCCAGCCACAGTGCCACACGCACAGTGCAACGACAAGGCCAGTGGCCAGTGCCAGCGCCGAGGCGCAATCCCAGCCAACGGCGTTCTCTCTAGGGTTTTCTCTGGTTTTGTAATACCTAGCATTAATATCGTCATTAATATTGCTAGAATCATGCAATTTTGGTCTTTTTTTTCATATTCAAATGGATTGATTGCTGCTTTAAATGAACCAAATATTGAGAGACTTTTTCAAATCTTTCTTTTGGGTTTGCAAGCCTTCTATCACACAGGTAAGTTATTTGATTCCTACTATCGATAGTAATTATTTATGTGATTGAGATTGTGGAGAACGGTGTTTATCGTTTTTTGTGTTTTTTACTTTTTTTCTGCGGTGCACTCAATGTATTCGATGAAGTTATTAATAATTTAGTTCGCATAATGCTTGCAACACCTAACATCGAGGTTTGTTCGATTATACCATACCTATTATAGCCATGCTAACTTGCAGGAGTTAATTAAGTATGTAGTAGGTATGACTTTTAAGTTCTAAAACCTAGCCTACTGGTTTTTTTTTTTTTTTTTTTCTATGCTTTGAGTTTCATTTGTTACCAATTTCAAATGTATGATATTTAGCGATATTCATGGCTATGTTGTGAGTTTTTTTCAATACTTTGTCAAAAGGTATATAGTTTTAGATACCTCATAACTAATGTGTACTGGTTGCATACCTGATGTAGAGGTTTGTTCGAATACGTCATACTTAATATACTTGTGGTTGACGTTGTTGCAATGGCTTGTAGTAGATATTCACTTCATTATAACACATATCTTGACCAATGAAGCAAGCGAGTATGCAGAGATACATGTATAGAATCAGTGGTAGAGCTAGGATTTTAAGCTGACTGGGGCAAAAAAAAAATAATAAAGAGCGGCTCTATTGCAAGCCGCATTAATGCGGACCAAATGAGGATTTTCAATCTGACGTTAAATTCAAGGAACGGCTTACATTTTAGACCAAGTGACCAACTGAAGAATTTCTTTTTTTGGTTCCATCTTCTTCCACCCTTCAACGCCAATCTCTATGCTATCCAAGTATTGTCATATGACTCATAACCATCTCTGATTCAATACCTCTACAACTCTAGTTAGTTTGGAATGACAGATATGGTCTTCTCTAGGTTCCAAATCTCACATACCCAAGAACCCAAATACTTGGATCTGTGGCTTTTATGGTAATCAACAGAGCTCATGCTCAGAGTGGTGAATCAATTTCCATACACCATAACCAAATTGACTTTCCTTGATATAAATTTTGGGCAATACTACACTAATTAGCACATTACAGTAAGATCTGGATCAAAATTGTTGCTACAAATATCTTGGATAGAAATTTAGATTAAAATTCTATGCCAATTCCATGACCATAACTAATTGACAGAGCTTTTAGGTTTTTCTTATATAATTAGAGATGATTTAATCTCCATATATAACAATAAAGAAGAAGATGATTTGATTTCCTAAAGCCCAAAAATGGGTGTGGATGATTGAAGGGAAGAGAACAACACGTTGGAGAAGAAGAAATGTAGTGCATAAATGTGAGCCGCTCCTTAATATACATATAATTTTTTTGCCCAAAAATATCGATTGGGGCACGGGACCCAATCAGTCCCTTCTTCGCTCCGCCCCTGTATAGAATATAACATAACATACCTTACTGAGAGAAGAACTCATCACATTAAGGAAAAGAAATCTAAAATTATATGTGGAAAGAAAACTGATGAAAGAATTGCAAACCTTAGTAAAATGAAATAATCACATATATACCGAGGCAAAGTTTTTAAGAAACAAAACAATTAAGGATATAAATTGGAAAAACAAGAATTCTTTTAAACAATTTTATTTCTTAACAAAAAAAAACAAAAGAAGTTAATTCAAAATTCAAAAAGTAGCTAGAACTAAAGATGCTAAATTAAGGATAAGTTATCATCTCATATTACTACTAAAGGGTAAATTAGACAGATAGGAAAAAAATAAAAAATATTAATTATACATCAACACTCTACAATCAAATTTGCCTATGTGGATTTGGCGTAGATTGATAAGAAAATAGGTATGAGAATTAGTCCTAAGCTAATCGGTGAGCTATGCCTTGCTGGTTATTTAGAATAACCAACAACATGGAGTTTACAGATTCAAATCTTACTGACATTATGGAATGGGGCAACTAGGGATAAAAATTGTTTCTACTTAAAAAGAATTAGTCCTCAGCTAATCACTACAAAAGAGAACTAAAATGTACTTAAACTTAATAATTAAACTATAACAAATGTTATCAATCTTCTCCTTTTCAACTGTGAAATCGTGGACATATGTAACTAGTAATTATAATCACTCAGGATGACATCTGCATAGTCCGGTAGAACCTTCATGCCATGAGTATGTGTTTTTCCTATGTTAGATTTGCACCAATGGCGCATCGCAGTAACCCACAAGAGGACAAAAGCTGCAACATTCTGGTCCCCTCCCATGGTTGGTATGTTGTGTCTGAACGTTGATGGTGCTTATGTTCCTTCACTACAACATGGAGGCACAGGAGGTGTTCTGCGTAATGAGAAGGGCGAGTTTGTCGCTGGCTTTGCTTATAGGATGCCTAATGTGTATTCTGCTTATCATACTGAGCTGCTTGCTATTAAATCTGGGTTGGAGATCATTCAGGCACTTGGCATGTCCAATATTGCTTTAATGAGTGATTGTTTAGAGGCTGTCAAGGCTGTGACAGAAGAGGACCAAGATTTATCTCCTTTGGGAACTATTCACTACACCAAAAACCTTATCAGACGACACTTTTTGCACAACGAAAAAAAAAAAAGTGTTGTGTGATGAAGGAAAGTGAATCACACAACGCGTTTACAAAACTTGCGTTGTATAAGGCGGTTAAAATTCTGAACTTTTTAGGTAGAAGGTCATCGCACAACAGTTACAAGAAAATTCTGTTGTCTGAATGAAACAAAAAATAGCTGCAGATTTCCCTCCTAGCCTGACTCAAATTTGGCTCCAAATTGATACTCTAAAGTACAACAGAATAGTTATATCTGTTGTATGAGTGTAGCTTGCGAAATATCATACAACTGTTTTTTTACTTTCTGTTGTCTGATAAAGGGAGATGTATTGGGAAAGTTTGGATGTGTGTAGATTTGCCTCAAAATGGCACTTATTCCCTCTAACATTTCCCTGCATTCTCTCCCCCAAAATTCGATTCCCTCTCAACAGGCAACAAGAGGCGGCAAAACTGAAAATTTTTAAGTGGCATTCAGACAACAGATATGTGGAAGACCATGGTCTGATGCCTGCATGATGAAATTAATGGCTTATGTGGCCATGTGTCCTAGCGCTAGACAACTACACAATAGCATCGATCTATTCAGACCAAACTATTAGAACACTTCAGAAAAAATCCATTCAGACAAAACTAATGCCCACAACTAAACCCGACACGACATTCACTCCACAAAACCCCCACAGCTGACCCCGACTCACACCGACTCTCTCTCTGACTCCATCGTTGTCCGACTCTCACTCCGACTCACTCCACAATCCTAAACCCTAAATCCACCGCCTCCGAAGCGAAGCCTTCGAAGCCCTAAATGGGAGATTTCTCTTAGAATCCGGTAAGCCCTAAAATTTGGGGTTTCTTGTTTCTCGTCCTCTCGTCATTTTGATTTCACACCGAAGCAGCCTTAGACTTGGATTCACACCGGAGCCCTAAACAATTTCGTCATCTCGAACTTCGATTCACGCCTTTGATTCGATTTGTCTCGAACTTGGTAAGTTCTCGTCGTCTCCTTCACTGTTTTGATTCAATTTTGATTTGGATTTGTCAGCTTTCGCTCTTCGTTACTGTTTCAATTCACTGAGATACAAAATTTAGGGTTCTGATATTCATAAGCAGATCTTAAAATTGTGCACTCTAATCACCGGAGTTTAACAGAGACTCGGATCTCCATCTCCGACCATGGATTCCGAGCCTTTTGAGAGAGAAAAGAACGTGACTTTTCTGGGGATGATGTACCAGCTCCTCCCACACCAATACCAGATGCAAGAGATCAACCGCCTCACTCTCGCCTACTTCGTCGTCTCCGGCCTTGACCTCCTCCATGCTCTCCACCGCGTACGTCATCCCTCCTCAATACGTTGCCGTTAGGGAGTTCAGTTTTTTCATTCACTAATTAGAAGTTTGGATTTTCATATTAACAAGGACGCAGTTGCGGATTGGGTTTTGTCACTACAAGCTCACCCCGGAGACAGCGACCAAGTCAACAATGGTATTAGGGCTGGATTCGGCCCAAAACCGACCACAATTGGGCCAAACCACTACCGAACCGAAGTGGGTCGGTAAGCCCAAACTGTAACCGAAACCAGGCCGAGCAAGGCCCAAACCGAAGTTTCGGTATGCCGATTATTCGGTTGGCTTGATTCGGTAATGGGCTTCCACCGAACTATTGGGCCATCTAAATTTTTTGGGTTTGAGAAGGCCCATTTCAATTTTCCAGCTCTTTACTTTTAGCAGCCTAATTTTTTCATACTTATTGACTATTAGTTTTCCAGTTTTTGGGCTTTTACAGCACAGTTTTAGCCTATTTATGGTATCCATATTTACTGCTGCTGCAGCCCACTACATCATATCATCCACACATTAAATCATTGAGCTACAACTACAAGTTATAGAACCTAAAGGTGTAAAAGTACATCATACGGCACATTGCCACATTGCACAAGTCCACAACAAAGTACAAAGCTGCAACGCATCCAAAAGTCCAAAAAAAAAAAAAAAAAGAATAACACAACACTTATAAAGAAATTACATGACCAACAACTAACTGAAAAATACGCAGCCCCATTATACATAAAACTGAAGAAAAAAAACACAAGTTAGGTTGGTTTAATGTTCCGATCAACCATCACCTCATCTTCTGCAGTATGGGGATGCCGCTGCACAGTTTCAGTTTGTCAATATTAGACTAAAACAGAATGCAACAACTTTATGCAGCAGCCCAGAATTGATGAATTTAAAGAAAACATGATGAAAATAAATTGAAGAGGTAAGTGACAAGACTGATTGCATACCAAAACCTTTGCACCGGCAGAAAACTGAAATGTGCATCTTCTTTATGTTGCAGCAGTGGTCGTAGAAGAGCTTGGTTCATCCAATCTAAGTCTAGCAGTTTCTACAAATTAAAACAGAAAATTGATAGCGAGTAAAAGTTCAAGAAAATTGCAGAAATCGCAGAAACGAGTAAATTCAATTAAATATTTGCAGAATTATACCTCTCTCCATTGCTTCTAGCTCGCGATACTGCTCCAGCTCAGCCACAGTTGGTTCCTTGTAGAAGTTAGGTGTTGTAGCCCTCAACCAATCACTTGAGCAGACCAAACACTCCACCATTTTAGGTGTTAGGGAACTCCTATAAGGATCTACCACCCTTTTCCCCAAACTGAAGGCATTTTCACTTGCGACAGTGCTGCAAGGGATGGCAAATATATCCTTTGCAAGCTTTGAAAGTATCGGATATGCATTTGCATTAACTTTCCACCAAACTGTCACATCGAAACCCGGTGTTAGTGGATTAACATATCGATCAGCCAAGTATTTGTCAACCTCATTCGATATCATCTCATTTTGCTCATCCATTCTTTCTTGCATTAAATCAGCCAAAATTTCAGCTTGTCCACCATCAACACCGTCAAACTCAATCCCCTCCATTGGCTGACTTCCTTCAAGGGGTGTGGTTTGGGAAGAGGCAGCATCACAGCGCCTATATTCTTCGTACATCATCATTAAAATCCCCTTTAACTCACTAGTTATTGCTACAACTCTTATTGGTGAGGAACCAACTTTGGCGAATGCCTTTTTTTGGTATTGTAGCTTCCACCTAGGATCTAACACATTGGCTATGACGATGATTATGTTCATTTGTTCAAATGAACCCCAATACTTATCGAACTTGGCTTTCAACCCACAAGCCACCCTTTGCAAAATAGGGTCTCTAACATCCTTCATCTTGCTATCAATCTCAGTTTGCAGCCCTATCAACTCAGAAAACAGCAGATGTGCTGTCACTTTCTTCCAAGCGCTCAACTTCATGGTTGCTTCGTAAAACTTCCCAAGAAAATGCACAAAAGCTTGTGCATTCCTCCAATCTTGTGATGAAGGAGGACCTGCCCTTTTCTTCTTAGTTTTGGCATCCGTCTCGTCGAAGTACTTCTTAAAAGCGTCATCTTCATCAGCCATCCTTTCAAACACTTTTTCATACTTTAATGCCGCATCCAACATTAAATATGTGCTGTTCCACCTAGTTATAACATCAAGGGGAACATTTACAGTCTTGCTCAACTGTTCAAGCACTAAAAAATCCCTAAATTTATCAAGTCTGCTTGAAGAAGACCGGATAAACTTCACACAGTGCCAAATAGCCTCTATCCCATCCTCAATCTCATCGATTCCATCTCTCACAATCAGATTTATGATGTGACAAGCACACCGAAGATGTAAAAACCCTCCCTATATCCTCCCCTTTATGGCTAATGATTGAACAGAAGTTAATTATTCTTTTGTGAAGGTTCCAGTCACTGTCCAGAAAGTGGGCAGTGACGACCATGTAGTTTATGTTCTGAATACTCGTCCAAGTATTAGTAGTTATGCTCACTCTTGTTGAGTGAGCAGCAAAATCACTCATCAGCTTGGCTTTCTCAATTTGATACAACTCCCACACTCCTTTCGCAACCTCTTTTCTATTCATTCTTTTCCACTGAGGCTGCAACTCCTTAACAAACTCTTTAAACCCATCCCCTTCAACATGCATGAAAGGAAGTTCATCCATGATGATCATCCTAACACACCCTAAATCACATCTAGGTTGGCTGAATTTATGGTAAGTAACCCCCCCACTCACATTATCTGATTTAAGAGTGGTTTGACCCTTCGTTTCTGGTGGTGGCTGGTAAAGAGGGCTGGTTTTGCACTTCTTTGCGTGAGACCACATTGAAGAAGTCCCATTCACAGTGGTGGAGGCAGGTACAATTTCTTGGCAGAAATTGCATTGTGCGACCTCTTGATTATCACTCCCATCAGTCAGTTTCGGCCTAGTGAAACACTCCCAGGTTTTGCTTCTTCCTAACGCTGGCTTTGCATTTTTACCCCCTGTCCTCACCCTAGTTGCTTTCTTTGTTTTTCCACCTGCCCTAAACGTAAATGTATTATCATGCCCTTCGTGCGTAGGAATGGTTGGGACTGACTGTGACTCTACTTGAGGGATGATATTTAGGTTAGGGTCAGGGTTTGGGTTGGGGTTTGAAGGCTGAACTATAGATGAAGTAGAGGTGAGATTAAGGTTACTGCATATTGAGGGGGTACTCAAACTACTAGAAGAAGATGCCATCTACACAAACATGCAAAAAAAAAAAAAACCAAGTGTCATTACCAAAACATTAGCCGTTCATTACTTATAATCAAATATTAGCATTTATCATTGATCAGCAACACTATCATTTTATTCATTTATCAGCAACACAACAGCAAAGCAGGTCCAATGCATTAACGTATCCAATTCATTATCATTAAGCAGTTCTAATTCATTACCAAAACATTACCATTAATCATTACCATTCACAATTAATCATTAGCATTCAAGAAACAAAAATCTGCATTCCAGTTCATTACCATTCGCAGACATTCCTAGTACTCATTAATCATTCCAGCATACATCAAACAGTTCATAGTATTCATCATTCACATAGCATTCATCTACCCATAGCATTCATCATTCACATGCAGCTCAAGTACTATTAGTCTATTACCTTTTAAATAAAAGCTCCAACGTATGCTCCTAAACGTAAGCTCCTACCAGTTTTGTCCTTGCCTACCAAAGAAATTAAGTAATGTTAGAAACCACAATTTCCACATCAAAAGTCTGTTAATGAACAAAAATATAAAAGGGGGTAAAAAAAAAGTCAATAACCTTTCTGTTAATTGGCGAAGAACAACATCATCGAGTTGTTCCTTCTCTATTCCTGGCCCTCTCTGAAGTTTCTGCAATTGGAAATCACAATTCTTGGTAAGAGTTGAATTAGCCACCAAAAAAAATAGACAAAAGCCTCAGTCTTTGGGGGTTCACAAGCTATCAAATACATACAAGTTTGTCTCAAACTATATAGTCCTCAATGCCACCACAAATCATATACCAGTTTATTCGAGTTATAGCTAACCTAAAGCTAAACAAGAAATAAAATATTAACTCAATTGAAGGAGAATAAGTGATTCTAAAGTGCAATAGTACTTTTTAGCTCCAAAACTACCTTCTCAGATAAAGAAAACCAAATTAAAAATCAAGAAGAAGGCCAAAATCATCTTATGGGATTAAGGAATGAGGACCCAACTTAACATACCTAAACATCCAGGGTTTAATCCAGAAAAATGCTCTCCCTCTGCCTTCTCTTTCACTCCTTCCTCAGCTTCTGCACCTTGCCGGAGTCGTCGACCTTGTAGAACTGGAGGACGGTGAGCTTGACCTTCTTGACCTTGGAGTTTCTTTTGATCAAAATCAAGTAATCGACAATAAAAATTGAATAACAACATAGAATAGGGGTAGAGATTACCTTTCGGTGAAGGAAACAACACTTTTCCAGAATTAGGGTTTCGATGGTTTGGGGATTTTCAAACAACAAAAGGTTAATCTGTCAAAATTATGGAGAAATAAGGCTGGGGATTTGGGATATGACGTACTGCAAGAGATTTGTCCATGGTTTTGATGATTTTAGGGGCCGGAATCTGGGATCAATGATTTTGGGGAGGGAGGCGGGTTTAGGTCGAGCAAAACGAAGAACTGAAGAAGTGAGAAATGAGGCTGGGGTCGAGCGAGTAAGTGATAGGGTATTAGGGTTTGTTGGTTTTGACTTTTGACAATAAGAACTAAGTGAGAAATAAATATAACATTTGTAGTATCATATATCGATAGCAGCTTGTGCTCTAGTGGTTGGGAGCTGAGTCTTTGTGGAAGAGGATGTGGGTTCGAACCCTGCCTCTTACACAATTTTATACATATATGTATATTTTGGCATTTTGCGGTATGTATACATTATATTCGGCTGGTACGGTATACCGTCGGTATACAGTATGGCATACCGTAGCCGAGCCGAATGGAGCCAAACGGTACGGCTCAGCCGAGCCGAAAGTCGGCAGCCGAATTTTCGACCCAAATCGGTTCGGGTCGGTTCGAATTTCGGCCCATTCGGTTGCTTCGGCCCAAATTGCCAGCCCTAAATGGTATTAATTGAATTCAGGTTTTAATTCTCTTTTAGCTTAAATTTTGTAAATTCTATGGAAAAGAACGAGCCCTTGATTTGTTGCACGGCAATTCTATAAGTTTTATGGTTCCAGTTGATGAAGGTGAAATGGGGCTTGTGGGATTGGAAACCTGTTACTGTTTTGATTGAGTTCTTTTTGTTAATGAAGTTCCTTTTCGAATTGAAAATATGAAGATGTTTTGGTTACTGTTTACCTTTTTTTTTTGGCATTAACTATGTGATTGAGACCTGATTGTGGTGGTAGTAGTGTAATTAGGCTAGATCGATTCAATGTGTTGTTTTTCATTTTAATGTTCTGTGATAAAATCTAGAATCGGCATGGTCCTCTTTATTCTCCTTCTTACTAAGCCACTGGCAGCCTAGTAAGTTTTTGTGCTTTAGTTTATGAAATTTGTCTAATACAAGTCTGATTAAGTTTTGGTGTTTGGTATGTGATTGCTTGGTTAGTATTCAAATCTGTATTGAATTGTAGATATAAAATGTTAGTTACAAGATATATTGTGATTCGTCAATAACTTGATACAAGGTAAGATTTCTTATTAATGAAGTATTAAAGTTTGTACTCAACTTTTCAGTGGCTTAATTGGTTTTGTACTTGACTCTAGCTCTACAAGTTACGGGACTCTCAAGGTTGTTGTTTTCCAGGCCCTACTTTTTCATCTATGATATATCATGATGGTTACTCTCTTTCTTGTTTACTTTGATTTTTTTAGACTTACGTACTCTTTCTAATTTCTAATGTAGGGTGTTGATATTCAACTTGGAATGGCAATTGATATTATAAAAGAAGTAACTCTAGAAGGCTATTCTTTTTGCGGTTGGCAATACTCTTGTTTGTGACGAACTTGATGAGGCTAAGCGCCTAAGCTGGATTGGTGAGAGGTTCAAAGGTAATGAGTTCTACTTTGTTATGGATAAGTATTCTGTGTCAGACTTGTTTATATTTAGCTAGATATATAACTTTTTTTGTCTATCCCTCTTAAATTAGTTGTAACTATTGATGGAATTATGCTGTGAAAATCTGGCACAATGATTGGAGGTACCAGTGGAGGAATGGAAGCTAGATCAAAACAATGGGATAATAAAAAAGTTGAAGGTTGGTTTTGACTTTGTTTTTTGCCTTATTTTCATTTGAATTTTTGTCGGGTTATTTTGGATGTGGTTTAACTGTTTGTTGTTTAGGACTGAAGAAGAAAGAATAGTTTGAGTTGGAGCTAGAAGAGCTTTGGTCAATAAGAGAGATGCAGCTAAAAGAGTCTGAAACAGCTGGCAGATTTAATGGAGAGCTGCATTTTTGTTTTGCCCACCAGGTGTTTGTGAAAATGCCTTAGAGAAGCTGCTAGACTTTAGCCTTTGTGAACCATATGTTTATGTTTATCATTCTCTCAGACTCTCAGTGTTACTGCTGCTGCTGGAATAACGTCATAAAATGCACTCTGTGTCTGCTTCAAATCATTTTGCTTGATATTCTTTCCTCGTGATTTCAGGTTCATGCCATATTGAAGCAGTATCCCACTTTAAGAGTGGTAGTTGGGAATGCAGCCTTTGAATCGCTGGATAGGATGAAAGAAGAGAGCAAGAAAGCACAAGTGAGGTAATTTAATCTAAGAATCATTTCTCTTTGTTTTAATGCTAGGAACCTAGGAGAAATTGGTTATTTAGCCTATACTTTCTGAAGCTTGACTTTCTCTGTGTCCCAGTCACCACCGAGTCAGCCTCCATGATTAATTTTGCTACAACCATCAAGATAAAGTGAACCAGAATCCTATGATTGTGTTCTAAGTTGGCTTGTTCACGTTTCTTACAATTTTGCTATTTTTAAATGCGCTTTTACATAAATAATGGTCTCTCTTGCTAGAATAAGTGTTCATGTTTATGCCTAAAGTTTGGTTGAACAAACTCACCATCTTTGCTGGGAAGCCTATAACATTTGTCATGCGTTTGTAGTCTAAAGAAAATGAAATCAAAAGAGGGGCAAAATGAAATCAAATAAATTAATGTTAATTAAAGAGTGTATAACATGCTACTTGTCAAAAGGGCTACTTCATCGTCATGTGTGTTCATCCTCTAACTTCAGGATTTAATTTATAATATGTGTTCCAGAAATATTAATATGGTTTTGAATTTAACATAACTTTCCTGGAGATTTACATTTGTTGATTTCTTTTACATTCATACATGATATTCCAGCCATCTGCATTCATCTACCTTTTCATTTGGGCTTTTATTAAAATCTTTTCTTGTTTGTGCTACTATCTTATGTGCATGTAGGTCTATGTATTCAGGTCTGATCCTACAGAAAAGATGGTGTAGAGGGTCTGAAACCAAATGCAAGAGGGCCTGGTCTTGTCACTTTTGGGGTAAGCACAATTTTCTAATCCTTTTCTTCTGTTGTATTTCTACACATAGCTTTCACATATATTTTCCCCCAATCTTGTGCCTCAGTTATGATTGGCAGCATGATTTTCATTGGTTTTCTGTTCATTTCATTTTTCACAAATGGTATATGTGTCTCCATACCCATAAAATTTCGTGAATTGGAAGTTCAGCTGGCATCAATTCATAGTATGCTGTATAAACTTGATTAAATATGTTGCTATAATATTTATAGTCTTTGTCGCCTCTAGTTATATTGCTGGTATATAATGTTCTAGCAATTGAAAAATTTTGTAAGTCTTTGATATCAGGTGCTCTACTGGACTTGAAAGAATGTATAATTCACGGAATAGGAACTATGGTGGCAAGGTATGCAATTTTTCCAGCAAATGTCTATATTTTTTTTGTTTCAATTTTTGTTTTTACATTTCTGTTACATTGGAGACTATGGTGCTTTACAATTTGTATTTTTTTCTATCTACATAATTTTTTTGTTCTTCTTTTTTCATATGTGGTGGCAAGGTATGGAATACTTCCCCAGATGAGCAAAACCGCCTCAAAGCTCAAGTCTTTAACAACCCATGTACTCCATTTTCAAAAAGCAAGCTTCTTTACTGCAACAGTTGCAGATCGTGAAGAAGAATCACAAAAGCCAAAGAGACCCAAGTAGATGATACATTTTCATGCATCATATATGTTCCATGTTTTGGAACAATATAAATACACACTTTTGATGTCCCAAGTAGATGGGCATGTGCTAGAATGCTTTTATAGTTTAAATGTTGGCTTGAATGATTGGGAAATGCAC
Organism: Rosa rugosa; assembly: GCF_958449725.1. NCBI lineage: Eukaryota > Viridiplantae > Streptophyta > Magnoliopsida > Rosales > Rosaceae > Rosa > Rosa rugosa. The sequence goes on along the minus strand of NC_084821.1, from coordinate 62,901,505 downwards.
CTCTTTTGCTTTTGAAGTTTAAAACATTGGTTAGATTACTCATTTGATGGTTTGCAATGTTTACATTTGATAAACTACTGTTCATTTGGTAAATGGACCAAATGAATGCACAATTTAATTCAAGAATGGGATGTTCAAATGATCAGACAACAGAATAGATATAATGGTGACTGCATGAATGGCCAAAATTGGGACAAATATACTGCAATCATTCATATCACACATCGGTTTTTAACAAATTAGTGTCTTCTAATTTATATTCACACAACGGAAGCAATTGAACTCTGTTGTCCTAAAGTTAATCACACAACAGATATAGTCTAAGAACTGAAGTTTGAAGAGCAATCAGACAACAGACAAAATAAAAAAATGTTGTCTGACATGCTTAACATACAACGGTTGGAAACTGGCACTGTTGTCTGAAGACGCCCCTCAACTGCTGCGCAGCTGCGCGCTTGGCATCTGCCGAGCCATCTGCCGAGCTATCACACAACAGTTATAGCACATACCTGTTGTCTGTGTGTTTATCACACAACTGTGTTCCACCGTTGTCTGATTTTTCATCAGACAACGGCTCACTCTACAACGGTGGGTCTCCAAATCCCACAACGGTTTTCTGCCGTTGTCTGATAACAAAATTGGTGTAGTGTTGAAGAAATTAAAGGTTTGCTAGTTGAATTGCAGTCTATAGGTGTTCATCATACTTATAGAATTGCTAACCATGTTGCTCATAGATTAGTAGGTCTTGGTTTTGATTCTGACATTCATATGGAATGGTTCTTTCAAGCTCCAGAGTCTGTTCTGGATGCCCTACAGTACGATTGCAATCGTATGAATCATTAATACAATTTCATCTTTACTTCAAAAAAAAAAAAAAATGGCGCATCGCAGTACCTAAAATCACATCATGCATGAGTCATGTGGGGTTAGGATCCTCTCCTTGGCTAGCCTCTCTTCTTGGTTGTCCTTGACTCTTGAACTTTTCGAGCGCTATGTATGAGAAGCGAAAAGCACTAAGATTTCAATTGATGGGGAACGTTGTTGTCTTGCACCCAATGGATATGGGTGCTCAACATTAGGTTGTTCGATCGGCGGAATTATGGAAACTATAAATATCTCAGAAGTAGAAAATAGCTTTACCTACAGAATGACTTCTGGGAAACATGGAGAAGTCAAGTGTTGTCGAAGAGAAAAGAGATTGAGGTGAGACCAAAAAAAAAAAAAAAAAGGCCGTTAAGTGTCGTTAGCATGGAAAACTAACTTTTGTATTTAATATTCAGAATTTGCTGATGTGGCAACTCATGAGCCCTTGGATATGAAGTTAATGGCCAGAATTAAAAGTCAAGGAGAAACAAGTCCCAAAAGAGACCAAGGAGAGGATCTCAGTCATGTGTACATTACCTGATGCATTTATTGCCTCCAAGACCTATTAATTTTTGGCTTTTTAATTGGATTCTGCCTTTTCGTCTGATTAATTTTATTCCCGAGAATCAAAGACATGCTTTAGGGTGTGTGTGTTGCTAACTTTCTAACGCTAATCTCCCCCAATCAAAAAAAAAAAAAACATGCTATCAATACAAATGACCTAGATTCTTATTATATATCTAATAATACTTCGAATGTGCAAAAGCTTAATGATGTTCTTCCTTCTGATATAGTAGATAAAATTATTGCTCTTCCTCTCCCTTATTTTTCTCAAGAGGATACTATGATCTGGGGTGCTACTGGGAATGGTAAGTTTACTATTAAATCTGCTTCCAATCTTTTGGTTCAACGTAATGTTGCTCATTCTAAATCTAAGTTATTACTTATCAGGATGTGGAAAACTAATTTGCCTCCTAAAGTTAAAGTAATGGCCTGGCAGATGATAAGAAATAGACTTTTTCCACAAGAGATAGAATTTTCTCAAATCTGTATATTGAAAGAAGCTGTTCTTTTTGTCATTCTCAAGTTGAGGATTTGGATCATCTCGTTTTACATTGTTCTGATACGTGGACCAATGGTTCACACGATATTAAATTATTTTTTTGAAGAGGTGAGTGCACCACAATAGCTTGCTATTGGGGTTTACGCGTGTCATCATTGCGTTGCACTACAGCAAGGTTTTGGCGCACCCTACCATAAAAGAATAAAAAAATTTGGAAGTTGACTTTTCCTAATTTTTCTATGAATTCTTGGAATCAAGGTTTTGTTAACTGGCTGGATTATCTTTCATCTTTACATGATCAGTAGCAGTCTACTTATTTTGAAATGGCTATTATGACTGCCTACTGTATTTGGAAAGTTAGGAATAAGACAAGCATACAAATCCTATACAGGTGTTTTTTGCTTCTGCAACTATGCTTCATAATTACTTAAGTTGTAATCCTCCTACTTCTAAGAATGGCCCTTCTAAGAAACAGTTGAGAGCGAAAAACCCTAGCTAAGAGAAAACGCAAAGTAGCAGTAGTGCCTGTCCGGCGGCGCGCCCTCTCGGCGTCGTCGTCGGACGGGACAGAAGGGACCAAGTGTCCGGTTGTGCACGGTCCAGTCGGAGAAGAGGTTGCAGGGGGATGACGGCGCAAACCCGATCATTTGCAGACTCTGACGTTGGCGAGGGCAGGCAGGTGGGATCGGAGTCCATCTATCCTCGGGTGGCGCGCAGACTCTTTGGTGGTTGTTTAGATTTGGGGTGGCGGGATCGGCGGTCTGTTGGCGGTGAAGACCCGGGGGCGGATTCGCTGGGTTCCTCTGATTTTCGTTCGGATCCGTTTGCTTCGGTTGGGTTCGGGCGGCTTTGCTCGGATTGGGGATGGGGTGGCGCATCTTGCCGGTGTGGGGATACTGGACGGTTGGAGGGTCAGACTGCCCTTGCACGGCGTCAAGGGGGCGGCGGTGGAGCTGTCGGCGGCAGGACGAGAGGGCTGCGTCGTGGCTTCTGCACTTCTCTTTTTAGGCTTGGGCTTGGTATCATATGGGCCTGGGCTTTGGCTCTAGGCCCAATTTATTTTTCAGTTTATTTATCTATTTTAATTTATTTTTCAGGGTCTTTAGGTGGCTTTATGCCCATAATAATGTCCTACTCTAGGTTTGTAGGGCGATGTGGACGCTGTCCCGGTTTATGCACCTTGCGTGCCTTGTCTGGCCTAGGGCAGCGGCAAACTTCTTGCATTGTCAAATGGTTGCAGCCTCCTAGTGGCAGAATGAAGCCAAGTGTCACCGGATTTATTTTTCGGTGGCAACATAGTGGGAAAGTTGATATTATTAGTCTATTATGGCTCCGCGTGAGCATTATCTTTCCGGTATGTCGCCAAATTTGTAAAGCAAATGGAGTAGCCAGATGTGCACTCTTTGCTAATTGGTGCGTGATAGAATACACCATATTAGTAGGGACTTCTGATATTATTTCGGAATGTTCTCTTAAGGCTTCTTATAATTTGGGGTTTAGGCTTTATGTCCCCCCCCCTTGTATTCTATGGTTTCATTAATGGTTATGGCTTAAGGGCAGCCATTTTGGCCCTACTTCAAAAAAAAAAAAAGAATGGCCCTTCTAATGAAACTATTATTTGGCATCCTCCCTCTGATGGGAATCTGAAATTGAATTTTGATGAAGAGTACAATAAATAATCTTGGTGGCAGGCTTTGTTTTTGGTAATGCAGAAGATCTTCCTGTGTTAGCAGCTTCAAAGAAATTAGGCCATACTGATGTTCTCACTACTGAAGCTTCTGCACTTAGGGCTGGCTTAATTGCGGCTTGGTTACATGATTTTACTAACCTGGAGGTGGAGGGAGACTCTAAAATTCTACTAGACAGTATTTCGGGTGCTTGTCAAACCCCTTGGAAGTTACAATCTCTTTTACAGGATATTAGAATTTTGGCAGATAGAGTTGGGAATGTCACATTCAAGCATGTCAAACGTGAAGCAAAGTTTCTTGCGGATGCTATAGCCAAATCTGGTCATCATCTTGGAGTTCATTCATGGAGCCACTCTTTACCTTTGTCAGCTAGTCAAGCCTTCCATTTTGATAATTTGGGTTGTGGTTGTATTAGGGGTTTTGTGTTGTAGTTTTATTTTGCCTAGTCAAAAAAAAAAAAACTTGCAATTAACATCATTTATCATCCCATTCTCCTCGATCAACATCACTCGGAGCCTCCCTATATACCGATCGCAACGGTTAAGTCCTAAAACAAACCATGGAGAACTTCCCAGGCACAACAATCTCAGGCCTTTTGTTCATGTTGACAAGCTCTTTCAAAAACCTCAGCCATTTTTACTTGGCTTCTAAGAAAGTTTCTAAGGTTAACTTCTAAGCACGAGCCACATTTTCAATGCGCAGAATCTTTGCCGACCAGTCTATGAGCAATTAGTAATATGGTTAAATCACTTTTTTTTTTTTTTTTTACTTTTTGCTATTCTCTAAAGTTTACACTCACCTTGGCATCTTATCACCTTCCTCCATCATCGATGGAGAGCTATTCTGATTTCAATTTCATCGGACTCATTGAGCGCGGCTGCTACCATTTCCTCCAATAGGCCATGGCTGGGTTTTTTTCCTACCACGACCTCTGTCTCTCAGTCTCAACCTTGAAGCCCCGTTGCTATGTGATTTGATGGGTAAAGCACATCGATCTATTACTCTGCCTTTCTGGACCGGGATATCAAAGAGAGTTGGGTGTCCTCGACCACATCATGTGCGACTGACATCATCGCTGAGGAACATATGTTTTGGCATGATGGAGGAATTACGGGTGGCGAGCGACGCTGGCTAGAAGCCGCCAGGAGTGAAGCAAGAAGATCGCTTTTAAAAGAGGACGGATTCTGATACCCAGAGCAGGGTGGTGCACTGGTGTGGGATTTGGCAATCATTTTTGTGGAGACGGTGGTGAGAGAAAATGTGCTTCTCTTTGCAGGGGTGGTCAGCATGAAGCTCTGGGTTGTGATGTGTGGGAATTACAGAGATGCTTGGCATTCACTACTCTGCGGGTGCAACGATAGAGATGAGTCCGGTTTTACAAGTTGGGAGCGCATGTCTCGCTGAAGAGGTGCTTTGGTCTGAGTATCTAGGGGTGAGAAGATCGGCATCTAGTGTGAGATGGGCGGCAGGAGAGATGCAGAAGTGGGGATGCCCTAATCAGTTTTGGGGCCCAAACCAAAATAAGATTTGGGGTCCAAAGCAAGTTAGGGGCCTAATTGGAAAAGGACTTGGAAGTGAACTCAACTGCGGGCTCTAAGCTAGACTTGGATTTTTCTGTGGACCATACCGATGGGCTCAAGCTCTCTAGAGTTTTGTATTTGGGATCTCAGAGGTTTGATCCAACAAACTACATTTCTGCTTAACATATGTGGTACTGGTGAATCTTCCGAAGTAAATACTGAATGAGGATTCAAGCTATTTTGTAATGAGTGAGCGTTGGATATTCAATGAGTTGACCTATCTCTATATACCAATGTGGGTACTACCATATCTTCATGTTCTGTCTATAGATGGCAGCGGAATGGTATGTAATGGTTATTATGGCTTGAGGTTAGCATAATTTCCTTGTAATTTGATAACACTTCAAGAATGTATTATGGATATGTTATGATATGATTGTAATCAACTCAATTGAGTTTCAATCTATAAAGTTATTTCTTTGATTAAAAAAAAAGTAAAGAAAAAAAAAACACATAAATGTGAACAAATTGAAGAAGTGAGGAAAATCTTTTTTTTTTCTATAATAACACGTGCATCTCACACCGATATGAGGCTAGTTTGATTAAATAAAAGACACTCAAAATCTCAAATGGTACAAATAATTTAGTGTTGGGTCGAAGTGTCCAACAACTATATATTAGCTGGGAGATCTCCCAGGATTATGCAGAGTCAACAATACATGCTGACAGAATTGTATGTGCCTGGCCTTGCACCGCCTTCCAGGCCTCTCGAATGTGCTTTTCCTCAATTAGAGTTGCACCAACTGCGCACCGTAGCGCGTAGACACCTCCAACCACAGCATGAGTCATGAACACAGAGCCTGATGCATTGATGGCCTCCAGCAACTTGCGATTGATCTCGTTTACCATATTGTACTCCTCACCATCATAATGATCATCACTAACTATTGCGGATAGTGAAATCCTGAAACAGACCAAGGAGAAGTTTCTAGGAACCACAATTTCAAACCTATTGTCCATTCTCAGAAGCCCTTCAAAAATCTTGGCCATTTTGACATGGCTTCGAATAAATTTTCTAAGGTTAGCCACGCCGTAGCTTCTTAGCACAAGCCATAGCTTCAATGCCCGGAACCTCCGGCTTAGTGCTATTTGCCAGTTTTTGTAGTCCACAACTTGCTTTGTATCACTGGCTTTGTTCCTCAAATACTCTGGATTCGTCGACAGTGAATTTATTAATGCACTTGGGCTCTTAACCCAAAGGCAGCAACAGTCCATTGCAGTAAATAACCATTTATGCGGGTTGAAACTAAATGAGTTTGCACCCTCAACGCCATCAATGAAATGACGAAACTCTGGACAAATGCAAGCACTTCCTGCATATGCAGCATCCACATGAACCCACATGCCATAATCTTTGGCTACATTGCACACTGCCCCCAATGGATCTATAGCAGTGGTTGCGGTTGTGCCCATTGTGGCACATAGAAAAAGTGGCACTAGCCCTTTTGCTCTGTCTGAACTTATTGTCAGTCTTAGCATTTCAGGTGATAGTGCAAATCCAGTTGACTTTGTAGTCTTGATGGCCCTGAAGTTCTCCGGGTTGATTCCAACAATTTGGGTAGCTTTTTGAAGGGTGCAATGTGTTTGGTCTGAACCATACACAACAAGCTTTCCCTGTAGAATATTCTGTAAATATTTACTTTCCTTGTAGATGTAGATTATATTTTCTGTATAATTGTAGGAGATCGTTTCCTATTAGGATTACTCTTGTATCACATCACTTTATAAACCCTATTCTTGGGGGTGAATATTATTGAAGCATTCCAAACATATCGAATTCTTATTTTCTACTTGGTATCAGAGCAGGTTCAATCCTGTAAACTTGCACCGTACTTTGAAACCCGAAATCGAAAGCTGAAAAACACCCAAACCTTGAAGTTCGAAATAAGTCTTGAAGGTCACCATCAATTGCCACACCTTTTGTTTAATTAAAAGGTGACGTACCCCTTATTTAATTAAAAGTTGCTTGGGGCATCTTTTGTTTGATTGAACACCAGCCAACAAGACTCCTGCTGCACCATTGCCCCACTGACAATTCTGCTACAGCCAACAAACAAACCAAGCTATACGGACCACCAGACCAAATTTATCCTTCCACCCAAATTTATCTTTCCACCTTCACCCTTACAAAGTCAGTTTCGAAATTGTCTCTGACAACCTTGAAAAGCAACATCACGTGACCCATCCTATAGGCCTAGCCGACAAGCTCTGCTGCAATCTTACTGAAGCCGCCAAGCCGAGCCAAGTCGTGCCACTCTAGCCGACAAAGCCTGTCTTGCTACGCTGCTGCAGCTCCATTTTTTGACTTCGTTCTGCTACATGGAATACGACCCCACCACCTTTGCACTCCACAACATGCCTCTACCACGCGACCTTTCGGGTAAAATAAATCCATATGCAAACACAAAGTGTCCGGTCTGTAGAAATTTGGGTCATAGCAAACAACGGTGTTATGAAGTAATTGGCTACCCTGATTGGTGGGATTTCACCAAGAAACAGCGAAAGAACCCTGGAAAAGCTACCGTGGCTACTGCAGAGAAAGAGCAACCATCTAATGCCTCCGCTAATGTAGCACAGTCAGGTATAAGGGGTAAGGTGTCTGTGAATAGTTCTTGGATAATTGATACAGGTGCATCTGACCATATGACTAATGATCCTAGCCTCTTGAAAAAGCTGAAACCCTCCTCTCAACGTATTGTTTCTACTGCTGATGGTACTCCAACTCCAGTAACCGGAGAAGGCTCTGTTGTCCTATCTGACACATTAACCCTTGACTCTGTATTGGTTGTCCCTTCACTAGCATATAACCTCCTATCTGTTAGCCAGATTATCCTAGCACTAGCATGTATTGTGACTTTTTATCCCTCTTTCTGTGTGTTTCAGGACATTCTGACTCGGCGGATTCTTGGTTATGGTGTCAGAAGGGGGAAACTCTACTACTTGGATCTAACAACAAGTGGAGAGCAACAGCTGTTAGGACAAGTGAATCAGGTCAATGGGGTAGAGAATGCTAAGGAAACAGTGTGGTTGTGGCATCGTCGTTTGGGTCATCTGTCTTTCAGTTATCTTAAGAAACTACAACCTCAGTTATTTTCGGTTGTTAGTGATTCAGATTTTCGTTGTGATATCTGTGAACTGGCTAAAAGTCATCGACTTTCGTATTCACCTAGTCTCAATAGAAGTCCCATTCCGTTTATGAAAATTCATTCTGATGTTTGGGGTCCTGCCAAGATCCCGTCTTTCTCTGGAGCTCGATATTATGTGACTTTTATTGATGATTGTACTCGTATGACTTGGGTGTCTTTATTGAAGAACAAGAGTGATGTGTGTTCCATGTTCAAAGAGTTTCACAAGATGGTGTCTACACAGTACCAACAGAATATTCGAGTTTTCCAATCTGACAATGGCGGAGAATATATTAATGGTCCTATGCAGGAGTTTATGCAATCTCATGGAATTCGACATCAGACTTCTAACTCATATACTCCTCAACAGAATGGATTGGCAGAAAGGAAGAATCGCCAGTTACTTGAAGTTGTCCGTGCCTCTTTGTTTGGCATGCATGTTCCTCGTGAATATTGGGGAGAAGCTGTGAAGTCCGCAGCTTACCTCATTAATCGTACTCCCTCTCGGGTAATTGAATTTCAAAATCCTCAGCAGAAACTTCAGAAACTTATGTCACTTCCGTCGTTACCAAATCTTGAACCTCGCGTGTTTGGATGCGTAGCCTATGTTCATATTCCCAAGCCTCAACGCAGCAAGCTTGATCCCCGTGCCCGTAAGTGTATATTTGTTGGTTATGCGGAATTCAAAAAGGGTTATCGATGTTATGATCCTCTTACTGGTACTATGTATGTTTCTCTTGATGTTGCATTTCGCGAATCTGAGCCTTATTATTTAGGGGGAGTTTCGGAGTCTTCCCTTCAGGGGGAGAGAGGTTGTGAAGGAAATCCTCAAGATTTATTTGCATTTGAAGAGTTTGAAGAATTAGAAGCTTTGGAATCAAGATTTGGAGTTGGGAATTCTTCTCCAACTGAAATTCCAACTGAAAGCGAAATAGCAAACGAAAAAGAAAAAGAAGAGAATTCTCCAACTGAAGAAACAGAAACTGCTTCCGTGAGAAACGAAAAAGAAAAAGAAAAGGGAACTGCTGCCGTGGGTCCATCCATCTGCCAAAGAAACAATGAAACTGCCGTGGGAAGAGAAATTGGACTAGAAAAAGGAGAAAGTGGAAAAGGAATAGATGGTGATGCCGTGGGGCCCTCCATCTGCCAAGGAAACAATGAAATTGCCGTAGGAAGAGAAATTGGACAAGAAAAAGGACAAAGTGGAAAAGGAATAGATGGTGATGCCGTGGGGTCCTCCAGAATAGATGGTGATACCGTGGGGTCCTCTAGCCAACATCATAATTCGTCAAATATGACAGATGCAGAGTTCTTCCCCCTCTCTACACCGTCAACTAAAGAATCCGCTGCGAATGTTTCTCCTCAGGTACCTTTAATTTCGAATGAATCATCTGGGGTAGATAATATTGAGCCTAGGAAATCACAGAGGGTTACCAAAGGCTTTCCTAAGAAACAATATGAACCAGACATCAAAACCAAAGCTAAATATCCTATAGCTAATTACATGTCTAACCATAGGTTGTCTGGGTCACATGTACTTGTTGTTGATCAATTATCCACTGTATCTATTCCTAGTAGTGTACAGGATGCTTTGGCAGATCCTAAGTGGACTCAAGCGATGAATGAAGAACTAGAGGCTTTGCAAAAAAATTTGACTTGGGATATTGTGACTATGCCTGCTGGAAAGAAAACTGTTGGATGCCGATGGGTGTTTACAGTAAAACTTAAAGCTGATGGGAGCATTGACAGGTACAAAGCCAGATTAGTTGCCAAAGGTTACACTCAGCGCTATGGGATTGATTATGAAGAGACGTTTGCCCCTGTAGCAAAGATCAATACTGTTCGAATCTTGATTTCACTTGCAGCAAATAAAGATTGGCCTCTGCATCAATTTGATGTGAAGAATGCGTTCCTCAATGGTAACTTGGAGGAAGAAGTATATATGGACATGCCACCAGGAGTGAAAAATTTGCCTTATGATACTGGCAAGGTTTGTAAGTTGAAGAAGTCTCTTTACGGTTTGAAGCAGTCTCCGAGAGCTTGGTTTGGAAGATTCTCTAAGTCCATGAGGGCGTTTGGATATAAACAAAGCAACTCAGATCACACTTTGTTCATCAAACGTCGTCAGGGGAAGATTACCGCTCTAATTGTATATGTTGATGATATGGTTGTCACAGGGGATGACTTAAAAGAGATGGAGGCTCTACAAAAGTATCTTTCTAAGGAATTTGAGATGAAGGACCTTGGGCAATTGAAGTACTTCCTTGGAATTGAAGTTGCAAGGTCTAAGAAGGGGATTTCTTTGTCCCAACGTAAGTATGTACTTGACTTGTTAGCTGAGACCGGAATGCTTGACTGCAACCCTATTGAGACACCGATCGAGATGAATCACAACCTCGCCATCTATCCGGATCAGGTTCCAACTGATAAAGGAAGGTACCAACGTCTAGTAGGAAGACTTATTTATCTTTCTCATACTAGGCCTGATATTGCTTATGCTGTGAGTGTGGTCAGTCAATTTATGCATTGTCCTAGTGAAGAGCATATGGATGCAGTGTATCGTATTTTGAGATATCTTAAAATGGCACCTGGAAGGGGTTTGTTGTTTGAAAAAAAGGAAGAGTTGGAGGTTGTGGGTTACACAGATGCAGATTGGGCTGGTGATAAGACGGACAGACGGTCTACATCTGGGTATTTTACCTTTGTTGGAGGAAACCTTGTGACTTGGCGTAGCAAGAAACAGAAGGTTGTTGCAAGGTCAAGTGCTGAAGCTGAGTTTCGAGGTATGGCACATGGAGTCTGTGAGATGTTGTGGATTCGTAATGTGTTGAAAGATTTGGGTTTTAAGCTCAAGAAGCCTATGGATTTGCATTGTGATAGCAAGTCTGCTATTGAAATTGCTCATAATCCTGTTCAGCATGACCGAACTAAGCATGTGGAATAAGGAAAACCTGGACAGGAAAATCATCCGTTTCCCTTTTGTGTATACAGAAGATCAGTTAGCAGATGTTCTTACGAAAGGAGTGTCAAGGAAAGTGTTTGACAACTCGATTGACAAGTTGGGCATGATTGACATCTATGCACCAACTTGAGGGGGAGTGTAGAATATTCTGTAAATATTTACTTTCCTTGTAGATGTAGATTATATTTTCTGTATAATTGTAGGAGATCGTTTCCTATTAGGATTACTCTTGTATCACATCACTTTATAAACCCTATTCTTGGGGGTGAATATTATTGAAGCATTAAGGATTACTCTCGCTACCAATTCGGCTTAGCATTTGGTCCCTGGCAGCTGCCATTGTGCAAACAATGGCTTCGCAAGTACTCCCATGTAACACACCGCCACCGTTACCAGAGAAATGAAACGACTTGGGAAGCTGAAGCATGTCTGCGAGCCAATCCATGACTATGTGTTCGAGCTCGGTTGCTGCCGGCGATGAAACCCAATTGAACCCCACTACATTGAACCCAGTTATGAGCATTTCGCCAAGAAACCCAGCAGTGCTTGCAGTCGAAGAAAAGTAAGCGAAAAAATTGGGACTTTGCCAATGTGTTAGGCCAGGAATAATGTGATCTTTAACATCTTGGAGTATGGTTTGTATCGATTCAGGGTTATATGGAGCAGACTCAGCTGGTAGGCATTTTTTCAAATACCCGGGTTCTACTCGGCTTAGAACTGGGTATTTTTCTATGTTTTGGTAATAATCAGCAATGAAGTCTATGACCATATGGCCTTGTTTCCTGAACTCTTCAGTGTCTAGGGCTTTGGTCAGGTGGGAAGAGCTGTTTTCAAGTGGATCATGGAGGAACGGGAGGCTACCCATATGAACAGTAACAGAGAGTGGACTAAAAACAACTACAAAAGGAGATAGAGAGGATCGAAGGATAGAAACTGCTTAAAATGGTTTTCGACAAGTGGTGCTTTAAATTTGCGGTATATTGAACAGTATATATAGAGGTGCATGTAGGATGTTTCCTCTCAACTCTCAAGGCTCGTGTCCCTTCTCTTTTTTCGTTTTCTTTTTTGGTTAATAAAGAATTAAAGATGAAGAAATCTTTGACCAAAAGACAAAAAGATGAAGAAATCTATCTTTGTTTTATTTACCTAATATAGAAACTCTCAAGTGTTCCAAGTTTCCAACATGTTCAGCCTGGAATGAATAGTTAAGTTCAAGATCTACACATCTTATAGAGTTTTGGAGCAGAATGTAGATTGCGGAGAGCCCCTAGAGTGATTAAGGTTGTTTGACGTCATTGGGTGTGTTAAGATTAACTCGTATGGTGCTTGGAAGCATGAGGCAAGTGTTGGGGGTTTTGGTGCTAATTTTGGTGATTTGAAGGGTCATGTTCTTGGTATTTTAATTGCTTCCAGCATTTACATTCTAGTTCCATAGCAACGAAAGTTATGACATTTATATAGGCTATTGAACTTCCTTGGTACGTGATTGGAAGTACATTTGGTTAGAGGTTGACTCGTCACTTGTGCTAGATTATCTAGATTCTCCTTTAGTTGTACCTTGGCAACTTCCTGTTCGTTGGCTTTGGTGGATAATAGAGAAGAAAATAAACCAACTCCAACTATTTTATTATTCTCCACCCTATAATTTAAATCCAACGGCAGTTGAGCACAAGTGAGCAAATAATTCACTGAGCAAGTGAACACGACTTATATACCCAATACTCGATGAGTCTCTTATTCTTTTATTTAGTATAATTCTTAGTTTGCCTATTTGGTTATCAGAGTCACTATGACATTATGTCACATAATTTTTTTATCTGAAAGACTGTCTGCACAGCTTAGATAAATAAAAGAGTTTCAATTTAGTTCCTTAAAAAATATATAATTAAAATAAAAGTCCATCAATTGATTGGATTTTTTTTTTTTTGAACTATAAATTTGGTTGGAGTTTTTAAAGACAGAGTAGGTGTGGAGGTTTTGTGAGTTGATTCTTTTTCTACGCCACTTTATTTTCTAGCATAGCTCTCAACTCGCATAAACACATGATTCAGTTTTTCATTGATTTAATTTTTAATCTATTTCTTATCAACGACTCTTGTTGCATTCAAAATAAAAGTTGAAGGACATAATAGGATTTCTATTTAGATGATACGTCAATGATTGGAGTTTCTACAAGAGGAGTTATTGCAGGGTTTACCGGTTTAGTCAGTTGTCACCTATCCTATCTAATGCCAATTCATTTTCCAGTATGGCTTGCTCTTAACTGGTATGGGCCTCCAGAGATTGTGTTCAGTTTTAAACTTTTAATGTTTCTCCTTGAAAAGAAAAAATAAAAAAACCAGTGGTTCATGTAGATGGCACGTTTTCTTTTAGCCAAAATGATTCAAGATATGATTCTTTACTAAAGTACAGTAGCTCCCTACATAATTGAACTTCTACAGGTATGTAGAATCAATTCAGGAATGGACTGAATAGTCTGAATTCATGATGCAACAGCTAGTTCAGTGCTAACGAGACAAGTATTTCCATTCTTAATTAGTTCTCCTTACGTGGGTTTAGAAGGTCCAGCAAATGGTTCACTATGGTAAAATTCTTCTTTTTTCTTTTTTCTTTGAACAATACACTGGTAAAATTCTAGCTTAGTTCTTTGTTGGCAGCTTTGGCATGAAAGAATAAAAAAACCTTTGGCGATCAATATTGGAATGCCACCCCTCATTCTGCTCAATGCAACACCACCACCACACACACCAACCTCCCCCCCCCCCCCCCCCACAAAAAAAAAAAAGGGAGACATGGTAAAATTATCAAGCAGAAACCGCTGGATTCTCCTCATATCAAACTCAATTTCAATAGTCAGACAAGATATCTCATCTGCAGCTGGTTTTGTAGTTTGTGATCAACATGGCTATCAATATTTCCATAAATCTGGAATTGATTCCATGTCCACATTGCCATCCAAATCCAGATTTCAAAATTCAAATAAACAAAGCAAGATGGGGAGAAAACAGCTCTGACCAATGCCTCCTTCAATGCTCCAACTAATATACGGTGGACTCATCCTAGACGTCAACATCCAGAGTAGTTGTTGACTGCATAAAACACAAGAACAAAATGAAAACTGTTGAATTTAAGAGCAAGTTCAATGAGAACAACTTTATAACAAACTTACCACTAATGACTCTTCTTATGAAACTTATTACTTGCGAAACTAACATATTAGGTCATCGTTAAACAACAATAAATAGAAAGAGCAAGCTGCTAATTCTCTGTAGTGATCACAAACTTGGTATCACAACTTGATCGTTTATGAGGCCTTTCACAATTCCTAGACCTCCCAGTAACACACAGATACTTTCTTCAGTTCTACACAAACAATCCCAAATTTTATTCAGTTATTAAAAGGGAATATAGTTGACGGGGGCCTATTTCTATCAACTCAAACTTTTCATAACAATACTTGTTCTCCTACTTAGTATGATTTGTAAAAGAAACACAAATACAAACTGTACTAAACTTGATGGTACCAACTAATGACCCAACCCAGCAGTGGGTTTCTTCGTATACTATAAAGCCATACTATTTTGTGTTATATTCCTATCAATTTGACATAAGAACCGAGCTATTGTGTTCATGACAAAGAGGATTCAAGATTTACATGGTCTACAATACTTGTATAGTTTTCCTAGTTCTCTTGAATTGATCAAATTAATAGAATATTTACCTGAAAAATTTTGAGCATGTCGTAAAATCCAGACAAATCTAAGCAATGTGTTTTCAACCCGTCAAGGAGTCACCTTTAGCTTGCCATTCTCAGTTATCTTTGGATTCTGATGATGATAAAATTGACAAGAAATATTCACAATTAAGAAAATGAAAGGAAAAGTATAACAACAACATGAATTTTCACAAAAGAGAAGTATATAAGCAAATAACAATGTGATTAACAGCAAAAAAATCCTTCTCAAAAGCTCTGTGTTGCCTCCATTACCTCACTCTTTTATTTTCACGGACAGAAAGATCTTCATAACCATTGAGCCTCCTCTTCTGAATGAACTGTAAAAAAGTAAATAAATAAAAGGCATCAGGAACGTAGATCCAAGGAGATGTAAAATTAAATTACTTTCTTTTCTCGAAACATTTCATGTTAAACACAATCATGTTAAGGCAGCAGTTTTTGTTGAAGTTAATCTAATGGAATAACTTGGAGAGTACATTATGTTGAATTGTGGTATAATGCACTTTCATGAAGTCCCAAATCATTGTGATCCAAAATATTTCATACAAACATTGCCATCACAACAAACTGAACAGAACAGTCAAACCATTGTACCACTTACAATTTCCAATATCTTTTTCTTAAAAAACTTAAAGATGAACACAAGTGGCACAGAACCATGCTAATGATTACCATGTCACTGACCAAAACATCCTACATGCTACATCCCAGTCAATGCATATGTATAAATGACCAACCATCTAAGAAGGTGTCATCTATTGTTTGGCTCCAAAATCATGTCAACAATAGAGAAGGGTAGTAGTCATTAGTCAAGCCATGCGATCCATAGATGGGAAATAAAAACGAGTTATGTGCCTACCATATCTGGCTGTTCCTTCAACTGCACAGTTTTCAAGCCATTAGTAACATTCTTATTGCTGTAATCAGCATCACCGCGGTTGTCCTTGCGATGTTTTTTGTGCTTCTTACGATCCTTATCCTTGTCTTTGTTCTTTTTATGCTTCCTTTCCTTGTCTTCTAACTCACCCTTTGACTTCACCACTGAGGTACGGATCCCTTTCTCGGCCTGTTATCACCATGCAGAAATGCCTCTATATCACAAAATTCAAAACACCGAGCAGCCATCTCTACCCACCCAAAAAGAAAGGACCAACAGAACAAACAAACACATAGGTATGAGATGTCTTACGGAAGGTAAATGAACAGGAGTTGTCTCCTTTATTCGGAAAGCTTCACTAAGCATACCCAAATCGAAAGGATGTATGTTTGCATTCCTTTCTCTCATATAAGGGGTGTTCTCAAATAGCTGATCCAATTTCATCCCCTCCCCTTTCCTGATCTCTGTGTCTCCCACCACATTATGAAGATAATGAGTCTCTGATAAAGGAAGCGACCTTTTGCAAAAGAATTCATGATAAGGCCAAAGCTTATACTGATTTATGAGATTGGCAGCACCACCAAGTTCCCGAGGCCCTGATAATCATTCAAGGTTCAAGACAGCTCCTTGATAAAAATGCAGCAGGAGTTACGGTGATTTACTTTGCGTAGGGCAACACATAGAATAGATTAACAGTACACACAAATTAAAAAGAAGTTAAGGGTAATGAAGCCAGTATTACTACAACCATAGATAAACCATAATGCACATGAATCTAAACTCTGTCCAAATTGCTGTGTGCTTGCTGAGTGTGGGTGGTGAGACTCATGTGACCAGATACAGCAAATTTCAAAGAACAATATGTTTGAGTGGCAAACTGCTGAGAACTCTTCCAAATGACCATTTCACGATCAAAAGGGTCCAGTAAAGCTCAAATTGCTATATCACTGAGTTTAAACTTCACGTGAAATTCTCCATACGTGAAGCTCTGAACAGTGAATCCAGAAACAAACCCAAATGGCTCTACCACAAAGTGATGATTTCAAACAACATATACAGAAAGATCTTTGAAAATAAGTATATTAGATGAAAAGACATAGATTTTATGTGGTTCTCAAAGGCCTTTTAGTGGCATACACAAGAAGAGACTATAATTCTTTATATGTGACGCATTGTACCATCTTTTTGTCCTTACTTTTCTTCTTGAACAAATTCTTAAAAAACTATAGGCACAACCATAACTTATAGGACCCTTTCAGAGGCAATGAATAAATAGGAAGTGATAAGTTCACAGACATGAGAACAAAGAGACAAAACTAAAAACAGTTCAACAATATTTTGGATATATGCCTAAGATAATAATAAGAGCGCCATATGAAAGACTGCATAACAAAAATCTTATGTGGAAAATACATAAACTTAACAGCAGTCAAAGCTCATACATAAAACAAATAATCAACATAAAAAGACCTCTCATCATCCAAGCATTCTTACCTCTTCCAAACCTTTTCGCGTCAAGATCCATCTGTTCAACAACAAAAGTTCCAATCAACTTCTTCCATCATTTAACTTCCAAGAAAAAAGTTAATGAAACATAAGCAATGTAGTGGCTATCAAGCATTTTAACCATAAGGTATTTGAAACCAAATAAATCAATGTCTCAGTAACAGCATGAGAACAACTAGCAGAAAGAAACCTACTTTAAGAGGAACTCTAGCATAAAAAATTGGAACTCTCTTAAAACCCCCAGAAACAAATTTTGAAAAGAAATCAAATTAAAGTTGCAAACTTTACTAGAAAATCTTACTATTGAGAACCAATGCCGATTACCCATTATATATTATCAAAGACCCATTAGAAAAACAAAGCCAAACTTACAAACAACAAAGAAATCTCTAATGAAAAAAAAAGATTCAAAGCAAAACCCAAGTTTCTTCGTTCATCTAATCTGCTTCAGGTTCAATGATATTACGTCTATCAAAAATTGCTTCAGAGATAAGAGAGCGAGACCTGAAAAACGACACGCCGTATTGGATGTTGGAGATCGGCGGTTGGGGGCTGATCGCTGATAATCGATAATTTAGGTTTTGAGTTGAAGTTTTAACATTTATAGGTTTTGAGTTGAGGGAGAAACTCCCTTTTGAGTTTTGATCTCCTACAAGCGGTAGTACCTGTTCCTGCGTCCAATTGGATTTACGGGATTTGTTCCCGCCAAAATATGATAAACGTGACATCACACTTTCTATGTGGACTGGTGGGCTGAAGCATGAAGCCCAATAACAATAGCTTTAGCTTTACTAGTGGGCTGAAGCATGAAACCGGTTGGGTTCGGTTCCACACCCAAAAGAAAACGAGATGAAGAGTTGAGAGTATGGTTTCAGAGAGTGTAGTTAGTTAGGTTCTAGTTGAATTTAACCCGTGGTGTTAACTCAGTGGTTAGAGCGTCCACTACCTAGTATCCAGGTCATGGGTTCGAGTCACCATTGGGGTAGGAGTGAAATCATTTGATCCTCTTTAGATAAAAAAAAACCCGTTGTTTTAAGCAGCAAACCAAGAACCGAATCAAAAGCAATCAATGTGTTCTAGGTAAGTAGCATTTTTTAAGCCAAAGCCATATCAAACTGGCCGGTTCATTTCAGATTTTATCTTCCCCACTTTAAACATCAAATGTGTCTTAACGAATGAAAAGGGGAATATTTACCATTTGGTCTCGATCTACTATGTCCTAAAACTAGAGAAATCATTGACGATCATGAACAGGGCAAGTTCAACTTTTCCAATTGAAAGTAGCAAAAAGAAGAGGGTCTTAATAGTAGTTCAACTAATCCGAAAGTTGAGACAACTCGTTGATGGCAATTTGTACGATATGTCACTTTTGGTAACTCAAATAGTTGGTACCATTGTCGTTTTCATCATCTTGCAACTATGAACTACCCCATGTCCGTCATTTCTTAATCATCAACCTACCCATGCCATTTTTTTATATAATTAAAAGTACTTTTCAATTTTCGTTTGAAAAAGAAAAGGTACACTTTTCATTTGTCATTATAGTGTGGTCTATGTTTTTTGTGGGTGTTTGATGAATTGGATTCTTAATTAAGTAGGAGTACCTGTTGTTATACAACCATTTGACCTCATTTAGCAATCAAAATTGGTCATCAGCAGATAATTGAGCGACCTTCAATAGACGATGGGCAATGCCAGTCTCAATTGTGGCCCTTTCCCCACCTAGTTAACCTATAGAAGGGCACTGAGAATGTATGGTTGATGCTTTGTTCATCCCTACCTTGACATGTTATTGCTTATAATCTTATATAGCAATCTCACTTCACCAATAAAGGGTTATTGAAGTTTTTTATGTTATGAAATCAAACTATTTGTTACGTCAACTCATTTCTCAAGTATAAACGATGTATCCGCCTCATTCCTTTATTTCTAAGTTGATTTACATCAATTATGAAAATTGGACCAACACCTTAACTCACCGGAATACGTTAAGCTGCATTGGTCAAATGCTTAATCAATCTTGATTATACACACCAACCAGAGGGTTGTTAAAGCGTTAATATCAATCTGTTACTAATCTAGGCAACAATCCTTGAAGCCGTACATCACTCTCCACCCTCCGATCAAATGACTTCATACGCCATCCGACGGTCCTCCATCACACACTCACACCAAACCCTTCTCTGGTCCACAAGTTTCTACTAGTCCAGCTGAGAGTCATTTTTGCCGGCCCCACCTAACGTCACGTGCAAACCTATCTCTCCGGTGAAAACGAAGACCACCCAGCACAGTCACAGACCAGTCAGAATCCTCCACGTGTCAGTAGTTACAAAAATGGAAGTAGGGGTGTGGTTGCTTGGAATTGTCGGTAGAGCTTTCTCTCTCTTCTGCGCTTAGCTGTCACTCCACACTAAAATGACAGACAGGAACGCGTGTCATGTCTCGGATTGGTCGAATAATGTCCCAGTAAATTTCCTTAAAGCTTTCGAACCGAAGGAACAGCCCCGCCCGCGGCACTATAAAAACCCTAACCACATTTGACACCCTGGTTGTGTCGGCAGAAAACAGCGCATTCATTCGCGCCGTCGTGAGATATTTTCGCCGAGAAAAACCATAAACCCCAACACAAAAGATTCGAGTGTTTGAGGAACCTTTTCCGGGAAGGTTTGGTCGGGATTTGAAAATGATGAAGAGAAGGTCGACTCCGTACGGCAGAGACATGCCGTCTTCTACGACCAAGGACGAGGAAGTTGAGTGGGAAATGAGACCGGGAGGAATGTTGGTCCAGAAAAGAGTCGACAAGTCATCTGACGTTGCCCCGGTTCCGAACTTACGGCTTCGGATTGCTTTCGGTGGTCTCCGGTACGAGATCTCCGCCAGCTCTCAATCTACCTTTGGTACGTTATAATGTTTTCTTTAAACAATTCTTAGATTCACTTTGGTGCGTGAACTAATTAAACGAAGATGAAACCGTTTAATGTTAATGTTAGAATTCATATGTAAAACCGTTTAATGTTAGAATTCATTAGTGACACTAATTAAACGAAGATGAATCTAACTTTTTTGTGTACTTGATTGATTCCTAGAGAATAGAGGTAACTTAGTAATTATCACACTTTTCACGTCAACCAAACGAGTGATGAACATTTTTTTGGAGGGAAACGCGCGTGTGAATGACGGTGGTGTCCATTTGAATACAATGTCGGTGGCGAAACTGTGATCAATGCCTGAGGATAGAATGGTAATTTTGACTTTGCAGGGGAGTTGAAGAAGGTTCTTACGGCGGAGACGGGGTTACAGCCCGGAGACCAGAGGCTAATATTCAGGGGAAAAGAGCGAGAAAACGGGGAGTACTTGGACATGTGCGGAGTCAAAGACCGATCAAAAGTCATGCTAATCGAGGACCCAGCGAGCATCGAGAGACGAGCCAATGAGATGCGGAGGAAAGCTAAGATCCAGACCGCTCATCGCGCCATCTCGGTCGTGTGCTTGGAGGTCGATAAGCTCGCGGAGCAGGTGAGCAAAACCCACACCTCACTATTAGATTTTTTGTTTTTTTTTTTGAGATTGAGTGAAGAAAGTGGGTGAGACAGCTGGGATTAACGTGTTAGAATGTTGAGCATGAAACTAGTAGGGGGTCCGTTTGCATTGAATTGTGAAAGTGAAATGTGATCTGGTGGTTGATGGACCACCGTGGACCCTTCCATTATCTGAGACCTAATTATGAGATGGGACTCTGATGACCCGAGGCAACACTGAGGCCATGTTTGGTAACCGGAAAGTGGGCATTGGGAAATGAAACATTTTCCTTTCCTGCGTTTGGGACAGCCAAGGAAAGGAAACATTTTCCCAAATGAAAGGAAAAAGTGAGGGAAATTGGTTCCCTCCCCTCCCCCTCCGGAAACACTTTCCCAAAGGAAAGGAAATTGATTCCTTTCCTTTTCTGGTTACCAAACATGGCCTGAGAGTGATTTTAATTTCTGTTAGTGAATCAGTTAAAATCAGTGATTGCATGGTTGTTAAAGAATGCATGCTATTAACTCGATATAGTTGGTAGTTTGGATCAATTTGCAGCTGATTCTCAGGGAATTTTCATTTTTTTTTTTATCCGAATCATCCGATAGTTAGTTTAGCTTCATGCGCTTTCTATCATGTGAGAAGTTTAAAAAATAAATGATTTAGAGTGCATGGGTTAAAATTAAAGTCTCGGAGTTATTGCTGCTTTCAGTTGTCTATATGTGACTGAGAACTAAGCATAATGACTTGTCTAGAAGGTTTGTTTGGTGAGTGTACATGAGATTTTTTAAAATAGTCATGTACATTAACGGCTAACGATCAGTTACGCAGATATATTATTTCCCTCCGTTGAAATCCATGCATAAACACAAGTTGAATAGAGAACACTCAACGTATTCAATGTGGGTTAGGGATTACTGTTAAATGAGTTTGGTTGATAAACTCCTCATATTAATAAAGACTTGATTTTGGGGTCTAATAAACACTTGAATTTGATCTCCCAACAATATTATGGAAGAGTTGAAGTGTCCATTTTAAGGTTTCGGTTTTAGGTGAAGCTTACTGTCCACTAAGTACATGGTGTAATTTCATATTGGGTATATACACCTAAAATGTAGTTTGATGTGCTACCACATTTGAATGTTTGATTACATAATTTGTCTATATCTGAGTAGACACCAGATCCTTCTGTCAAAAAGAAAACTTGTTAGGTAGATATTCCAAAAAACCCCCAATATTCTCACTGTGATTCTATACATCATTCATGTACCAGTTTAGGAAACTTTAGGGAATCTAATTCTGTTCTCTTTTGTCCTTTTACCTACATAGCTCTTTCCTTTTCTTTGTCTCACACCATCACCATGCGTGCATACCTTTAAGGCTTTACACTATGAAAGGTATAGATTCTTAACCTTATCTAGTTTCTTTTTTAATAGGTCTCTGCTATTGAAAAATCTATCTCAAATGGAGTCAGGGTACCAGAAGTTCAGATCACCACACTAATTGAGATGCTTATGAGACAAGCAATCAAGCTGGACAACATTTCTGCTGAAGGAGATGCTTCTGCTCAAAAGAGTTTGCAGGTATATATTTTTTAAAATTATGATGCATGCCATTAGTTTATCACTAGACTATTTGGATCCGCTTCTGGTCTCGATATTTCTTGTTTTTTAATACAAATTGTATACCAGAAAATCTAATAAAAATCTTATGAATCAAGCCTTTCCAACGAGAAGTGGCTAATTTTTAAAATTGCTTTTGCAGGGCAAGAGGGTGCAGAAATGTGTTGAAACTCTTGATGCGATGAAGATATCAAATGCAAAGGTAAAGCCTGTGGTTGTGACAACAAAGTGGGAAACCTTTGATCCTCCTCCGACTACAGCCAAATGGGAATTCTTTGATTAATCTTTGTTCGATCACCACCGCATCTTTCGATCTTCTTTGCTTATTCATTCTATGTAATTAGCTCGAGAGCAGCAAAGAGAGATACCTACCTGTACTTATAGCTTTTCCTCCAGTAACTTTGCCAATAAGTGTTGGTTATTAACTTATTATAAGTTACATATATAGTTAAAAGAATGCATTTTTGTCAAGACCCTTTGATACTATTATGCCAGAATTTTGTGGACAGTTTCCTCAAGTTGAACTTGTACCCCTCATGAAGTGGCGCTGGTGGACCAAGAAGTGTTTGAATTTGATCCAGAAGATAAATGTTGCCAATAATTAAGGTATGGTCCGATGGTCGTGTCAAGTCGTGAGCATCAATCCTTATACTTTGTTGCTTGATGTTTGACTTGTACTAATACGCTGACATGATTTCACGTAATCGGCGATTATGATCCAAACTGTGATAAGCACACAAGTTCATATAAAAGAGAACACCTATATAAGATGTAGGAAACATCTGTTCTACCCTTCCCTTCAGTAGAGAAAAAGGTTCAAATCCATCTTTGGTCCATGAGTTTTCATTGTTTCAACCATTATTATTGGTGTCAATTTCTGTTTCAATAATTTGCATATTGGGAATATGTTAGGAAAATGGCAGCACACATTATATTTTCAGGTTAAATATGTGAGAGTAAACAACTTTCTTATACACCCAAATGTCATTTCTTTCTTATATCCCCAAAAAAAAAATGTCATTTCTTTCAATTAGTACAGATTTTGTTCTAAATGTGCATAGTTTCAATTTGATAAACTCATAAAAGAACAACACATCCAAAATCATCGGTCTACTGAATAAGTCTATTATTTGTAAGTAAGAGATTTTGAGTTGATTCAAATTCAATTACTTGTTGTATAAACTCTAAAAGTAAGATATTAGAGGAAATTAAGATCTAATTGTAACATGTGCGAGAAAATTGGGTATTTTTTACTCTTATGTTCAAAATATGAGATTTTATTTGCTTAAACAAACACTATATCTCTTTGGTATATGCTGATCATTTGCATAATTTGCCAATCTTGGCATGCTATTTTCCATGAGATGTCAAATGAAAAGTATTTGAGCTCCAACAACCAAAACACCAAATTTAGAAATAGTAATTCAAAACTTCAAATGGACATTTATAACATAAATCAGTTCCAAAGTACTTTTTTTTTTGCCTTAAAATAAAAATGTGTATCGGGTGATTTTGGGGTTAGAGGATCCTAATTACTATCATGCCTTTTCTTCTTCTTTTTTAAAGGGATATTGATTTCATTACATTCAATAGTCATTAGCAAGGGTTGGAATCTACCATGTGCTTGAATAAGAAACAAATGAAAACGCGAACTCTATCAAGTAAATGCACACTCATTACAGGTCATTTTGAGCTCGCTATAGCAGCGAACTTACAGTACAAATAACAAACTCTGTGTCTTCTAGGGAAAAATCATCAGCTAGCCTCCTATTAGCCAATCACTCAATTGTAGTACCAACAGAAAGTCACTTCCTAACAAACAAATAGGAGTTACTCCTCATCCATACGCTGCTTCAGGTGCGCTCGCCATTTAGGTTAGTTACTGACTCCAATAGAAGCCTTGATCCGAGTAGATAGGCATTTGAACACCATATACCGACCAGCCTAAAAGCCCAAGAAGGTCCAATTCTTCGGCCAGACTATCCCAATCAACTAAATAATAAGTGAGGGTGGCAAGATACCCTTCTTAAAAGCCTATGAATTAGGTCCAGGTAGCCCATACATGAGTCTAGGCCCAAAAGCCCAAACACACAGACAAGCAACCCTAACAGAAGTAGGCCATCTTCTGGCACGCCGTCAAGTTTTCCGACTGTCGGCCCTTCCGGCACAGCATCATGTCATCAATTCTGTGTCAAAACCAACCCGGGTCTACACCATCAACCTGAGCAAACGAAGCAAGCAAGAGATCTGCAATCACACGCTTCTCGACCTCGCCCGATGCTGATCAAGCACGCCTCTAGAGCACCACCAGCAAAATCAACCCGAGTAGAGAAACCCGACGTCGATCTGCTATCTCTAACCCTGACACCGATATGCGACACCTCCTTGACCGTGTAAGTAACACATATCTGAAACCGGTGTTTTGATACCAGGCGACTGTCAATCAAGAGAGATCAATCGACCAACCTGTGTTGCAATTGTCTAACAATCCAAAAATCCTCGTCAACCGCGGTCGATGCTAGACACAGCGTTGAGAGTCGCCATCAACACTAGGGTTTTCCTCTCTTGTGCTTGCTTGACTATAAGAATTTGTATCTAGCATGCTCTCTCTAACACTAAATCAACTACATATCAGTAACCAAATAACCTGGAGACATTGCGATTCTCTACATTATTTTTGTATAGATTTAAGGGAATTAATTATCTTCCTTTTCGCCCTAACAAGACGTCACCTGCTTAGCTCTTTCCTTTACTTTGTCTCATACCATCACCATGCATACCCTCAACACTTTAGCATTATGAAATGTATTAGACGATTTTATTTATTATTTATATCTTATAGTTGTTGCTTCTGAATATAGATCGTCTATTAGAAACCTGAGGAAATCTATTGCATAATCTTACGATTCAAGGCTGTAGTCCAATGAGAGGAGGCTATTTTTTAAAGTTGCTTTTCCAAGAGATGGGTTCACATCCCGGAAAATTGTTGTTAGTCCTGATATTTCCCAATATATTTCATTTGTCTGCAATTCTGCAAATAAATAAAATTCAAAACATTATAGATTATTATACTATATATTAAAGCTGGGTTTCCGGTTACTGTTACTAAGCCGTTTTTTATCGGCTCCAGCCGAGCCGGATGGTGGAAATCATGTTTTCGTCCTTATTTTGTGATAAGGACGACACCCACGTCATTTCCTCGACTCTTCCAGACTATCATCACCAGCTGCAGTCCCTCTTTCGCTCTCCCAAAGCTGAACGATACAGTCAATTCAATCATCCCAAAATTTTTTTCAGATCCATCAATTGTATCTTACCAGAACAAAAAAGAAAAAATTAACTCTATCCAAATCTCTGTCCTCAAGGAAAAAAAGGGTGCAAACTGGTCGTCCTGCTGTCGGTTTTGCTCTTAGATGGAGACGCACCGTCAAACACAGGTATTAACTAACTGTATTGATCAGGCTGTAAGATATAAACGTTGGGCTCAAAGCAAATAGGATGGTTTTGGTTTTCAGAGCTTTTGAATTTTTGATTTGTTCTAGCGTTTTTGATTGTGAATCTGGGTTTGTTTTGTGAATAGGAGAGATCCAAGATTGTGGTACCATTTGGTTTTGTAAATTTTGATTTCGTTTAAAAGTATTTCAAATAGTGTGATCGATCTGTTTTACTGTGGTTGCACGAGTTCTTCAAAGGTGGTTGATTATATTTTTGAATCTGTATTTTTTTTCTGTGCGCAGTGATTATTTCAGAGAAGCTATTAGATTTGATTATGTTGGTTTTTGGATTAAATGGCTTTTGAGCTTAACCCAACATTCTCTATGGTATTCATTACCAACAGCTTAAATCATCTCCTCCTTTTCCCATATTTTTTCCCTTTTCATAAAGAATTCATGTCAAAACGAAGGTGGGTTTAAGGCGTACCAAGAGGTGACGGGAGAAGGAGGAAAGAGGAGGATGGTCTAACCGCAGCCCTTATTTACAATACATGTGATTACGAATACTGCATAGCTTAGTATTCAAGATTCTGTATAGACAATTCAAAATTAACTCATATTTACTCTTTAGTTGAGGTTCTTGAGAAATAATGAAAATATGCCAATTGCTGATTTCCTTTGCTAACATATTGAGGACCTCTTTGTTCTCCCTTGCTTGCTTCTCTGATAAATGTTTCTCCCATTTGATTTTGATTTGCTTTCTTTTATATGCAGTATACCCTTTTTTTTTTTTTTTTTTTTGTATTTGGTTTGACTAGATACATGGCTCAGTTTATGTGCACCAACTTGGTTGACATTTTTTTTTTGGTCTGAACTTGGTTGACATGTTATAAGAAAATATTTTGGTCCTGAATATTAGTTTCAAATGGATATTTACTGCCTGTTACTCTGTTTAATCATGCGAGGGATTTAACAGAAGTTTTGTTGGTGGAGAAAATTGTAGCTTCATTGTGCAAGCTAACACTGGATCATTTCTTTAGAAGAGATTATTTACCATCTTTAACTGTTATTTAAATTTGAAACAATCAAAGCTTTTGAAAAGGACATATACTGGGTTTGATGGCTTTGGCACAAAACTGACATAATACATTTTGCAATGAGCTTTTAGGATTAGTTTCTATATAAGGAGTCCCATACCCAAAAAGTCAAGCCAATAAGCTACTCTTTTTACTTATATTGTTCTTTCCTAATGTAATTTTTATGCCTTCAGTTTCAGGGGCAACAACAGCTTTGCTTCGGAATCTTGATCATCGCATGTCAAGCTATTCATACATCTCCTGGTGTTTGAGAATAAACTGATGTTGATATGTATGGACCAAAAAAGAAAATTTGACTAGATCTTAGAAATGTTGATGAAAAGAATTATCTCACGTGTTTATAGGTTATACGAAAGTCCAAGATATAGGATGCAAAGGAATGCTTGGAACTGTTTTCTATGGACAGGGCGACTAAATTTAATTAAATGACCCTTGCCAATGTGAACAACTTCAAGAGGCTCTTAAAAGAGGTATTCTTTTTTTCTCTCCTCTTTTTGAAGTTTTGTTTACTGTAATTCGCACTACTGTACACTATTTGTGATTTACGTTTCATCACTTCATGAATGGATATTGTGGTAGGAGGAAGAGGATAATAACTATGAAGTAGACCTTCAAGTTACCTCAAAAAGATGCGAGTTTGATGAAGATGTGAGTTCTCTTCTACCCGTGCTTAGACTAATTACATTATTTTTGAGTTTTCTAGCATTCCTGGGGATATATGTGAGTTCAAATTGCCTCTATCAATTTGTTCGGTGCAATTGATTGGGAACTAAGGTGTGATTAATTTGAGTTCACGGCGACATATCTTTGTATGTTCTTTGATTAGAAGCAAAAAATTTTGCTGATTCTGGGGGTTTTACTAATTTTGAATCAATTGGAAACCTTACAAATAGTGAGTAATGTTCAAGCGGAATTAAGATCCAAGGATACAGTGCTATTGTGAACTCTGATAAGGATCGCAAGCTAGGATGAATTACACCTTGGCTTGGACCTGACAGACTTTTGGTAGAATATGTAAATGTTGCTTTTGTGTATGAATTTGGACTGCCTTGATGAATAGAAGCTTGATGCCATTTAAATAGAATTCTTGATTTGTATTGAATGGATCCATTAGGCTAACTGCATATAGGATTTGGAGTGATCTTTACACGTACTATTCTGATCTAATATTTTTCCATCTAGGATTCAAGCTCATCTGTGAAGAACATTCTTCTTCTAGACTCTGAAGGGAAGCATGTTACTCTCATAATTGGCCAACAATTGCTGCAAATCTAGCTTGAACAATCTGTGTTCACTAAGACTCTAATGACAAATGCATGGATAGAAGGTGTGCAACAATGGTATCATTTACAAAAAGTCATGTTAAATTACCAGATTTTCAGTCATCATAATTTACTATTTTATCTTATGCAGCAGAGGTTATGATGTTCGTGTGCAACGTTGTTATATATAAGTTTGTTCAGGACCTTCACTTCTTTGTGACCGGAGGTGATGATGAAAATGAACTCATTTAGCCACTGTACTTCAGGGATTCTTTGATGAGTTCCCCTTCTCTTGAGGTAGAGTTGGTCATAACTCTTGCCTCTAGCTCTTTTTTACTTTCCTTATTTATTTTTTGATATATACTTTATGCTTTGATGAGATCGTTGATGGAGGGTATTTTAATTTTCTTTTCATTGTTTTAGTGTTTGAACAAGATGTAGTACTGAGAAAGATGAAAACCATGTTATTATCTTATTTATGTTTGATGAATTCTTGATATAACCAACGCTTACAAATCAATATAGATGTGTCCTCCTCTACCTGTTTATGTATGTTTTCATAATCAGATTTCTAGATGTCAATATTTCTTACAGTTGTAGCATTTTGTCTATTG
Organism: Rosa rugosa; assembly: GCF_958449725.1. Classification (NCBI taxonomy): domain Eukaryota; kingdom Viridiplantae; phylum Streptophyta; class Magnoliopsida; order Rosales; family Rosaceae; genus Rosa; species Rosa rugosa. The sequence continues at coordinate 62,872,559 of NC_084821.1, read as the reverse complement.
CATATTCCATCGTCATGAAACATCAGAACTTGGATTTTTGCCAACTGCAAATTGGTCACTAATAGAAATAATCAAATGAGTTATTTGACCTATAACATGATATCTAAAAAGAAGATGATCCCATCAGCTAGGAATAATAAGAAATACTGCGGACTCTTATGAGGATAGTCCAAATAGTGGCACAATGGATGTTAACATGGGTAGCCTCGGTGTTATCACAGATCCATTTCACATGGATAGTTTTTAGCACTTTAGTTTTTTAATTACACTGTTTATCTACTTTTTACAGCTCTTTACAATGATGTTCTGTACTTTTCACAGCTCTTTCCAATGATTATCTGCTGTTTGGATTATACCTCTTTGGAATCACTATTTGCTTTTTATATCAGATCTGTATTTGATCTGCAACATCTACTGTCTCCTTTTAATCTTGGTGATTAAACTAGACTAATTGCTTTTCAATATATATCTTCTCCATTTTTCTCACATTCACTGAAGCTATAGATAGATAGTTATTGTCAATTTGTGGTTCAATTGATAAATTCTTTTCAAGTGTTCAGATTTGTCATCTATCAATCTGTCAGCCAGAGTTTCAAATTGAATTGAAGTTTGCAGAGGCTTTAGAATTTCATCATCCACTGTTGAGCTTGAACCAGGTAATTAGAACATTCAGTTTTATGTCATTTAGTCTATTTGGTGGTATTAGATTTATATTACTTCACCCTTAATCTTTATATCACTACACTATATTCGTAAAATTTTACTCTACTTTTATTTATAAGTTGTCTTCTGTTCAATAAGCTGCAATAATGAATGAGATAATTGGTAAATTCAACTATAACGTTTGGAAATTTAGTTATAACTATAATTACTAATGAACAGATTGATTTCAATTTTCTTGAGTTCGTTTGGATCTTTTTTCCTTTTTTTTTATTTTATAAATGTTTAGTTGTGATTCAAGAAAAAAATTTTACTTATCCATTGTGTTTATATACAGACCAAGCATTACCCATGTGACTACGTTCATCATCTTGGCTGGAAGGTTGAAAGACGGCGGGTTATCTTTTTGAAGTGGATTTCTTTTGGCTTACTTTTGATCACTGGTAAGTTTTGTTGATATGCGGATCTTTACTGATTGTTTTGTGTAATGACATCAGTTGACATCGTATTTTTGTCAGCTACAGCTTGATTGATTGTTATAAATTGCAGACCACGATACAGGTGCAATTTTCCTTTCCACTATAGTTAATCAATTCTCAGCTTTTAGCATTACATTTTGATATTTTATATTTAACCCAGAAAGAGAAAACCCATGTAGATTTTCAACCTTTGTTGGCTATATATGTTTTTAGTCGAAGTGGGTTCATTTGGCTTTGTATATTGAGGCTTACTTGACATAGGTTTCTGCTTTTTTACAGTTAGAAATCTGGAATAGTGGGTTTCATACCTTGGTTTTGGATAAGGAATGTCGAAGTACAAAGAGGTAACGAAGATGAGTTTTTTTCTTTCGAATCATTGAGATTGAGATACAATGATATTGTTCATGTTGTGCAGGTGGTTAAGTGGTACATATGAAATCTAACTGCTCTAGAAACACAACAATACTATGAAAATTAAAATCAATCATCAAATTTTTGACTACAAGTGATTTTGATTTTGATTGAGATTGACATTTTATTGATTTCGATTGGTCGTTGAAAGGGTTTCCATATTTTTGTTTTTTGCAGCCAATGGAACAGATGAGTTTTGCAGGCAATGGAAGTCTCACTTTATATATAAAGACTAAAGCCAAAGCAGCAACCAAGGCCTATCCATTTCCAGTGTTATCACAGGAATATGGCTTTTTCCCCCGCAGCATCGCGCGGGCTACTTTCCTAGTGTTAACAAAATAGCAGCACACACTAATGTTTCATGCTTTATATATGATGAAGTCATGGTTTGAGTATGATGGTCATTTTGAACACGCATAATTTAAAAATGACCATCATACTCAAAACATGACATAAATAATATAAATTATAAGAGATTTGTCATTTTAAAGTATTTAATGTGTATACGTAGATCGCATTGAGTCTCAAATAAAATATTAGAGAAAATTAAACATGTAATGATAACAAATTTTTAATCGGTGAGCATGGAGATTTTATTGTTTGCACAGTTGAAAACTTGCCACATACACTTCCAGCATTGTTTTGGGGAGAGAGATTTAGAAGGGAGATAACAATTCCAGCATTGTTTTGGGGAGAGAGATTTAGAAGGGAGATAACAATTTGGTGGGATACACTATGGGTGAGGGAAATATAAGAGGAAGTTATAAATTTGGTGGGATACTGTAATTCCTACTCAAAGTTATTTATTTGCTAAAATTCAGTGAGGGGTATGCTACGTGCAGGTTGACAGGAATCTAGTGTGGGATACCTAGGGGGCTTTTTCAACTTGCTTGGATGATATCAATTTGCATTTGTGGATGAATTTTGTTAATTTTTCTTTTACTCTAAAATTTTGTCGAAGTAGGATCAAGATTATATTTGTATTTTGTAATTCTATGTTAGAATTAGATATGGCTTATTTAGAACAGTAAAGAATCAATGTTCACTACTGAAAAATTCTAAATCAATGAAAAAACCAAGTTGTTATTTATACATGAATTAATTTTTTTTAATTTTAATTTTTTATAATTTTAACAAAAGAAAAATGGACTGAAACTAACCTTAAGTACTCATAAAAACTAACCTTGGTGGCGATGGAACTTGCCGGAGGCGGGTGTGGCTGCTTGCAGCGCGTGGCTTTTGCGGGGGGTGGGGGGAATGGGCCTTGGACTGGGCTAATGTTCTTGGGCCTCGTTGCATTTTTGTAGTTTTCAATTTGGTTTGTTACTGTTTTTTTCTAGTGGTTGCTTGGTTAAAAATAAGTCCCCCCTCTGTTGGGCGGGGGTGTGGGTGTGTCCGGGTTGAGTCGATGCCATTGTTATGGTGTCATGGTCGTTTTGTAGTTCCATCTCTATGGCTTGGTCTGTTGACTATGCTGCCTGTTTTTCAACGTGACGAGGAATTACCCTTACACGTGGTCTGCTTATTTTGGGACACGGTGTCGGAAAGGGTGATGCGATTCTTCGTCAGGTTGGTTGCAGGGTTGTATCTTTACACTAGAGTTTGGTTGCTGCTCTCTGTAGCCCGCTTGTATGGGCGTAAATGGTGGTCGGGGTTTGGACTTGTTTGGTTCATGAAGGTCATTTCATATGACCTCCTTGTCACCTATGGTGTTTCTGAGGTTGTGCGCGACTCATCAATCATTCGACCTGTGGATGAGGGTGGAGTTGCAGCTTGTCACATCCGTGCTTTGTAGTCTGTTTGCTTGGTGTTTGAATAAAGGACTATATTTTGTTTCTCAAAAAAAAAAACAGAGAGCACTTGATTTGAACCTCACTGTAGTTGGGTCACTCAAGCACCCATCCCTAACTCTACCAATAGCAAAGCCCTTTCTCACACAAACATGTTGTGATGCTCCCAAAGCAGCCCTCACTCACCCACACAATCTCAACAACCTTAACTCATCACAACCCAGTTTCAAGCTTCTCTTCCCCAACCCGCCCACAAAATCCACTCCCCTTCATCCTCCAAAAATGCATTGCTCTCCTGCAAAGCTGCGCCTCCTCCATTTCCAAACTCAAACAAATCCACGCCTTCTCTTTACGACATGGCGTCCCTCTCTCCAACCCAGATATGGGCAAACACCTCATCTTCACCGCAGTGTCACTCTCATCCCCAATGTCCTATGCCCACCAAGTATTCTCCCAAATCCAATGGCCCAATGTGTTCACATGGAACACCATGATTAGAGGCTACGCCGAAAGCCAAAACCCAATGCCTGTAATTCAACTCTACCACCAAATGCGTGTGAATTCTGTCGAACCCGATACGCATACATACCCTTTTCTCTTGAAGGCTGTGGCTAAGTTGTTGATTGTGAGAGAGGGTGAGAAGATACATTCCATTGCTCTGAGAAATGGGCTCGAGTCGTTGGTCTTTGTTAAGAACGCTTTGCTTCACGTGTACGCCGTTTGTGGGCAGGTGGAGAGTGCATACGAGGTGTTTGAGTCAATGTCTGAGAGAGACCTGGTGGCTTGGAACTCTGTGATTAATGGGTTTTCCTTGAATGGAAGGCCCAATGAGGCTCTGACTATATTTAGGGAGATGAGTTTGGAGGGTGTTGAGCCGGATGGGTTCACCATGGTTAGCTTGTTGTGTGCTTGTGCCGAGCTTGGAGCTTTGGCTTTGGGTGGGAGGGTTCATGTGTATATGTTGAAGGCGGGTTTGACAAGGAATGCGCATGCTAGTAATGCGCTTCTGGATGTTTATGCAAAGTGTGGAAGCATAAGGGAGGCGCAGAAGGTGTTTGAAGAAATGGAGGAGAGGAGTGTGGTTTCGTGGACTGCTTTGGTTGTTGGGTTGGCTGTTAATGGGTTTGGTAAGGAAGCATTGGAGCTTTTTAAAGAGTTTAAAAGAGAGGGATTGGTGCCGACTGAGATAACTTTTGTTGGGGTTCTATATGCCTGTAGTCATTGCGGGATGGTTGATGAAGGGTTTGAGTACTTTAGAGTGATGAAAGAGGAGTATCGGATTGTGCCCAGAATAGAACATTATGGTTGCATGGTTGATTTGTTAGCTAGAGCAGGCTTAGTGAAAGAAGCGTATGAATACATTAAGGACATGCCTGTTCAGCCCAATGCTGTTATTTGGAGGACCTTATTAGGAGCATGCACCATACATGGGCAATCGGCTCTAGGGGAGATTGCAAGAGGCCACATCCTGCAGTTAGAACCTCGACATAGTGGGGATTATGTGCTAATCTCCAATCTCTATGCATCTGAGCGTCGATGGTCGGATGTGCAAAAGGTGAGGAGAACAATGCTCAGTGAAGGTGTGAAGAAAACTCCGGGCTATAGTATTGTTGAGTTGAGGAACAGAGTTTTCGAGTTTACTATGGGTGATAGATCTCATCCACAAAGTGATGAGATATATGCAAAGCTGGTAGAGATTACAAAATTACTGAAACAGAAAGGTTATGTGCCTCATACAGAGAATGTTCTTGCAGACATAGAGGAGGAAGAAAAAGAAAATGCTTTGTCCTATCACAGTGAAAAAATTGCAATTGCATTCATGCTCCTAGTTACCGCACCAGGGTTACCAATTAGGATTTGGAAGAATTTGAGAGTTTGTGCAGATTGTCATCTTGCATTTAAGCTCATCTCAAAGGTTTATGATCGGGAGATTGTTGTGAGGGATCGTAGCCGATTTCACCATTTTAGAGATGGTTCTTGTTCTTGTAGTGATTACTGGTGACATGAGTAATCTGTTTGTAATAGTCAACTTCGAATAACAAAAGTTGTGGTGGCATGGCAGCCTCATCTCTGCCATTGAAGATTTGAATATGACCACACAAAGATTACCATTTTTTTCCTTAGAGTTTGATTAGTCTTGGAAGACAATAGAAGCCGAGATCTACTGTCCTTGCTGGTATATATGCCCTTGCTCCAAGCGATCCTCTCCCATAAACAATTTTATGTTCCAAGTTTCCAACTTAATTTTTTTGGCCAGTTCTGTTCCAACTTTCAAATCAGTTCTCTTGGGATAGTTGCAACCGAACAAGAGTATATCCTTTTGTATACCATTGCGGTTCTTAAACGGTTATTTATATTTAGCATGAAATATGCTCTAAGAGTTGAATTTACATTGGTTGACTTGCGGGTTTTGATTCACTTTAAAGTTTAATGGGTGGTCAAATGAAAAAATTAACACCTTTAAAAGCACGGACAAGTCATAACATCACCAGCTCGCAACATGTTGAATGGAGATCGATAAAAGTGAAAAGCTGAGAAACAAAATAATTTTTTTTTTTTTTTTTTGGATCAAAATGAATTTTATTAAACTCAATCAACTCAACAGAGTACAAATTAGGTCAATAAACTCTCCAAAAGCAGAACAGCCTCTAAAACAATTAACATTTAGAGGACCTCTTTTTTTATTTTATTTTATTTACAATTTTGAAAAGAATAAAAATTATGTATAAAAAATAAGAAAAAGATAATTACCTTGTCCATGAAAAAGGATAACTCTTCAAGGATTAATAAAGAGAAGATTTAAGGAAAGCCATTAACACCTTCCAAATCCAGTGGCTCTATACCAAAGAATATATAGCACACATTAACTTCCAATTAAAATTTTGAAAACCCCGCCAAAAGTGCGAAAGTAGGCGCGTGAGATTCAGAAACTTTGGCGGGTCTAATTTCAAAACCCAAGCTTCTCCTGGAAGATATAAATCTCAATATAAAACCCCAAAAACAAAACCCTCCGTCTTCTACTTCTTCTTCTTCTCCATCTCTCTCTCTCTCTCTCTCTCTCTCTTTCTCTGATCAGAAATCGGAAATGGGCAATCTGGCGCACCTCGAGAAAATGGGCAGAGAACTCAAATGCCCAATATGGTAAACCCTCTCTATACCCAAAAACTTCTATTCTATGTGTTTTCTTTATCATTTCGTAGATGAAAAAGAACCATTTTTGATGATGAAATACCCAATTAAACAGAGCCCAATTCGTACCCTTTACTATCTGCTTGCTGTTCTCTGTGAAAATTGAAATACCCATCTCAGTAATGCAAGATTTTTGTGTTGAAATCATGCCCAAACAGACCCTTTTAAGCCTTGATTGATAGTACCCATCTCAATTTATATGTATTAGCTTGATTCTGGGTGTACAGATTCTTGAAATTTCTTTGTATTCGCTTAATGGGTTCATTTTTCTCTTTTTGGTTTTGCAGTTTGAGTCTGTTTAGTTCAGCCGTTTCGCTGAATTGCAATCATGTCTTCTGCAAGTAAGAACCTTCTTTGTTGTTTTGTTTTGCATATAAATGTCGGTTTGATTTTCGCTCTATTGAAACTCGGAACCAATTGCTATTGCTTGCAGCTCTTGTATTGTGAAATCAATGAAATCGGGTTCCAATTGTCCTGTTTGTAAGATCCCATTTCAGCGGAGAGGTATGATAACACTCTTTTATTTTGCGACTGAAATGGGGTTTGTCATACTATCTATGTAGTTTTTAACTTTTTATCAATGATTTATGTGCAGAGGTTCGCCCTGCTCCTCATATGGACAATTTGGTTAGTATTTACAAAAGCATGGAGGATGCTTCGGGTATTAACATGTTTATGACTCAAAGTGCGCTGTCAGCTAAATCATCAGGTATTCTTCTGCACATGCATTTTATATGCGGTAGTTTTAAGATTGCCAGTGTATGTTGGTGTAATTAAACTTGTAAGTGTTGTGTTGCAACAGATACGCAAATTGTTTTATTCTCAAAGGCTTTGAAGGATGCTGGACTTCCATTCTTTCTGTTACCATGATAACATTTAATCTATCTGTTATGTTATGCAACTGTCATTACCTGAAATGTGTTAGGAAGCTATTTCACTTCATTCTTTTTCCCCCAATGATGGGGCTTGTAGGATGCTAAACTCACTTCATTAAGTTGTGGGTGTATACTTCCAATATATCAGACTGTAGTCAGTTGATTGTGTGTTAAAAGTTTTAGGATAAAATTGGCATCAAGGACATTGAATGTATAATTATTTTCTTTTGATGTTCATGCTAAGGTACTTGCTATTTCTACTTATGGACTTATGGTTCTTTTGCTGTGCCGTTGCCTTTATAATAGATGGAAAGCAGCAAGCTGAAGATGAGAACCCTGATGATCAAGATCCTCCTAAACTTTCTCAGAATAGAGCTGGGAACAGGAGAACCGTAAGAGGGAAAAGATCATGGAAAACTAAATCCAATCTAAAGAACTCTGAATCTGTTTCAGTTAAGCCTTCATTTCCAACCAAGAAAAGGGTTCAGGTTCCACAATGTCCTCCTTCAGAAACCCCTACACAGCCTAAACAGTTACCGGGTGGTTTTATTGATGAAAAGTCGAAGCAGGAGTCTACAACACTAAAGGAGAAGCCTGTTTTAAATGAAAAGGGAGAACTGGTGCTTTCACCTTTCTTTTGGTTGAGTGACAAAGATGCTGAAAATTTGAGTCAGCCTTCTAGTGGTGATCAGCTTAATGATATTCCATCTCCCAATGTTCCTACTTTCAGTGATATCAAGGACTCAGATGATGAAGACTGTTCTAGATTGAGCCCACTGGTAAGTGTATAACCTGTTATTAGTTATTGCTAGCTTTGAAAAGACTAGAGCTGTTGTTTAATTGGTCATGCAGTTAGGTCTAAATTTTCTGCCAGATTTTGATTGCAGTAGGTGCTACTTAGTAAATTAATAAGTTGACAAGTTGCTCCTTTACACACTGATCTGAAACCAAAAAGAACATAAAAAAATAAAATAAAAGGGCACTTGGGTGATGCCAATTTCTTTTATGTCATGGATTTTGCAATTTTTCAATAAAATCTTCATGATGCCATAAAGTTATCTTAAGCTTTGATAATCTCATGTAGGGCAAAGTGCAGGGGAAATCTTCCAATGTTGCTGATTTTTTTGATAGTGAAATGTTCGAATGGACGCAAAGGCCGTGCTCCCCTGAGCTCTTTGCAAGTCCTTCTAAGATGCAGGTATCTGGTCATCTAAATATGATGTAATTTCACCTTTGTGCTAATTCTACTGTTGTCATGTCCTCCAATATTTTCAAAGGAAACATGGGTTTTACTAAGATAAAATTAATATGCAGGTTGTGGATAGTGATCAAATTGATAGAATTCAAGTGAAGGAACTAAAAGAAGCTTTACTAAACAAGAAAATAGGTGAACAAGTCACTGCTGAAAAAGAAAGGTCCAGAAATTCTAGACAGAGTAGTGGAAACTTAATCTTGCTGCCTGATCTTCCACATGATAAAACTGAATATGCTAATCATCAATTTCTTTGCAAGCCATCTAACAAGAGAGGCAGACAAGCAAGAAAAATAGCTAAAAGAAAGTGTGCTACAAGTCATATGGACCTGGTTGAGAATAGTAGTGCTAATTTGAAGGGTTCTGAAGATTTTTATCAAGAACACGGCTGCAAGAATAGTGACAGTTCTATGGCCAAGGCTGGCAAAAGGAATAAGAAAGCTCATCTGTCTCGGCTCGCAACTAAGCCAACATGTGAAAGTGTTTGCATCCTCTCTATTGGTGCTGAAAGGCAGAATGAAGGCAGTGCTGAGAAGGGGTTAACTGAATTACCTACTTCACTAGAAAAGAATGAAGGCAGTGATGAAACTTTTGCCCAGGAGAAGGCTAAGAAAATATGTACGGAGATAAATGCCAAGAACCAGATGTGTCGCTCTGTAAGGTCAAGGAAACAAAAGGTGGTCTCTATGCCCAACATACTTGATGAGGTATCGGAAATCAAGAAGCAAGCAAATAAGAATACTACAACTGAGTCGTCCCATGTAACTGTCCCTACAGATGATAACAGGAAAGTCTCTGACGTCAAGACTATATCCACAAAACTTGCTAGCGAAGCCAAGTCATCTGATCGAGAATTGAAATTCAACAAAAGGGTCAGAGTTTCCTCTGGTGATGACTCAAAGGATAAGGAGGTATCAGAGATCAAGAAGCAAGCAAATAAGAATGCTCCAACTGAGTTGCCCCTTAGAAATCTCCCTACAAATGTTAGCAGGGAACTATCAGGAGTCAGAAAACGTGCTAGAGAAGCCAAGTCATGTGATCGAAAAACTACCAAAAAGTTGAGAGTTTCCTTTGATGACAATTCAAAAGATGAGGCTGTTATTGAGATTCGAGAGGGTCAACATAATGTTAATGAAAATGGTAACCAACCCTCTGAGAAGAGCAAAGGCAATTCCAATGCTAGAATTTTTACTGACCGATCATCAACGCAGAAGCTTCCTACATTGAAGAATGATGTGGTTTTGAGGAGATGTGATGCCGTTACTAGTAACATTCAATGTGCCTTTTGTCTTTCATCAGAAGAATCAGAGGTTTCCTCACTTCCTTCCCTATGTATCTTTTGGGTGACTTATAGTTCAGTTTCCTCCTCATCTTGCATGAAATTTCTATTAGAATTCAAAGCTGACATTCATTTTTAAAACCTAATTTGCAGGCATCAGGAGAAATAGTTCACTATTATAATGGCAAGCCTGTTGCTGCAGATCACAATGGAGGGTCCAAGGTTATACATTCACACAGGAACTGCACTGAATGGTAAATAAAATCATAGAAATGAACCAAGAGCATGGTTTAGAGTTTGAATCTTGCTGTTATTTTATATAAAGTTTTTCACCAGAATTTCTTTTCACCCAAAAAAAAAAAAAAAGTTTTTCAACTTAGAGTCAAATGAGGAGAAGTTTTGATCTAATACTTAAACCAGATTTATACTTTAGTGGTTTCTTACTTGAAACATGTGACACTGTTGGAGGGATTGTGAAAGCCTGATCTAGATTTCCTTTAGGTGCTTGCTGCTTATAAAGTGATAATCATTATGTGCAGGGCTCCCAACGTATATTTTGAAGATGATATTGCTATGAATCTTGAAGCTGAGCTAACTAGAAGTCGTAGAATTAAATGTTGTTGCTGTGGAATTAAAGGAGCATCTCTTGGGTGTTATGAGAAGAGTTGTCGTAAGAGCTTTCATGTTAGCTGTGCAAAGATGACTCCTGAATGTCGATGGGATTCTGTATGTATTATTGTATTATTTTAAAGAAGTGTTAGTATCATCCCATATTCTCAATTTCCATCTATAATATAATTCTACATGTCTTGAATCAGGATAATTTTGTTATGTTATGCCCCATTCATGCCTCTTCTAAGTTGCCAAATGAAAGTTCTGAATCTGAAGCAAGGAGGAAGAAGAGCAACCCTAGAAAGTATGTACAACTTTTACTCAAAAGATCTGAAATATTGGCATTTCTACTAACAAGATTCTCATTTATCTTTTTTCATTTTCCTGTTGCAGACAACCTGGTGCTGATCATAATAAAGTTGCTGTTAAACAAGACAGCAATACCTGTCAGGATCTGAAATTTTGTGGATCATCCAAGAAATTGGTTCTCTGTTGTTCAACTCTCACAAATGCAGAGCGGGTAATAGAGCTGCTTAAAGTGCTTGCTTTTTTCTCTTTTCTCCTTATCCTTTTTGGTAGTAAAATAGGCTAAATATTTCCAATATTCCTTGTTGTCTACAAACAGGAATATGTTGCAGAATTTGAAAAATTATCTGGAGTTACAGTCTTAAAGAAGTGGGACTCTAGTATCACACATATTGTTGCGCCAATAGATGAAAATGGAGCATGCAGAAGAACCCTCAAAGTATTGTTGGGAATCTTGGAGGGGAAGTGGATACTGAGCATGGGATGTGAGTATTATTCTTTCTATTTCAATGTTCTCCCTCAGGCATTTGGATTTTACATTTGTAGTGCAAAGCCTGAAATAAGTGATTTTGTACATGTGTCTATTACTAAAATCATATCATAATCTACCTCTCTCTCTCTCTCTCTCTCTCTCTCTCTCTCTCTCTCTCTCTCTCTCTCTCTCTCTACAGGGATTAAAGCTTGCATGGAAGCCATGAAACTAGTGAATGAGGAGCCTTATGAAATTAGCGTTGACATTTATGGAATCAGGGATGGCCCTCGACTTGGTAGACTAAGACTGCAGAACAAGGTTAGTTTTTCCTTGTGTTCAACTATGATAATGAAAAACTCAGTTCCTTCAGCAGTTATAAGGATCTATATATACATTTTCTTGTTCGCCAAATACATGTAATTTAATTGAACTTTTGTCTTGGAATCCTTCAAGGGCCATGCCATTTGTCTCTGCATCTAATTCTTGTTCAGTGCATGAGGAGGTTACTTTTTGGTGTGTTGTGCAGACATGGTGATAATACCTTGTGTTTCTTTGACAAACTCTTTTACATGCAGGAACCAAAGCTTTTTGATGGGCTTAAGTTTTACTTCATGGGAGATTTTGTACCTTCATACAAGGGGTATCTACAAGACCTTGTAATAGCTGCTGGAGGAATTGTTTTGCACAGAAAGCCTGTTCCAGAGAGCCAGAAAGGGTTGTCTGGAAGCCCCCTCGAATGTCGAACCTTCATTATCTTTAGTCTTGAGCTACCTGATCAATGTCATCCTAGCAAGAAGGGTACCATTTTCAACCAAAGGCAGGCGGATGCAAAGTCTTTGGCAAGTTCTGCTGGAGCCAATGTAGTAAGCAATTCATGGATTTTGAACTCTGTTGCAGCCTGCAAGTTACAAAATCTCTCTTAATAGAATATAAATCTCCCAGAAGTTATGTACATGTATCAGAACTTCTCCAAATTCTCCAGAATCAGTTATATATATTTATATTATTGAATGATAATAAAGTTAATTATGTGATGCAGCCAACAATGCTTGAAGGTAATAGTCACCAAAGTTCTGCACTTTTGAAAGATAGGAATGAAAACAAGAGCTTCCAAAATTATGTACATCCTTCCATTATCAACCTTGTTGATATCCAGGATGAACATGAAATGAGAAGAAAAATCGTAAGTTTACAACTCTTTTGGGCAACTGTAGATCCAACCTAGAAACCTGAACTAGCTGATTGTTCATGAACAACAATCTCCAGCATCACTAATCTCTTCTACTTCTGACAAATTACAACTGCTTCTTTCTTTTGTTATAAGTTTTCCAAGATGTTTGTTGTCTTTTATTGACAACCCAACAAAACTGCAAAAGTGGAGAGACCAGGCATTTCTGGTTTCTAATTACCTTTCCTTCTTTGGGGATGACAGAAGCTAATTAAGTAGCATTCACCTCGGCCTTGTTTTTCTCAATTTTCTTCTGCTCATGTTCTGAGACCTTCATGTAGCAGGACTCAAACAGATGCTCCAATGCCAAAAGCTCCTCTTCAATATCTGCATTCCCTGCCACAATCCCTTCCTTGAGGCAGCGTATTCGGTCTAGTCCATCTTGAATATCCATTCCAATCTCCTCCATCGCCAGGTGCATTGCATCATTTTCCTTATGTGCAGCTTTAATCTTCCTCTTTAGGGATCTACACCCATCAAGGGACTTAAGGAGTTGCTCCGAAAGTTCCTTGTTCCGCTCCTGGAGCGCTGCATTCCCATAGGTATCACTCTCTTCCTCACCGCCACACTTATTCTCTTTGTGCTCTGCTGCACAAGCTTTTACTTTTGCCAACAACTTCTCATTTTGCACTCTAAGATCATTGATATGTTCCTCCATTCCATGAAATTCTTGAACCTTCCTTGCAAGCTCAGTTGCGATAATCTCCTTCTCCTTTCCCAAACTTGAACACATAATTTCTAGGCTCTTTCTTGCTGCCAAGCTTGCACTTAGTGATCTTCTCAATTTCTCCTTCTCATCAGTTATTGGCTCGTGAGGCCTTTTGTCCTTTGGAGGAGCATGTGGCTTAAGATCTGTGTTACAGCGCCTCAGCTCGGCTTTTCTCCCCCCATTTTGAGATTTTTGAATCCGGGATTTCACATCATCAATTATTGATATCATTCCAGCCACTCTTTGTGTCTTTCTGGCATCATTGTCTTTTGCCTCATTCTGATCTTGGATTAGCTTCAATAGTAACTTAACATTGGTAGCAATGCCTAAATAGACAAAAAGCAAATCAAATTAATAATTGTAACATCTGTTTCATATATGTATTATATGCATGATGTTGGAAATTTTTTTGTAACTCGTGGATCGAATAAAAACACAATTGTGTTTATTATCTGTCTATACATGTACGAATGTAATGCTATTCTGAAATGGTTGTCATGACTCGTGACTATATAACACAGGCATTGTATAAATTACCTTCAAAACTATGATCTTCTGGCCGGACTTCTATCTGACTTGTGGAAGAAGATGGTGGTAATACTGAAGGAGACGAAAATGCTCGAATTCGACTCATCATATATACTTCTCCCGAAAGGACAAGCCCAAGGATCTTCAATCTTCAGGGGAAATAAATCTAGAGACTAAGATGTAATTAAGAATGAACTTCTATGACACAATGGCGCATCAAAATCAACAGAAGTAAAGGTTATTTTCTTCTTATTCAAGATATTATATATGTTGTATTATATGTTTTTTCCACCTACTTGAGAGATCCAAAAGAGAGACTGCCTTCGCACTCTCTCTCTCCTCTCTCCTGTTGAAAAACTTTTCCCTTTTGTTTCCCAGGCTCTGTAATATTCTATGTTCTGTTGGTTTTGGCTTGTTTTGAGAATTATTGGTTCATAGTTGTAATCATGCGAAAATATTGGTATTAGTTTGACATTTTCTTTGGCAATGGATGCTTTGACTTTCTTAGAACAAAATGGGGGATTTCACATCATCAATTATTGTTGTACATCTTATTTCATGCAGTCGTGTGTGTGTGTGTATATATATATATATACTGTTCAGTTCTGTTTCCGTTGAAAACGTCGTTTTATGCTAACTACATGCATGGCAGCTTAAAATGAGATCAATGTCAATTAAGCATTCTCAACATAGTAGAGAACACATTATCGATATGAATACAACATTATATTGCGTTATGATATGTTCTATTGCAGAACTTATTATACCTTCTTTTTGGTAAGATCGATCCATCACAAGCATGGTTAGATAGGCATTTAGGGTTTGCTTAATTCCTTTTGAGTGTGAATGCTGGAGTTTCTAGGCCGGGGGTGGGACTACGCCAACTTATGTTCTTGTACTGGAGTGCAAAGGAGAGCCCTAAATTGTTATGATCTCAATATCTCATAGAATAGTCGTCACATGAATTTGGGGATTCAAAAGTCCTCGCATTCATGATACATGGTACGTCTCTAAGAGTATCAGTTTCAGATGTATATATCTCTTGCATGGAAGGCTTTAATTTCACATATCAGATAATCAATGATGTGGGTTCAAATCTAAAATGCATCAATTAATAGGAAATTGACATGATGATACAAAGGTTTACGTTTTACCTATTAACCAAACCCCTTAAAGCGAAATAGGCACAAGGAAAGAGCTATATTAGCATTAGTTATCTAGGCTTGGTTTTTTTTGATGAAGTTATCTAGGCTTGGTTAATCTTTTCTTCAGTAAATAACTGTAAACACCAGCCCTACATGTTGTCTAGCTCTCAAACTTAGCCCAAGCCTAGAGTCCTAGACCCTAAATTTGTAACCTCATGACAACACTGGATGAGAAACTTGTACAAGATGCTTGTAGCAACAAATTTCTTTTAAGTGATAAATGTAGTATTTACCAATAACTGTGGTAGATGTTCGAAACAAAGAATGATGTAAATCAGTTGATAGAGAACCAGTCTATAAAAAGAGTTGAGCATCTGCTGCTTTGACAAAATATATTAGTAAATAATTATCTGTTTTAACTTTTTAATTCTCATGTAAAAGCATTGGGGACACTTAATACAGGAGCAGAAACTAAGATCCTCTTTCCAAAAAGATTAAAACTTTACCGAGATTTGAAACACAACACAAGTACTGGGAACAATTGAAATGATAAAATCCTACCCAGATTTATTTTCTTTTTGGTAGAATTATGAGATTAATTGAGGTGCTCTACAATTTTCACAGTTCAATTTCTTCTTGAAAATAAATAATAATTAAGGAAAAGAACAGTTTAACCTATAGCGTACAACTACATCAATAGCTTTCTTTCTCTTGATATTCTTCGGGTATGAATGCTCTCTTTCATCACCAACCAAACCTTCAAAAATCAAAAGGGGTTGGTGGAGTTTTATTTATCATATGTAGTTAATTATGATTCTCTTTGATAAGCACAAGTAGTGTTTCAGCCGTTTGATCATACCAGTGGCTCAGATTTTGAAGTCCTTTTTAGGTATTAAAGAAGGAAAAACCTAGACCTTAATTCCCACTCCTAATTCACTTATATATTGTTTGCCATGGAGTCCAAGGAGTTTCATGATCGAAATTTAACTGCTCTGAAGAAACATTTCAATATATTTGTTCAATTAACAAGTGTTTGATTATTGTAAACAAAGTTACTCGTAATAACCAAAAGAAATTTTGATCTATTACCTTTACAGATCCATCGATCGATGTCTTACGAAGGTTTGAAAGGAACAAAGATAACATGGTCAGTTACAATTTTATTTATTTATTTATACGTTCATGTATATGTTGGTATTTTTCTATTCGTTCTTTTATGTAAATTATTGAGTTAAATCGTATACAATTATGCAGATCGATGTGAAACCATACATCCCAATGGGTGAGAAAAACAAAAACCAGGAGGACCAAAACGCTGAAGGTTATAATTCCAAAAGGATTTTTCTAACATCTAAGAGATGAAGAATTCAAGAACTACTTTGAGAATTTTGGTAAAATTACAGACTGGGTGGGTTGTAATGTATGATAGGGAAAACAACATGCCTAGGGGATTTGGATTCGTCACTTTTGATTCAGAGGAGGCTGTGGAGGATGTGTTGCGCAAGAGGTTTCATGAATTGAATTATAAGTCTGTGGAGGCAAAGAGGGCTCACCCTAAGAATAGGAAAAACATGCTGATGAAACCTTATGATTGCTATAATCTTCGGACTCTCGGGCATTATAATCCGTATTGCTTTAGTTATGGAGCTTCTTATGGGTATGGATACCGTTTAGGGTATACGTCTGATAATAATATATTCAAAATTTTGGGCAGTATAATCCTTATTGCATTAGTTATGGAGTTCATTATGGGTATGGATACACTGGAGGGTTTGTGTATGTTCCAAATCCTTATAGTGACCTTCGGACTCCTATTTCTTGGGCACATTCAATTGATTATGGTGCATGGGGTAGTGAAGTTGCTAACAGCCCCAAGTCAACTGGCCGAAACTGGACGGAGCTCCCAGATGATGTTACCGCGTTGATATTGTCACGTCTAGGAGCAATCGAGCTCCCAGATGATGACCTGTGCTCATCTCATTTCTTTCCGCTGCAATCTTTCTCTTTGTTTAATTACCAACAGAAATTCCCAGATCAAGAACCCTAGAAATTGCATATTCTTCATCATTTCTGTACAATTACCGGTTAGCACTAGGTTGCAGTCATCTGATGCATATATTGTCAGTACAGGGAACCATCGCAGTGTTAGCATTTTGATTATTGAATATGTACCTGCACCTTTTGGTAGTATGATGACCTTGTTTCTTGCAAATCTGACATTGAACAGTAGAGCTAGCTAGAAGCGATTTGTACAATTACCAACTGAAATCAACAAGAAAATCGAGTCTGTACAATTACCAGCAAGAAATTCAAGGTCTGATCTGTGTTCGTAGCTGTACTTCTTCAATTTCGAGTTCGTAGAAAGCTTTTTATCAAGGTTTGATCCGTGTTCTTCGTTCATCCTTGAAGATTCATTTCAGCATTTGATACGGTTTGTAGCAATTGCTTCTCAAGATCCGGTCTTTTAGCTCATATAGTAGTCACAAGCTTAGTTGCTGTTCATCTTCAAAGTTTCAGAAAAATTGTTCATCTTTAAGATCCAGATATTTGTGCATCCTCAAGATGTGATATGGCGACCTCGAACCAACTTTTTAATGCAGTCTCTGTTCGTCTTGATGATACAAATTACCCCACTTGGCATTTTCTGATGCAGCACTACCTTCGTGGTCTTGGATTGCTCAAGTTTGTAAATGGTTCTTATCCTTGCCCTCCCCTGTTTCAGAAGGCCGATCATGATTCTCTCTCTGTTGATAACACTGAAGCTTATGAAAAGTGGCTGCAACAAGATAGTTCTGTGATTTGTTTGATTATAACTTCGCTTTCTGCTGATGCACTTACTCTGGTTGTTGGATGTCAAACATCGATGGAGGTATGGCTCACCCTTAAACAACGATATGCAACTGTTTCTGAGTTCCATATTATGCAGTTGAAATCTAATTTGCAAGCAATTCGGAAAGGATCAGATTCTATAGATAAATATTTGTTGCGGTTTAAACATGTCAGAAATCAGTTAGCTTCTATTGATGTTAGTATGTCAGATGAGGATATCAAACCATTGATTTTAGCTGGCCTTCCTAGTGAATATGCTCATACAAGGCAAATTATCAGAAGCAAGAATTCTGTAACTATGGAAGAAGTTAGGTGTTTGTTGCTCTCTGCTGAGTTTGAGTTGGAAGTTGAACACAAGGCACACCATTTATCTCCCTTTACTGCTATGATTGCACATAATGGTGTATCAAATCCAGGACATCAAAACATGCAGTATGGCTTACCTAATCTTATTGCAAAAGCTCATGAATTGCTTTCATCACCATACCTTAGTAATTGTGTTGTATCTGCTCCTATGCATCATAGTGTTAATATGGTTCCTGGAGTGTCAAGTGTGCCTCACCACAATACATCACCTACTGTCTCCACTACACACTTTGGAAATGCTTTACCACAGAAATCTATGTCGTCAAGCTCTGGATTTGCTATTCCCAATGTTCCTGCAAATTGTCAGTCTTCAAAGAACTGTGGTGTACTTAGTCCTATATCTGGTGCTCCTTCCGCTCCTAATCCTAGATATGTGTTGAATAATGGTATTGGTAATGATATCCTTGCTGGAACTTTTTCCCAAACACCCCAAGTGGCCAAGAAACAAATCGCTCTCTGTGATGTCACGAACCAAAGCGATGGGTCTCAAATTGGTTCACGGAGTTCTGCTTCCTTGTCAAAGCCTATGGTGCCATGTACAACAAAAGTTGTGAAGACGATAAAGGAAACATCTACTCTCAATAATAATCATGGCCTCTCAGGGAATGTGTTTCCGGCATCACTGAGTTCAAAGTCAAGCATCTTGGTTCCTTTTAGTGATACGTCAGTTTCAGGAACTGTTGAGTCTATTGAAACAGTTGTCACTAACCATTCTCCCAGCAGCAGAGGTACTGTTTTTCCTGCTCCTAGTAGCATAATACACGCTCTCAGAAACAAGGATGTCTCTTCAAGCAGATCTGTTAGTGGTTCCGTTTCTTTGGATGAGACCATATCTACTCTAACTCTTTGAAGAGTCCAGAATTTGAATATGTTGGCAATCGATGAACTTCTCAAGTATATCACTAATAGGTATTCAATTTATTTGTTATTGCTTTGTTTAGAATTTCTTTGTGTGTACTTCTATGTTTTTATAATGTTTAACATGTTTTGAAATTTTCAACAGTTCACCTGGAATCAAACGTCTCCGTTTGACAAACAAGGGATTAATTGAAGCTGCTTCCAAACCTCAGCTGCTAGAGGACCTTGAAATTTCAAGATCACCAAGGTCATACTCGCGTCAAACTCTAGAAGTGATTGGGCGCTCTTGCCCTCTTTTAACAACATTCAAGTATAATGGCAGCTGGCAGAGATTTTACAAACATAGGGGTACTAATGAAGATGCACTTGCCATAGCGGAAACAATGCATGGTTTACGCCAATTACAGCTTTTTGGGAATGCAGTGACTAATGATGGCTTGGCGAAGATTCTTGATTGTTGCCCTCATCTTGAGTCACTTGATCTGCGGGATTGTTTCAATCTTAATCTGGGAGGAGATTTGGAAATAAGATGTTCTAAACAAATTAAAAGACTGCAGCTTCCAGAGGATTGTCCTGATGATGATTCTGAATCAACCGAGTCTTTTGGAGCATATGAATTTCGATGCTTTACTATGTACATATAGAGAAGAAACCCTTTTGGGAAAAACAGCAAACTCTATGGAAATGCAGCTTCTTCCTTACACCTCTTGCGTGTGATCATGTGTAACACATTTGATCTTTTCCTGTACACATTCACATGTAAAGAAATTCCATAATACAAAGACAAAAGTTTGATACCTTACTTCAGCACATGCACCTCAAAATATTCCTCATATTTTCAGTCCTTGTCTCATTTCAGAATATGATCGACCAATAAATACTTGTATCCTTAACCCTTCAATTTCTAGCAAGAACCCGAAATCCTCGGTTGTGAGCACAAACTGGTCTTATGGACTCTGCACTTTGTCTCCATCGTGGTGCTCTACACATTCCTTCCACCACTAGCCGTGCAGCCGGATTAGCAAGGCCTTATTCCAGTTTCGAACCTTCTTCTCTTTCACTTTTTCCAAAGGCTTCCACATACCCCACCCTATCGCGACACACCTTCTGTAGTCCTGTAATATGTGTACTTAACCAGCCCTCGCCACCTTCGCCAAACTACGACAAAGACAATGGTAAAAGAATTGTGATAATGGTGGGGGGTGCTTCTGTAGTTTTGGCTTGTGTCCTTGGAGTCATCAACTACAACTTCAATTTCATTCCCACGGCCATTGCAGGGCAAAAGAAAAGTTTGTCGCGCACACATAAAGAAAGGCCAGAGGAACCAGTAGTCGTGTCTAGGCCAGAAGAAGTGTTAGATTCGTTGTTGAAGGTGAATAGACATTTGTGTAACCAAAAAAAAAGAAACAAGATAGGCCCATCGATATCCAGGATGTTCAAATCGACAAAGCTGCTGCCGTCTATTCCCGACAGACCTACAAAGGAACACTTCGACAATCTTAAGGTTCTGTTCGCCCTTTACACCCAGTATCTAATTAAACTTTGATATTATTAGTTTATGTAAAACTAAATTTGTTTGCCACAGACTTAGCTTACTTTCTGCCGATATACATATATCCCTCTTTCCAGTGGTAGACATATCTTTATTCCCAAGAAATGCTCTTCAAGACCGATATATCTTCAATGTATGGAGATATATTTTTTGATATATCCTTAAATATAAGTGTCGATATATCTGTGCTGATGATATTTCAAACCTTGCCTATGACGGTTGTAGATTGCAGTAGCGGATTTAATCAAGTCCGGAAAGTGCGATGAGGCAGAGACAAAACTTAGAGGGTTATACGAAAACATCCAAGGGAGTGAAGTTAAATACAATGTGGAGATGGAATTGGTACTAGTTCTCATTTTCCAGGTTTGTCCTACAACATACAACTTGCTGTTTTTTTTTTCTTTCTAATCTTGGGGAAGAGGGCATTTGAAGCTACAACTAATTCTCCTGAATTACGGAAGTCCAATGCTAGCTCTAAGAGCTTGACTAGACATGAATATGAACCATTTTGAATATCTGACTTCTTGTTTTCAAATTGCCGTGTACGTATGGTTTTATTCCGGGTGAAGTCTTTACCTCATATTATTTATAAGATTAATAATTCATGACCCATCATAGTTGAAAAAAATAATAATAAAATAAAATAGAATAAAAAAACTGAACTCATGGGATATGAGTCTAAATCCAGTTCACTTAGGCATTTGCAATTGGGGGCCGAAATAGTTTTAACCTTCCGATAATAAAGGTTAGAACTATCAACAATTTTCTTCAGAGATCATTCCTACATCTTGAATGTATGTGTGTGTGTGTACAGGGAAAATACGAAGAAGCTTTGAAATGTAGATGTCTCAGTCATGATGCCAGGGTTGGTGGGGATGGTCGATTTCCATATTACAAGGTACTTCATTTGAATTAACCATTTCATCTTTTCTTCGAATAAATCCTCTTTTTGCTCTGGTAGTCAATTAGCATACGATTAATGAAGATTTTGGTGCATGTTTCAAATTTGCAGGCTATTATCTACACCATGCTGAGTGGTGATGCTCGTGATAAAGCCGAGAGAGATAAAGCCGAGAAATACTCGCAAAAAGCCCAGATGTACTGGCAACAGTTTTTCAACTCCTTTTCCAGTCAACCACCTATACTGGTTGAGGTTCCGACTCCAAAGTCTGAAAGACCGCAACGCTGATATTTATTGGGTGATTGGTGTAAGAGTTGGACTTACATTAATCACACTATGACTTTAACAATTGTATATGATTACTGTTGAATGAAATAACCGGGATTGCATAGATGATTCTATTCCTGCAACGATAAGGAATTTGTATCTGTAATCCATATTGTATTGGGAAACTTAATGTGCTTGTAAATCAAGTAATATATTGATACATAATTTATATATGGAGGACCTATTTGATTTAGGATTACTGTTATGGGAAGTTCCTGATATCAGTCCCTCTATATATAGGTTCAGGTCCCTGCACTCTCTACACACAAGTATTAAGATCTCAGTCCCTCTATATATAGGTTCAGGTCCCTGTACTCTCTACACACAAGTATTAAGATCTCAGCCCCATAAAGAGAAGACTTGAATTTAGAGCAGTTGCAGAAGACCGGACCAGTTCATCATGGCACTCAATTCATTCTCAGCTTCAGGTATGTCTTCTATTTTTCAACTTGTTCCGGCATGCCTTAAGTTAATGTGTTTATATATATGTGATTGTGTTCAATAAGTGATCATTCAATTAATAGATTACAATTGGTACACTCAAAAGTGCAATGTTTTCCTCTATAGCTAGCCCAATCTTCCATTAGTTTCCATCCCCTATAAAATTGATCGCATGCAGTTTCTTTGCTCTGAATAATGGATGAATGTTTTGTTTTTTTAATAAAGATGGATTTCAACAGTAATCAAGCCATAATACAAGCCAGAGTCTAACAGAATTTACATAAGAAAATCAGGAAAAAAAAAATCAGATAACCTATCTAAGCCAAACTAAACTCATTAAAGTCTATGAGACACTAGCATGAGGCAAGCCTAACTAAGCAAGAACAATCTCGCTTCTTAAGGAAAAATCATTCATCTAGCCTATGTTGCCAGCACGGAATTGTAGTACAACCAAAAACTAGAAACATCTCAGAAAAGCTAATAGAAGTTACTCCTACCTAAACATAGGCTTGCATCCAAATGTCAAATAGCATAAATTTAAATTAGAGCTAACTCCTTCCCTTTAGGGTTGGAGGTAGCTCCATCTTCTGTAGCTAACAACCTTGACAACAGGTTGGTCTTTTTATTTTTCCATCAGTCTTCTTCTCAGTGTCAGTCTCAGCATTCTTCCTTTTCCCCGCCGAACCATAAGGCAACTTATTCAGGCTTCTCACAGGGCGACCTCTCTTCTTCTTTGATGGTTCACCGGTACTCAGTGGTGGCTCCAACAGACCCATAGTCGCTGCATCCAAGTTTTTCTTTCCAATTGCTAAACTTAAACGCAATTTCTTGGGGAAACATTTACCTCATCTTATGCCTTAGGGCGGTGCTTTCCCGTGATTGGTCCACTATCCTGGCATGTTGCATCTGTCTCTCTGATCTGTACTTGTCGCCTAGAGCAACGGAGTGCCATCACCGACTAAGGGAATGCTTCCGGAATGTTTCGCGGGATTTGTGCCTCGAAGACTAGGGTTTGGCCAGCTGCCAAACCCTTTGCTGCACTAGAACTCGTACCCTATAGTCTTAACGCAGTACTGCCAGAGCAGAGGGCTGTGCCTCCGCACCCACCACCTCATCATCATCTTCCTACAGTTCTAGGCCTGAACATGGTAGCCCTACATAGGTGACAAAGCCGCAGTGTCCACACCGCCCAAACACCTTATCAAATTTGAATTTCACCAGGAAACGAACATTGTCCTCCACCCAGAACCTTCTCTTGAATAGCAACGGGTTAGCATAGTCAATTTCCACCCGGATACGTAAAACCCTAGTTCTGAAAGCTGTCCTATCGGATTCTTGAAACTCTCCCAGCTTACTCCCAATAAGCCTCATAATCCTCTCAAATCGAAAGGTTGGTGGCAATCCCAACAACGTGATCCAGTATGAGGATGTCTTCAGAGGCACCTTTATAACTTGACTCACACCGTCATATTCCGCTAACGCAATTGGAGCCCTACTAAAGCCCCACAGTCCTCCCTTCCAAACTCTGCTCTGATCAGCCAGATCAGAGAAAGAGAATAGAATCCGATCATCTTCCCCGGTGTATTCAACCCTAAGTATTCCATTAATCCTCCATGTAGATCGAAACATACCAAGGAAAGATCTATGATTATACTCCCTAACAGTGAGGAGTTTCCCAATCATGGATACCTCTGGTTACCGTAAACCCTTAGATGGACGCAGGTCCACCGGCCTTTTCCGATCGGCGATGGCGAGCGACCATTGCATCAACAGAAGCCATTGCTATTGAAAGAGACTTAGTAGTCAAAAAAACCCTAACCCTAGAGAGAGAGAGCGTTGGCTGCGGCTGGAGTTTTACTATGAACAAATTTTTAATAATCTAATAATTGATGAACGTTGTTAAAAATGTGTACTTCAAATATTTTGGTAGCTGGGAATATGTTATATCACTACTAGAAAAAACAAGCAATTCATATGGATTTAACTCAAACAAATTCAAAAAAGTCACAGATATCTGTGTGAATTGGCATTAATACGTACACATAACCTTGTGAAATATTTATAATTGGGCTCACCAGAGTTTATGCAATAACAATAACCACAAAAGTCCTTGTGAGATAACATTATTCACAAATTTTCGATTGAAAGTTAAAATATTTTATCATCTACTCACACTGTTATCCGCATGAACAACTTTTTACACAGATTTCAATATATATCAAATATTAGTTTATTAGAAGTCGTTATCTTTTAGTGTTAAATGAGTTATATCGGGATAATCTTCTGTACGTGACTGAAACTTTTTCATACAGATATCCGTGTGAACTGAACATTACACATATATTTGTGTAAGATGTAGATACAGACATCCGTGTGAACAAAAAACCTACAATTCTGTGTAAACATTCAAAATTGATGCTATAATAAAGTTTGAGGTACCCACACACAGATATCCATGAGAGTTCTGAATGAATCTCAGACATACATCAGTAACGGTACTGCTTAGACCTCGACCCATGTTCCAAATCCCATCAAATCTTTCATCTGGATGATCATCTGCTGCAAACCTCGACCCATGTTCCAAATCTCTTTTTTAGCCTTTGATTATCAAGTGCCTTAAAAGGACTCTCAGACGGGCGGGTGACATCGACCACCTCAACAGCAGGAGGAACAAGCTGCACAAACATGTGGTACCTCCATCTCCTCCTCCTCATAAAACTCCTCCATAGGAGAGACCCTGCCTCTACCTCTAGCTCTGCCCCCTCCTCGGGGTCTACCTCGGCCTCTAGCTCTACCTCTCAGAGGATCCATCACCTAAGAAGCATAGCAACACTTGCTTAATACTTGTAAAACTTAAACACAAGTATAAGTTAAATACAAAGGCCACATTAACCAAGTCACTAACACACGGAGGGTACACAAAGCTCCTACACTTCACCGACAAGGACAACCTATGCTTTGACGATTTAACGTTCAAGACAACACCTAACACTCTCACATACCCAATGACTATATCAATACCGAAGAGTATTTGATGGGGATTCGTTGCAGACAGGCCATCACTCGAGTAATATTGATTATCACCAAATATATACTTTACGCTCTGATACTAAACTATCACGCCCTGAATTTTGAATAAAGGAAATTAAAATTCGAAACTCGATAACTCAAAAAATCGCCCAAATACTTAGAATTTTTTCCATTTAAACTAAGCAACAAAATAAACTGTGTCCATAAATGTCAATACAGACTCGATCACTAGAGTCAAATATTACATCACCAAGTGTTTACATAACTCCATAAAACCATTATTTCAACTCAAGTGAACAATCACACATTTTAAATATGAAACCCATGTCCCTCCTGGACAACAAAAGAAAGAATACACTCGAAACTCTCTTTTAAAAACGTGTACTCAAGAGTCGCAAGTAACATCCTTGTTACCCCCATGACATACGATGACAGACAGACTAGAGCTCTAACTGAATCGTAACCAATCACTCTGCCAAAAGCTTGGTATCCCAATATTCTTGCCTCAGTCACTACAGTGACACCAATTCTCCTCACACCCGATAACATTTAAAAAGGTCCACATGACCCAAAATGTTACACCAAAACTCAAAGTACTCATTCAACACAATATAAATCAACAATTGCATCATATATTGCATTCCTGAAAAGAGTAAATTCTCAAAACAATAACCTAAATAAAATCACATTTATTATACTCATCATAATGCCACACCATTAAGATATATGTTGCACGCAAATACACACACACACGTAGTCATCCACTCAGGAATGTCACTAATACCAACTATAGTCCACAATTGCAAAACTCGAGAAAATTATTTTTATAATAAAACCTCATTTTAACTTACCCATGAACCGTAGATGATCAAGTTCATATAATTTAAAACAAATATTTATTTCCAGAAAACAGTTTCAGAAGTGATTAAACCGAAACATTAAAGGGAACTTTGTTCATAAATGAATCTCGTGAGATTTACTCATCTCTAAATCTCGCTACGTCTTCTCTCACAACCGAGATAAAGTACAGAACACTCTTCGTCAATCACCTAAGTAAAATAAGGTCTCAACTTAGTACACGATTAAAACGAAAGCGGTTACGGTTCGAACTGAGTACTTGAACCAAAAACTGAAGATTTCGTCAATCGAAGCAACATTTCATCCGAGACATCCCAGGGTCTCCAGAACACTTCTAGGATCAATTTTTCAAAATTATACGACGATCCAACAGTCGAATCCTCACAGATATCAAACCGAGAAAACCAAAACTACGTTAAACCTAGCATGCTTCAAATGATCACAACATAGCCCCATAATATATGAACATGCTCGTATTGATGAGTAGGACACAACAAAGAAAACAGAAGCATAAAAAGTGGCCGGACGCGCCGCCGACAACCACCAAATTGGGTCATGAAACATATGCCAAAATCTTCACAACAACAAGCACAACAATAGTCTCAACTATCACAAAGTCATATTCTAAGCCATTTGGCCGGAATTTACCTCGAAAGCTTACGAGTTTGACTTTTCCCAAAAACCTTCCGAAGCCCGATTCTCTCACCACACTTCGAATCATCCCAAGCCGTTTGGAGGGATTGATTAGCGTCTCATGGGCTTCAAAAGCCAACAAGAATCGCAGTTGGAGGTGGCCGGAAACGTGAGTTTCGATAGTGAACCCAAAACAGCACCGCCACTGCCTTCTCTGCCTTGCTGCACCTTCTACGGCTCAAATCAAGCCACCAAACCACACAGACTTGAAGAGGGGGAAGAGAGCTTTCCAACGGCACCGGTGGTGCCCAAATTCGCAGCCGGATGGCGAAGATATCGCCAGAAAATGAGATTGGGTCGGGTCAGCGACTGAGAGAGACAGAGAAAAGGATCGGGATTTCCAGATTTGGAATCCTAGGTTTTTTTTTTATATTTTTTGATTTTTTTTCTATTTATAAGGAATTTCCAAAAATAGAAATTTTTCTTGCTGACCATAACTTTTTCATACGTACTTCGATTTTTGCGTTTCACATGTCCACGAACTCGTATCGATGCGCTCTACGATTTCTGTTAAGGAAGTTTTCACGTACATAATCATAACGTATAAAAAGTCAACCCTTGAAACGAAGCGTTCCAAGTAAATAATTGTCCGAAATAATTTCCATTTCTCAATTAACTTAAGAATGAGGCACCGAAATAATAATTTGTACCGGCTGGGACTTTTATTAATTTTAAGAAACATTACAAGAAATTAACACGAAAATCCATGTCATTACAGAAGCAAGGTAGTAACAACTAACCACTATCATAAAGCATGCATGTTGCTGCTGAGCATCACAGCAAAAGGACAAATATCATTGTGAAAGTGTGACTATCATTCCGAAAGTGTGTTAGTTTCCCAGGTTCATGCTATTCAAGTTGCTGTAAAAAATATCGTTGTTGCATTTGTTGCTGATGATGATATATAGATATACAATATATTGTAAATCAACTTATAACAGTATATGTGTATATGCATGCTTGTACTCGAACTTAAGAACACAAACATACCTGGAGCTGCAGCCATGGTGGAAGATGACAAAGTCGGTCTTCTTGATTTGATGCACTTGGTTAATTCTCCTATGAGCTATCCTTGATGAGAGTTCTCTAATGGGCAGAGCAATGTATTCTCATATGCAGGTAATGATAGCTAGAGCAGGGACCAAGTGGTTCCTTATATAGGCCAACGAGTCTAGGTACGTACCTTCCCATAAAGGTTTCCTGTACCGATTAGCAATAGGAACAACATTCCTGATTCATGTACATAACCTAATGCAGTGAGGTATGATCAATTATGTATGTTCCCTCAATAAACTGGGAATCCTAATTGAAATATCAATGACGAGTCCGATTGCTTGTTCTGCATCAAGAGTAGCAAGTTGCTTGTTCTTTAAGTTGACATTGATAAGTCCAAATAATCTTACAGTCTCCCACTTGGACTATCAATGTTTAACACAGCAAGAATGCCACTTAAACCAGATATAGCAACCATGAAGTGTGCGCTGGACTAGACATGGATTTCAACTTGTTCCTGAACTCAGTCAATCTGCAATTGACTTTAACAGACAATGAGAAAACAGATACGTAACTAAGTACCAGCACCTCAACATCATGTTGAAGCAATCACAGACCACAGGAGTTAAATTTGTGTGCATGAAATTGTGCTTAAACAAATGAAAACATATATATTAGCACACATAAGGTCCTTATGCAGGATTCAAAATAGAATCATTCAAAATTTGCTTACTAATATAAACCTGCAAGTTCATGTCCTATATTATCACGCATTAAGCTGCAACCAATAGTCTAAATCTTGAAAATTTTCAAGTCAATAATATATGCTGAAGGCGTGATAAAAGAACTCAAGGAAAAATAAACTTCTAGAAATAATTTTTACTGTATCAAACAATTCTCAGCTTAATTAAAACATGCTTATAAAATGAAAGTTTTCAGCTCCCACTAAACTACTGAATCAAGGCTATCCAAAATTCCCATGTTTTTGACATGTACCTGAAAAGATGCTACTGCAATGGCCTTTGTGAGCGGGTCTGCAAGTTGAGCAAGAGTACTGATCTTAATTATTTCTATCTCATGGTTTCTCACATTTTCTCTAACTGCATAATACTTTACATCTATATTTCTTGAAGCTGTTGACCTTCTGTTGTTCTTAGCAAAGAACACTGCAGCTGCATTATCGCAGTAGATTTTCAAAGGTCTCTCAACTGAATCCACTACCTTGATTTCATTCAAGAAATTTCTAAGCCATAAGGCTTGTCCAGTGGCATCGTGAATGGCTACATATTCAGCCTTCATAGTTGAAGTAGCTGTCAGAGATTGCTTTACACTTCTCCATGAGATTGCACCACCTGCCAACATATAAATGTATCCTGAAGTAGATTTTAGATCATCAATGCAACCCTTATAGTCAGAATCTGTGTAACCAATTACTTCTAGTTCCTGATCTTCAACCCTTCTATATACTAGCATATAATTTTTAGTCTTTTGCAAATACCTGAACACCTTTTTACCTGCAACCCAATGTTCATTCCCTGGATTGGATTGATATCTTGACAACACACCAACTGAAAATGCAATATCAGGCCTAGTACACACTTGAGCGTACATGAGACTCCCAACCAACCTTGCATAGGGTCTCTTATCCATCTCTTTCTTTTCCAATGAATTCTTAGGACATTGTCCAAAATGCAGCTTGTCTCCTTTTGACATAGGTGACTCACCTTCCTTACAGGTTTCCATTGCAAACCTCTTAAGTACCCTGTCAATGTAGCTTCTTTGAGATAATCTCAATGTTTTCTTTTCTCTGTCCCTCTTAATCTCTATACCAAGTACAAAAGCTGCCTCTCCCATATCCTTCATATCAAAAATTTTCAATAGAAAATTCTTGGTTTCTCTAAGCAAGTTTAAGTCACTACTTGCCAGCAATATGCCATCAACATATAAGATCAGAAAAATAAACTTGCTCCCACTGATCTTCATATAAATGCATTCATCTAGCTTATTTTCCACAAATCCAAAAGAACTAATTACTGAATCAAATTTAAGGTACCACTGCCTAGATGCTTGTTTCAAACCATAAATCAATTTCTTTAATTTACATACCTTTTCATTTTGTCCTTCTGCAGTAAAGCCTTCAAGTTGCATCATATATATGTCTTCATCTAAATTTCCATTTAGAAAGGCTGTCTTGACATCCATCTGATGAAGCTCAAGATCGAAGTGTGCCACTAAAGCCATCAAAATTCTGAAAGCATCTTTTGTAGACACAGGTGAGAAAGTTTATGTATAATCAATACCCTCCTTTTGAGTGAAACCTTTGGCAACCAATCTTGCCTTGTACCTTTCTATATTTTCGCTGAAATCTTTCTTAGTTTTGAACACCCATTTACACCCTACTGGCTTGTACCCTTCTGGTTTGTCGACTAAATCCCACACATTGTTAATTTCCATTGATTTTAACTCTGATTGCATAGCCTCAACCCATTTGTCTGCATGTGAAGACTCAATTGCCTGAGAGTAAGACATTGGATCTTCTTCTTCTCCTAAATCGAAGTCTACTTCTGTTAAGAATGAGGTTTCATAATAGTCTGGTATTGTTGATCTTCTTTCCCTTTGTGATCTTCTCAATGGTGCTTGTGGTTGTTGTTGTGGCTGTGGTTCGACTTGCTCTCGTTGCTGAACTATGTTATCAGGTTGCTGAGGCTCAATAAGTGGTTCTGGATGTTGCAAAATATCATTGTGGCCATCATCTTGTAGAGATGCATCATGGTTGTTGATCACTGCTTCTACTAGAGGTATGACATTTTGCATATCTTGATCATCATTATGATTTGGTGCCTCAGTGTTGATGCCTTCGTCGTTGCAGTAAACTAGCCATTCAAATGTATTTTCTGTTTCCATATTTTCTGGTTCAAGCTCATTATCTCCTGCAGTTTATGAATCATCTAGCTCACCAATAAAAACTGCTCTATTGGTTTCCAGAATCCTTGTACCACTATTAGGACTGTAAAACCTATATCCTTTAGACTTATTTAGGTAACCAATAAAAAATACACTCGAGGTTCTTGAGTCTAGCTTCTGTTGTTGAGGATTGTATATTCTTGCTTCAGCTCTGCAGCCCCACACATGGAAGTGATGCAAACTTGGTTTCTTGTTGAATCATAACTCAAAAGGTGTCTTGTTTTCCACTGATTTGCTTGGGGTCCTGTTGCAAATATAGTTGGCTGTTTTCAATGCTTCTCCCCACAAATATCTAGGCAAACAGGATTTCCAAATCATGCTCCTCACCATGTTTATCAAGGTTCTATTCCTCCTTTCTGCAACTCCATTCTGCTATGGGGTACCTGGTGTGGTGTATTGTGCTTTAATTCCACATTCTTCAAGAAAAAGAGCAAAGGGACCTTTATTTTGTCCTGATTCTGTATATCTGCCATAAAACTCTCCACCTCTGTCTGATCTAACAACCTTAATCACCTTATCCATTTGCTTCTCTGCCTCTGCCTTAAAATTTTTAAAAGCTTCCAAAGGCCTTTGATTTTTCAGAAATAAGAAAAACTTGACAATATCTTGAAAAATCATCAATAAAAGTAATAAAGTACTGATTTCCGCAAATAGTTTTGTGAGGAAAAGGGCCACAAATGTCGGTATGTACAAGTTCTAATAGCTCTTGACTCCTAAATGAACCTTTCTTTCTAAGATTTGTAGTTTTTCCCTTAAGACACTTTATGCAGACACCAAAATCAGAAAAATCTAAAGGAGGTAGGATATTTTGTTTTACTAAAACTTTCAATCTTTCTTCTGAAATATGCCCCAACCGTTTGTGCCAAAGAAAAGCAGATTTTTCATTTAATCTAGGTCTCTTAAAACCAATTGTTTTCTCTGTTAAAAACACCTCAACTGAATTTCTGCAATTCATATGCCAATAACCATCAAATAAAGAAGCATCACCAATAAAATCAGAATTTTTAAAGAAATCCAAACTTTTATTATTGCCAACAAAAGTACAACCATGATTCTTGACTAAAAGAGAACCAGAAATTAAGTTTCTTTGCATAGAAGGAATACAAAGAACATTATCTAAATCCAAAGTAAAACCAGTAGTAAAAATAAGTCTGACAACTCCTATGGCCTTCACAGCTACTTTGTTCCCGTTCCCCGAGCTAATCCTAGCCTCATCTTTATTTGGAATCCTCTTTCTTAGAAAACCCTGCATAGATGTAATTACATGAATAAGGGATGCAGTATCAAACCACCAAGAGCTACTAGACACACTGACGATTTTAGACTCTAAATGAAAAACAATTTTATCAAGGAAATCAGTTTTCTTACCTTTTTTATTCAACCAATCTCTAAAGCCTCTGCATTCTTTCTTAACGTGTCCAGGCTTACGGCAGAAGAAACACTTAACAAAGCTTGATTTTTGGTTCTTAGGGTTGTTAGATCCGGCAGAAGAAGATCCAGTTGCTGCCTTTGAGGTAGAGGGTGCTGAATAGGTAGGTTTATATGCCTTTTTCTTAAATTGTGGCTTATTAACCAAGTGAACAACCACCCCTTTTCTTTTCTTAATTCTGTCTTCTTCTTGAACACATATAGAGATCAGCTCGTTCACAGTCCATTTTTCCTTCTGTGTGTTGTAGTTGCACTCTAACTGAGAGTATTGAGATGGTAATGAGTTTAGGATAAGGTGGACTAGGAAAGGGTCATCTATGGTAACCCCTAAAGCCTTTAGTTTTGCAGCAATCTCAGTTCCCTTCAAAATGTATTCCCTGATGCTTCCTACCCCATCAAACTTCATTCCGGTAAGAGAACTCATGAGAGCACCAGTTTCAGCTTTGTCTGATATCTGATATTTTTCCTCAATATTTTTAAAGTACTCTCTGGCCAATTTCGCATCTGGTATGCCACCCTTAACTGCTTCAGACATAGATCTCTTCATAATGACCAGGGCCATCCTATTGTGTTTATGCCACTGTGCATATTTATCCTTAGCTTCTCTAGTGCTAGTGGGTGTCAACTCTGCTGGGGGATCTTCATTCAACACATGCTCATAGTCACTATACCCTAGACATAATTCTAGGTCTTGTTTCCACTTCTTGAAGTTTGAACCATTAAGTGTTTCCATTTGGTTGCAATTAAAAAGCATATTCAAAGCTGAAATTTATTTAGAATTTTATTAGTAAGCAACAATTTTTATAACTGAAGAGGCAAAGATGCAGTGCCTAATATGAATGTGTCATGCTTTACCTAGAGTGGCAGAAAGGCAATATAGACACTTTTATAACTTCATATACCCAAAGCTCAGGAAACCCAACTGTTGGTATCTAGAACATGTCATCACCTAGAGTGGCAAGAAGACAGTTCAGGTTACCATATTAAGGTGAGCCTTGAACCCTGTTATATGCTGATATTAATCTCAGAAACCATAATCTTTTAAACCTCCTGTATGGAGCAAGGATTCAAGCTCCTGAAATCAACATCACAATGTGTTGATCCAATATTAAGGTCCAATAAAAGTACTTTACATGGGATTGCTATGGACAGTACTATATGTAAAGTTCTTAAATTGGAACTGGACCAAGACGTTTTAAGTGTTTTGATTAATTTTTATGCAATATATTTTACTGTAATTTAGAATAAAAGGGAGATGAATAAACACAGTAATACAATATCATTCACAAGAAAACACAAAACCCATCCAGAACACAATACAAACAATACTTTGTAAACAATCGCATATATAGGCCTCAACAAGGCTATCTGAATCATTAAATTTTGCAAGATATTAAAAACGGAGCATGCAAGGGCCACACACCTGGGTTCGAGCATTCCATGAAGATTTTACCAATTTTGACGATCCAAGAGCAAAATAGGAGATGCAGAGGTTCCTTGATTAAGGATTCAACAAGATGTAGAGAAAAATTTAGGCGGAATTCTCTTGTTGAAGGCTTAATCAACAAATCCTTGCATCTGGAGCAACCCAGAATTGGGGCTAAACCGTTGTAGAGCAACGGCAAAAGTTTTGCTCCGCTCGCTATTTGAACGCAGGCCATCGGGTCAAAATTTTGGGCATGTGTTTTATTAAGTGGCCCAAAACAGATATAACTAAATGCTCTCCCCCTTTGGTGTTTGGTTAAAAACGTGAAACTTTTTTTTTTTTTTTTTTGGTTTTGATAAAATCATGTCGATTCTTAAGCGAGCACAAAAGGCTCTGATACCAAATGTAAATCAACTTATAACAGTATATGTGTATATGCATGCTTGTACTCAAACTTAAGAACACAAACATACCTGGAGCTGCAGCCATGGTGGAAGATGACAAAGTCGGTCTTCTTGATTTGATGCACTTGGTTAATTCTCCTCTGAGCTATCCTTGATGAGAGTTCTCTAATGGGCAGAGCAATGTATTCTCAGATGCAGGTAATGATAGCTAGAGCAGGGACCAAGTGGTTCCTTATATAGGCCAACGAGTCTAGGTACGTACCTTCCCATAAAGGTTTCCTGTACCGATTAGCAATAGGAACAACATTCCTGATTCATGTACATAACCTAATGCAGTGAGGTATGATCAATTATGTATGTTCCCTCAATAAACTGGGAATCCTAATGGAAATATCAATGACGAGTCCGATTGCTTGTTCTGCATCAAGAGTAGCAAGTTGCTTGTTCTTTAAGTTGACATTGATAAGTCCAAATAATCTTACATATATATGATCTGATCTCATTGGGGTTGAACTGTAAGGAGCATGAGATTCAGGCTCAGCCATGAGGTGTAGCGAGCTGTAGCGAGCAAACGCCAATGATGGAACAACGAGTAATCCAATACCACGTGAAGGGCTCAACGCTGTACTTCCCCTATTCTTACATAATGTCAGCGCGAACATCGTTACTGTTTGTTTTTAGCTGTAGTATATGTGTGAAAGGGTTTGAAGATCGCCTTTGTGACGTTATTATTACCTAGCACGATACTGATATCATTTTATCTTGATCAGTCTCCCAGGCCATTCTAGCTTCTGGGGGATTCATGATTTCAGGGTTTCCAACACATGCACCTGGAGCGTACGCTGCAACATTTGGCATCCTCTGGTTGAGGTTACTCATCATTTAAGATTACATGGCAATCCAAGCAGAATGTGCTTTTCACTTTTACAGGCTCAGGCCGGTGAAAGTATATGATAGTGAAGCGAGCTAGCGACTTTGACTTTTGGTCAGGTCACAACATTACTTCCGATTCTGATACCAAATATGATGACTATGACGTCGATGATGATTACGAATTCTCAATTGGAAAAACTAAAGGTCAATTTTTCGACTTCTATTTGAAATAGAGATCGATCTAGAGGAGGTCGGGCTGGAGTTTGTAAGAAAGGTGTACTTACATAGGCATTTGCAAGCATAATTAACTATAATGAGCCACACTCATGCTACCGCCAGCGGTACCAACTCCCGCCAAAGGAGTGACCTACGGGTACACAGCCATGCGGGCTACCACCTGAGCCACGCGCCGCGCCAAAACAACATCAGAAGCTCCAGAAGCTGGGACTGAAGCATGTCAGTCCCACATCGAAAACCTGAAGAAGATCAGCTCCTTCTTCACCTATAAAAGGTTCTCTCTTCTCTCCTCATTGATTACGCATTTAATACTTACCTACTGTTACTTTGTCAACATAAATACATTGACTGACTTAGGCATCGGAGAGTTGAAGACCGCCCAGCGCGGTCTCCCTCTGACGCCCTCTGTATTTTACTTGACAGGTAGCGAAAGCTTTGAGAACATCATAAGTATTGGTCCGCCCACCGGACCAGCATTAGCAAAGGTTTGGCTACCGCTGAACTTTAAACGTTAACATGGGCGCCGTCTGTGGGAACCCTTGAACAAAAGGCCATCCCACCACAACAACCACCATGACTAACGGTAGCGGGGGAAATGCTGAGGAGCAAGCGGATCAGTCCGCTACCCTAGAGCATCTTGGCTTAGCTAAATTTTTGACTCAATATTTAGCTAAAGGAAGCTACCCAACGGATACAACCCCGCTTTTTGTAAACGCTGACATATCAGCTATCAATGAAATGAGGAATTATTCAAACCATTGTCACCAAGTCCAAGCACAGGAATTCACTGGCAACGCCAATAATATTCGGCGGACTACGTCCGCTACATCGTGCACTTGGAACAATTTTAATCCCTTTAATGTTTCATTGAATCACAAAATAGCAGTCATAACTCTAGCAGTTCATAAAATATTCAAATAATGCAATCAGCAAGCACATCCACACTTGGAAAAATTTCATAAACAAAATCCAATCATATTATATTAGGGGTCGGGACTCCCCGCCCAAGGATCATCACCGTACAAAAAGCCTCAGCGGCACAACAACAAAAAAAAAAAAAAAAAAAAAAAAATATATATATATATATATATATATATATATATATAGCCTCAGCGGCACTGCATCGGGCTTGGTAGATCTTCAGGGATTCTGGGCAGCAGCAACATCCTCACCCGCCGGTGGCTGTTGCTTCGCCAAGCGGCTCGTCTGGTCGGACCCACGAGCGGAAGGGCTTGGCGTTATGATTGTGCCATCCGCTCGGGTGTGGCCGGCAAGGAAGTCAGCCCAAGAGACCTCAGACTGAGTGGGAGGTGGCGTCCGCTGAGAGTCGTCCGTCGGACGCACATCGCTTTCCCCGCTACCTGAGCGGGCACCCTCAGCCTCAACCGGAACCACACCCTTCGAAGGAGGTGCGTTCTGGCCTGATGGCCCAACAGGCTGGGACGCCTTCACCCAGTCGATGACGCCCTTCTGGTTCAGCAGTTCGACGTTGGCGACGGCACCGGCCTTCGCCGCCTCTGTCAGCGCTTTCTTGTACTCCGTCGACTGCTTGAAAGCCTCCACGGCAGCGGCCGCCGCACGATCTCCCTCAGCCCCCAGGCGAACAACCTCATTTTCCAGCCTCTTTACCTCTGCGGATCTGGCGGCAGACTCCTGCTGAAGGATCTCAATTTTTTTTATCCTTGGCAGCCACCAGATCCTGCATCAAGGATATGTCTTGCTCTAGCTTGGAGACGTGGTCATTCCGCTCCAGATCCCTCTCAATGGCGACGTTCAGCTTGCCGCGGGCATCCACAGCATCACAATCCACCTTGGTCAGGCGCCGCTCCACATCCGCCAGCCTATCCTTCGCCTCCACCAGTTCCCTCTGGAGACCCTTGATCTCCTCCCGGAGCTGCCGCTCAACACGAGCCTGCTTCGACGCCGCCAGGAACATCTCGTGTAGCCCAACCTAGAGGTGTCCAAAGGCTGAGCTGAAGGGCGATTGATCAACGGCGGTTGAGCGCACAATCACCTCTAGGCCACCAAACCCTAGCCGCTCGTAGAGGTGGTAAAGAAACTCCCGCTCGTGGTCAGTCAGGAACTCTACATACACGGCAAATGAGTCCAGGTCGCTCGCCTGCACATCCCTGCCGGCAGCCACGGGCTCCTTGGGCGGAGCTTGTTTTACCCTCGTCTTCTGACGGGCCCCGATAGTCTCCGCGTCGTCCCTCTCCTCCTCATCGGAGTCATTTTGGTGACGCTTCCTCTGGAGCACCACCCGTGTGGATCCAGCGGTAGCAGGCCTCGCTCCCCGCTGCGGCTCCAGCACCGCAACGGTGACTTTCTCCTCCGCCGGCACCACTTTCTCCCTCTGCGGCCCACGACGGTTGGCGGGCTGCCTCTCTTTTGGCTGCACAGTTGCAGCAGGCACCTTACTCCCGCCGGCAGCCCCGCGGCCCAAGCCAGTTCCCGCCTGAACAACGGGCTACCCATCGGCGCCGAGGTGAGAGTGATGCGGCATCGGTAGCACCACGGCAGCCTCAGACTGGCTTAGCGCCAGTGTCTCGGGATCAACGATGGTCTTCTGGGCCGCCACCCCAGAAGCATACATGCTCTCTAGGAAGTTGTTGATCTCGGCACGATCCACGGCTTTCTCGAACGCCTTGCTGCTCGCTTTGTTTCCCGGCGGAGATTCTACATAAAAATAAACGAGTTAGCCTGACAACAGTGAAGTAAAACACACTTTAGCGGAAGATACTTACCGAGGGCTCGTGTCAACTGTTGATCGACCAACAGCTCCCACCCGGTCAGTAGGCGAAGATCCAACAAGTTGCGGTTCTGCCAACAGCCTAGAATCCTTGCTACGCGGCACTCCTCTTCACGCGTTAGGTTGTAACGCAGACCCGCTACAAAAAAAAAAACCAGTCATTACAACAGGAGTTATCAAAAAAAAAAAACCATCAGAGGCTGGGGCCAGCGACAACCTCGGATAGGTTAGAACTCCGACTTAATCCAACGTCGGCTCCCCCTCATTCGACCCCGCCTGATACTCCCATCCGGCGGTGGCAACATAGAAGGTCCCCAGCCAGGGTGACATGGAGTCCTTCAAATTCTCGATTAGCTTGGGCGCCCCCTGGCGGCGAGTCAGATTCACTTGCCCGCTGCATTCCTGGCGCTTCACGTACACCAACTCGTAGAAGTGCAGCACCTCCGCCACGGTTGGACCCTCGCAGCCGGACAGGAGCCATAGCGAATTGAGCGCCAACAGCAGCCGCCACATGTTCAGACAAATTTACCCAAAGGCAAGGCCAAACTCGCAAACCAAAATCTGGAGGTTTGGCACCAGCGGAAATGTCACTCCCTGGCGGAAGACCGCCTCGTGCACGGCGGCATGCCCCGCTGGCAGGAACGACGCTCTCTCATCCTTAAGCGGCGGTCGCAGCTTCACTACGCCCGGCAGACGGAACACCCGCTTCACTCGGTTGACGGCAGCCAACGTCATCGGTCCCCCTGCCTCGTCAACCGCTGTGCCATCACTAAGAAACCACGCCGACTCAACTTCTTCCCCGCCAGCCTCTCCCACCCCATCAGCGGATCCGCTAGCGGCGCTGTTACTCGCCAGCCTCTCCTCCCGCCTCTTGCGAGCAGCGGCGTCTTCTCTGGCCCTAGAACTCTCAGGACGACCAGCACGACCCATGGCAACTTCCCAAGGTATGGTTTGCAGCGGCACGATGTCTAGTGGATCGGACAGTGAGGTTCCTGCAGGGGCAGACGGACACAACGAGTCAATAAACACCCTATCCGCCACGTTGAGGGACACGTCAGACCCAGAATCCTCACTGCTCGAGATCTCTACGACGCTAGCCATCCCAAAACCCTAAAACCCAAACTAGTCAGTTCACACAGGATCTAAACTATCCCTATGTCAGTAGCATCCAAGAACATCAAGAACAATTTCCCAGAAAACACCAAATCAAGAACAAAACAAACCCATACACTCAGCCCAGATTCGACCATCTAGCAATCCCTAAACCCCAACTTACTATCAAACACCAAAACCCGCCCCCAAAACTCGTTTTACACCCTCAGAACACGCCGGAGAAGAACAGAGCACCCCAAATCAAAAACCCAGAAACCGACAGAAGCAAACAAAGCAGGAATCCAATAAAACAGGGATGAGACTCAGAATACCAACCTCAAAGGTGAAAGCCTTGGTACGATCGAGGGCGCTTGTCTTCACGGCAGGAAATCTTCGTGCTTCGAACGCGGATAACTTCACGGAATCGTCGCACTCTTCTTCTGTGAACACGAGAAGCTTGAAGACGACGATACTAGGTAAAAGCTACAAAGTGTCAAACCCTCAAGATTTCCCTCTCTTTTATGTCAACATCAGATTAATCTAGGCCGTCGGCTAAAAAATGACATCGCACCACAACCATACACGTGTCCCACGAACGCACTTACTCTCCGGATTAACCGAGGCAACGCCTCGGTTACAAAATCAATAATTACTCGCATTAATGGCGAGGCGACGGGCATGCTGAAAAGACGTT
The DNA here is from genome assembly GCF_958449725.1 of Rosa rugosa. NCBI lineage: Eukaryota > Viridiplantae > Streptophyta > Magnoliopsida > Rosales > Rosaceae > Rosa > Rosa rugosa. The sequence goes on along the minus strand of NC_084821.1, from coordinate 62,832,909 downwards.
GTCACGCACGCTAACCCAATCGGTGACGACCACGTGTCGGGCAGTCACAAGAAACGTCCACCCGAAGCAACCATGGAAGAGGAAGACTACCAATCGACGAAGTCTCCGCTAGCGGAACTTCTCCCCTTTCATCTTGCAAAGCGAGATAGTCTCCGCTAAGCGCAACTCTGCTAGCGGAACTTCTCTCCCTTTCATCTTGCAAGCGAGATAGTCTCCGCTAAGCGCAACTCTGCTAGTGGAACCTCTCTCCCTTTCATTTTGCAAGCGAGATAGTCCCCGCTAAGCGCAACTCCGCTAGCGGAACTTCTCCCCTTTCATCTTGCAAGCGAGATAGTCTCCGCTAGCGGAACTTCTCCCCTTTCATCTTGCAAGCGAGATAGTCTCCACTAAGCGCAACTCTGCTAGCGGAACTTCTCCCCTTTCATCTTGTCATCATGAGTCTCCGCTAAGCGCAACTTCGCTAGCAAGACTTCTCCCTCGGCACCTTGGAGACAAGACCGTCACCGCTGATCGCTACACCATGCACCAGGCTACCGCCAACGGCGTGCCCTTGCAACATCGCAGGTCGCTTATCATCAGCGGAGGGAACTCCGCCAACGGCGATTCCAGAGGCAACGCCTCACTTGGACAACGACGGCAACGCGGCGTTGCAGTCAAAACATGGTCCTCCGGGACAGGTAGGGGGACACGTCAACAGTCTTCGACGGCCCTAATCAGGCACGTTGACCCCCGCCACTTGGGTATCAAAGATTGGGCTCGCTACCCAACACCCTCTGCTCAGCGCAGCTCCCCGCAACAAACAATACACCGACCAAACGGAGGCCTATCTTAGCCGGGGAGTGGGGGACTCCCTGGGGGGCCTAGCAGGGGCCCACCCGAAAGGGTACAAAGCGTTCGTTCAGTAAGTCCATGGTTGACAACGCACTGACGCTAATTATGCTTTCCCAAGGACTGGCGGAAGCGACGCTTCGATCTGCTAGGCAACTCCCCAACCAAGATTGACCTCCTTGACTGGGGACTTGGGGGACTTGTACTTACATAGGCATTTTCAAGCATAATTAGCTATAATGAGCCACGCTCATGCTACCGCCAGCGGTACCAACTCCCGCCAAAGGAGTGACCTACGGGTACACAGCCATGCGGGCTACCACCTGAGCCACGCGCCGCGCCAAAACAGCATCAGAAGCTCCAGAAGCTGGGACTGAAGCATGTCAGTCCCACATCGAAAACCTGAAGAAGATCAACTCCTTCTTCACCTATAAAAGGTTCTCTCTTCTCTCCTCATTGATTAAGCATTTAATACTTACCTACTGTTACTTTGTCAACATAAATACATTGACTGACTTAGGCATCGGAGAGTTGAAGACCGCCCAACGCGGTCTCCCTCTGACGCCCTCTGTATTTTACTTGACAGGTAGCGGAAGCTTTGAGAACATCATAAGTATCGGTCCGCCCACCGGACCAGCATTAGCAAAGGTTTGGCTACCGCTAAACTTTAAACGTTAACAAGAGGAGATATACAAAAAGCTTAATACATTGCTCTATGGAAATGTATTTGCTGGCAATGACATTGATCTTGTGGCATGCTTTACAGAAAGCTTGCGCTATATATCTTGTGAACACTAATAGGCTTCATCAATGAAAGTAAAGAATTTCTCTGGAAAATATATTATACTAGAAAGATTTGCCCGCACTTTGCTGCGGGATTTCATTTGTTTACATTGTATTCCATAATATTTTACATAAAGGGTTTGGTTTGTACAAAATGGAAATGTTCTGATTACAATGAATAAATTGGTGTGAAACTTGGTGTATCAGAAGTCTTTGACGGCTGCTATTCCTTGGATGCATTATCGAATGCTGCAAAAGATAGTGTTTATTAGAGGATTTCAGTAATAAAAAGTAGCGTTAAGAAACCAAGTAATGAATTTGGGAAGATATTGTTTTACATTCAAAGACTTTTTTTTTTTTTTTTTAATACAGTTACCACCTGCTTTCAAGTTCTCATAAGACCTGCTCTGGCTAAAACAGTACCATCTCTTTTAATTTCTTTAATTCAGTTAAATATAAATCTCTATCTTATTACATGTTAAGCAGTTGAGTAAGACACATAAGCCATAAACTAAATCCAGATGTAGACCTTCTCACTGCATCTATGATCCGTAGCGTATTCCATGAATCAATAGCAAATCATCCCCTAAATACAGTTATTGTTAAAACAATCAAAGGCTTATATTCTGATAAACAAATCAAAGTTAGTATGAAACATTAATTAGCAATATGGCCCAAAGCAGTGTGTTCACAATTCACCAAGAATGTGCACATTATCGATACAAATACTCAAAAGCTACCCACAAACAAATGAACTCCCTAAACAATTCGAAAGCAAAATTAAACTTAAAAACAAACCCATCCAAAACAAAACCAAAAAACAACAAAACAAAAAATAAAAATAACAAAATAATAAAAAAATAAAAAACAAAAACAAAACATCAAACCGTAACCACCAGAGCCCAATATACGCAGTGAACTTTCATTGAATTCAAACAAATATAAAACCAATGCTCATTTCAGATAGCAAATAACATAAGAAAATATACTCACTTCTTTTCCATCTCTTTGAATCAACTTGATCCAATTCATCTCCACGCAAAAAACATACTATTACATTTAGTCCCTCCAAACAATCTTTCCACTCGCTTCGTCCTACTCGAAGATGCCATCACTGCAGTGATACATATAATATAATCAAATTTTTTACAGCATTATATTCAATAACAAATCAACAGCACCGAAAAAACAGAAGCCTTTCTATTTTAAGGTCAGATCTGAAAAACCTAAAGAAAACAATAATGAAATTCACACACAAACCATAAAGGTAAATCCAGAGATATAATTAAATTAACAACAAAAATAAATAGAAAGTAACTGAACCTTGACTCAAGGGTTAATCAACTGAAGTTCGACTAACTTAGGAGGAGCTCTTTTGTTGGGCCTACACAGTAAAGCAAATAGAAGTGTCAAAGAATTTACGTTATGACCAAACTAATAAAGTAAGCATCTTCGTTGTTTATGCCATAGCTGGCGTCTGCTATTATATTAAAGTGCAAACAATTTTTGTTGTGCATTTATATCTAAGCAGCTTCTTTTACCTTGTTTTCAATTCTTCTAAGTTTCTAACTAATCAATCCCATGTACAATTGATCTAGGACTAAAGGCATAAGAATCTTTGTCAGTGTCATTATTGGCTCGACTTCAAAATATATAGATAAATATAGACAACCAACCTGAGAAAGATAATTGGAATGTCAGCAGCAGCAGCAGCTTCACAATTGACAACACCTCAAATGCTACCTAATCTGCATACAATAAATTCAATTCATAAAATGAAAAAGAAAAAATTATAACTCAATATGAAAAATAGTTGAGTGTATATATATATATATATATATTCTGAGAGGACAAAATGATTGAACAATGGAATAGGACAAATCACATTAGTTAACAAATTAGGACATGTTACTGGAAGAAAGTAAACACCATTGTCCACAAAATCAGATTTCAATTTGAATGCAAGCCAACTTAGATTCCTAACATGAATAGTAGAAATAATATCAAATATTGATCAAATTAATGATGTATATGGTAGTTAACAAATGAAGTATGACATATTTTGTTAATACTAAAGCAGGTCTCGTTCAGGTTTTTTTTCATTCAACCAACTAAATGAAAGCAATAAGATATAAAGGGTACAGCTGGAAGCTACTTTACTTGGTTCCTAGGATGTCAAACTACAAATCAGATTAAGTCTTTAGTTTATAAGAAGTATGTTTGATTAAAAATTAAAGGGAGCTAATCATATACTAAACGCCAGAATATGGGACAATTTGAAATGAATGCGACAGAAAACAGATTTTATAGCATGTCAAACTCAACTTGTCTGTGTTAGCTATACCCTTGTTTTTTGGTAGAGATACCAGATTGTTATTTTTCAACGTGTTAGAAAAAGAAACAGATTTTTTATGATTAGGAACAAACTTAGTGACAACATGCAGAAATAAATCAATCATCTATTGGTAATAAAGAATACAGAAGTTGAAAACAAATTCGTTGATTGAATTAAGAAAAAAGCTTACCAAGCCTTGATTCCTATTGATTGTGGTGGATAAGCATGAAATTGCTAAACAGTGGATACCGATATCAGTGGAGGCTTCTCAAATGAGTAAAGCACTATAAACCACAAAACAACACCCAAACACATGGAAATCAAAATCAATACCCCATAGAAACCAAGATCAATTAAAACTTAAGCACAACAAAAACCACCAATTCAAAACCACAAAACCATACACATCAATAAAACACTATCTCCGATCACAGACCTCTTCCCTTCTTATTTTGATTCCAAGAACCCAAGACTTCCTATCATCTTCGTCTATCTGGTCTTTCTTTCATTTTTTCAGTTTATTGTAGAAAACTAATTTCTTAAAGATTGTGTCTTATAATAATAACAATGAGCAAAGCAAACTAAAAGCTTATTCTATGAAATCAGATAAAGCTTAGTCTTATTCTAAGATTACTTTCTAAATTTGTTGTAATAACAATTGTCTGTTATAATAAAAATCAGTCAATGAAGAGGGGAGGGGGAGGGGGAGGAGACACCAGAAGAAGAAGATGAAGAGAAAAAAAAATACCAATTGTTAAGATTAGAGTTAGAAGTATTATCTCTTGCTCATATAGATTAGAGAATTAATGATTGAATGAAAACGAAAGGTTACCCCAAGTTTTGATTGAGATTGATCACGATGGATAATTCTGGAATCCTCAAAACAGTAGACGCTAATATTGGTGGAGGCTTCTGGAATTGAGAAAACACTGGAACCACTACTTTTATACTTGTTAAACCGACCTCTCTCACAGTCTCTCGATCTCTCCGGATCCTTCTTGATTGTCAGTTGTTACAGGACCGCAGAAGGACGAAATGGATATATACCCATCTCAGTGGTAAAACTGCAAATAACTTTCAATCGAGGGCAAATAAGACAATTCACTATGAACAGTGTAACAGTGCAACCCAGCTTTAGATGTATGTATAATAATATGGGATGTGGCAGTGATGTACGTTGATCTTATGTCAATGCACAAAATGCTTTAATAATTAAGAATATTAGTGGATGGATAATATTTCCGTTGAATGTTGTAGTTTGTGACCATCACATACAAAACTATTTTACCACCAAGTTCTGGGTTTTCCGGCCTCAACTCATTCGTTCTCATTCCAATTCCTTTCGTACGTTTTGATTCTTAATATGTCAATGCGGCCCAAACAAGCGCTAGAATGAATGGCATCATAAGTCATTGGCGGACATATTGCACCGATCATCCGTTTGAACTTTAATCTTTTCAATGGTTCATGAATTAATTAATCTTTTATTCATATTAAAGAAACAAAACCTAGAGTGCCTACTCCTTCCTAATAAACTTCATATGTGATCGTTCACTTCCAACCCGATGCATTACGAGTTGATTTGCAGTTTAGAATTTGAGTTACATGTACATTGTTTGCTATGGACACCAAGAGAAATTTATGAAACTACTTTGAAGGAATACTTAAACTCTTAAGCCGAAGCTGGACGGAATTCCCAGATGACGTCATGTCGTCGATACTGATTACAAACTACATTCCCTTGATATTGATTTTACAAAATTACCCTTACACTTTTAGCTATGAGTCGCAGAGCTCCTCGGCCTCCTCCTTCTGTCCTTGACTTCCTCCTCTCTTCGTTTCTCCTTCTAGCTCTCTTAATCATCTTCCTATCAATTGAATTCTTATTTCTTCCTTATATCTCATGATTCATGATTCTCATCTAAATCGATACGCCCAATATTAGATAGATTTTCATCTTTGGATAATTATAGATTAGGGTCCGAATTGCAATCAATTCTTTCAACTCAAAACTCAAAAGCCTACGAGGTCGATCTTCGATCAAAGTATTCTTCCCTTACCAAACCCAATTGGGTCTTCACCTGTTAAATGCAACAAAGTAGAACAAAGGTGTGGATGACAAATTGACAGTGATAGTAGGAATTGGAGTGGTAATACATCATGAGAAGAGACCTATTCTATCCTCGGGCATTGGATTGCGTCAACTGATTGAAACTTTAATATACCTTTTCTGATCCCAGATCTTCTACTTTTTATGGGTTAGCAGCATGCTTGTATTGGGTTCTCTCTCTCCTTGCTCGCGGAGCAGCATTCCAGAGAAAAGAAATTATCGTTCTTTGTTTATGCTGCTGACTCTTAGTTTTCCTGCTTTTGGTTCATACAAGGCGAGAATGATTACCCATTTGCTGTTCAAAGACGAGAGGACTCACACCTTCCCTCAATAAGACTCGGATCCTCAGTCTCAATCCTTCTTGAAAGAAATCTCATAAACTGAACCCCCAATACCATCTTCTCCTCTCAATTATGAGTCGAATTTGTATTTCAAAGAGATTAATTTGCCATGAAAATTGTTCCCTTTTGTATGGGTTTAGCCAGGAAGGTTCTTGGTAATTTAGATCGTACCATCTGCTTAAGCATTCTACTTCTATCCTGCAAGTCTGGGAATCGAATCATCAAATGAGAGGAAAGTTCTCTTGGTTGGTGCGATGGAAGACAGGTAAAGAAGTGAGGGTAATTGTGAAAGAGAAATTGTCAAATAATATTAAACAATTCAAAGGAAGTGTGGTTTGTAAAAGTTGGAGTGCATATTTCACTACCCTTCTTTATTGGTATGAAAAATATGTATTACACATTTACGCCTTTGCACTGCACGGATATGTCTCACTACTTCACAATGCTCACAATTACTGGCATATCAGTGTGTATATATGTACGTACATTGGACTTTTCATATATATATATATATATATATATATATATAATATTCAGAATTTCTTTGAGGAGTGACTAACATATTCAACTAAAACATACTTTTCGGACGAGGGCTTCAGTGAAGTGGCTTCGAAACTTTCTGTACTGGAACTCTGGAAGACCTTGAAATTTCAGTATGTGGTGGTTACATCTCACATAAAACTGTGGAAGTGGTTGGACAAGCCTGCCCTCTCTTGAAATCATTCAAACTGAACTGTTTTAGATTTATGCTCAACAAACAGAACTTGAGGCTAAGTTTGACAACACGCGATGACTTGAGGGAAAGTTTGAGAACATGTGATGAGGAAGCACTTGCTATATCAAGAACAATGCAGGATTTACACCACCTCAAGCTTATCGGAAATAGGCCGACTAATGATGGCTTGAGGAAAATTATTGATTCTTGTACTAATCTCGAGTCACTTGATTTGCGTTGCTGTTACCATCTTAATCTAGCAGAAGATTTGGGAAGATGTGCTGAACAAATTAAAAGCTTGCGGCTTCCCAACGATTCCGTTGACGACATGGACTATCTTTCTTCAACTACAGTTAATTGTCACATAGCACCTTATAAGGATGACTACTCAGATTTTGATGAGGAGGAGGATGACGACTCAGAGTTTGATGATGAGGAGGACTACATAGATATTAAGGCTCTGATCGACTAACGAGGAGGTGGATCGTCCTGAGCTAGGTTGTCTTCTAGATGATTGTCGTTTTTATATGAAGGCTTTGAATATCATTTATCTTAAACATATATGATTATTGTGAAGTAAATGGAGTAGCCAATAAATTGACACACCTTGCAAGTTGCAATAGATGCGACTTCTGAAATTATTTAAGATGTTCACTTTGAAGATAGTTGAACTCACATACGAGATTTTTGTTCTTTGTTACCCTAATTGTATTCTTCCCGGTTCAGTATTATTAATAATAGTGGCACTGGGATGGGTAGTCCATTATGGGACCCGCTTCTTATTTTTTTTTAAAAAAAAATTGATTTTGGTGATGAGAATGACTACTTAGTTCAGGGCGTCAATAATTAATAATGATGATAGTTACTCAAATATATGACAATGATCTTAAATACTGAAGAAGTGAAAATGCCTACTCCATCAGATTACGACGATGATGATACTGAGGATGACTATCTCTATGTATACCCAATATATATGTCAGGAGTTTCCTGAAACTATTGAACAAGTCTTGTTAATGTGTCCTTAGACAAATAAAAGTTTGGTTAATCTGTTTTTTTTTTTTTTTTTTTTTTTTTTTTTTTTTTTTTTTTCTGTTATAAAGTTGGCCTGGCCTCTAAAACAACATTTGATGAAGGTGGAATGCATAATTGATGAGTTGGGATCTATAAAAGATTAAAAAGTTATGAAAAGGGAAGTGACTTATTGGATTTCTTTTGCACTTTGGTCTATATGCATGGAAAGCTCAACCTGCCCTTTGGAACAAGTTGAAAATCTACCCTCCGAGTAAGATTGGAAAGCCTCAATCTCAGTTTGAGCAGTGAATGTAGATGGAGTCTGGTGCAGTAGTACTAGTGCCTTGAAACGCCAAGTCTGTTGCATATTCGGTGGTTTTTTTGGTGAAATACTGGTAACATTTGGTGATTTCCTATCGAAAAAAGTAGTTATATTCGGTGGTTCTCTACCGAACAAAGTAATCTGTTTTAGTGGTTCTTTGCCGAGCAAAGTGGTCTGTTTCAGTGGTTCACTACTGAACAAAATAATTTTATTTAGTGGTTGATTACCGAAGACTTTAATAAGTTTCGGTGCTTGTTGATGAATCAATTATAATGAAAAAGTGAAATCATGATTGCACTCACAACTTTGTCAATACCATGTATATTAAACCTAAGAGATGAAGCAATTACAATGAAAAGTGAAATTTGTCTTTAAGGATTTTGCTAGAAGAAAATCATGTTATTACCTGAACATAGTGAACTGTTTTGAGTACAAATAGAACACACAAATTTAAATTTTATGATTTTTTTTTTTTTAAATTATCTTAATTTATCATGACTTTTCATGTCATTTTATGATAATAGAATTGTTCATGTAAAATTGATTGACTGGATGTATTTAAATATCTGAATATTTATTGAGTATATTTAGAAAGTAAGAAAATCGGTTTTTTTTTTTTTTTTTTTTTGTCGAAAATAAAGAAAAGGCAAATGCAGATCTGAGGCGTTAAAAGTGATTTCTTAGGGGTTGGTAACCCTTCAAAAATCATACTCAAAATCCTCATGGACAACAAAAGCAACCAGAAAACCCTAGGCTCAAAGCCCAAACCCTCGCCGCCGTCGTCCAGATTCACCCCCGCCCGCCACCGTAACTGGCTCGAACTCCCGCCGGAGATCACCGCTTCGATACTTTCGCGGCTCGGAGCGATCGAGATCCTGACGGCCGCCGAGAAGGTCTGCAGATCGTGGCGAGCAATCTGCAAGGACCCACTGATGTGGCGCACCATCGATATGCGCAACGACGGCGACCTTCACGACATGACGTATGATTTGGAGAAGATGTGCTGCCACGCCGTTGATCGGAGCTGTGGTCAGCTCGTCGATATCACCGTCGAGTACTTCGGCAGCGATGAGCTGCTCAAGTATATCACCGATAGGTATTCAACTTTTTCATTTTGTTAAGCTTTTGGTTCATCCATATATGCTTAGTGCTTGCTTTTGAAGCTTTCAATTTAGTGAGATTAAGCTCAGTTGTAGCTGCAATTTGATTAGATTAATGAGAAGTTTGATGCTTTACGCTAGCTTTACTAGTTGGAAATCAGATAGCAAATGAACAGAGTATCCCTGTAGATTGTAGAACAATCAGTGTTGGAAATTTTTGTGATATCATTTATTTCGACAGTTTTTGAATACTTTGAACTGGAATCAGATTGATATGTTTGTGGCGTTGTGTAAAAACTGACATACTAGGGTGAAAATTTTTGATAGATCAAGTGGAATCAGACGCCTCCGAATTGTGCGGTGTTATTTCATAACGGATGAGGGATTGAGTGAAGTGGCTTTGAAGCTTCCGATGTTGGAGGACCTTGAAATTTCGTTGTGCACGCTTTCGCAGGAACCTCTAGAGGTTGTTGGACGCTCTTGTCCGCTTTTGAAGTCTGTGAAACTGAACAACCACTGGTACCAATTCCCGCCAGATAAGTGTGATAATGATGCACTTGCCGTAGCAGGAACGATGCGAGGTTTGCAGCACCTCCAGCTTTTTGGGAATAAGCTGACGAATGATGGCTTGAGGGAAATTCTTGATTGTTGTCCTCATCTTGAGTCACTTGATCTGCGCTACTGTTTCAACCTTAACCTGGAGGGAGATTTGGAGAAAAGATTGACCGGACAAATTAAAAGGTTACGGCTTCCTTATGATTCCACTGAAGACTATGAGTTTGATGCTATGTCTAATGGTTACGATTCACGTGATAATGATGGGGACTCCCCATATGGTTTTTCTGACAGTAATTTGTTGTCTGATGATTATGAGGAATATGGATTTTCAAGTGGGAGCGATTTCTATGACTATGATTATGGGGATTGTGATGATTTTACTAGACTTGACTTGTATGACTTTGGTGATATGGATACCCTTCCTAGCAGCTAACGTTTGAGACGGCGGAGGAAAGTTATCAAAATATATTTATCCATCTAGAATTTCTTTCCAAAATCCCTATTTCTGGATTGGTAGCAACATTGATCTTATTGCATGTTTTCGAGGCTATTTGCAATGGAGCAGTTTATCAGAATTGTAAAATTTCAATTCTCATTGCAAGGTTTTGATAACATTCATTTAAGTTTTTCTTGATGATTCAGCTTTGTGAGATTTTGTTTCTATCTTCTTGATTTCGCCCTGCATCTGGATTTTCCAGGATACTAAAGAAAGGGTACATCTGCTTTTACAAGTAAGGCTTCATTTCAGTTTCTGATTTCAAGTTGAGATGTGACTCCATGACGTTGTCTTCGTCCTGAGTACAAATATTGGTTGCCATCAGTCAGATACAGCTAGCCGAAGAGAAAGTTTGGTCCTGTCAAACTCTCATCCAACTTTCCACATTGGGCAGACAATGAAGTTAGTAGTACTTGGATTATTGATGACCATGTACTATTTTTTTTATTGAAATTCGGAATCAGTCTAGCAGACTGGTCGTGAATGTATAAAAAACACATTTAAGCTGAGATAAAAGTCCTTTTCTTACTTTGTGATTGTTGGCCCTTTGGCGCTTGAGACTTGTGTTTTAGAATAAGCTGCTCTTATCTTAAGTTGAACAGTTAAAACATGCTCTCTGAATGGAGGGTGAGAGTAGCTGCTACAGTTGACGTTGCTGTGATTATCCAAGCTTCAAATTTCCACAGCAGGATGGCTTCGTTTTGGTGCTTGTACAAGCTGAATTAGGTTGTACATAAATAATTTATCTATAGAATGATGTGATGATGATGATCAACCAACGTCTTCAGGGGCAGCACTAGTCATTCTTAGTTGATCAAGGCAGCGAAATTTCCGTATGCTCTGCTATTGGATTATATTCGATACACACCATGACTTCCAAGAAAATAACTTGGAAGTTTCTATAACCCGAGGCTGACGCTTTATCTGCAATAGATATATTGAGAAACAAGACCGAGTCTAAAGAAGACCCCAACTCCCACATGCAATGTAATTAATTCTTAGTTGCAAGACCGTGTAAGGTGAGGTTGTCGGCAAGTGCAGGTGCAAAATTGCATAATAAACGAAACAGGTGAGATGGAACTAAAAACACAAGAAAGGAAAATATGATTACTTCAGTTTCAAGAATATATCATATTTGTATTGCAGGCCGAAACCCGAAACCGAAACCGACCATCTCCATAGAAGAGTTTTGCTTCATCAATGAAAGGGACAGGTGCTCAGGCTGAATTAGCGAGGAAATGGTGTCCTCCCAACCTGGTATTTGCTACATCAAGTTATTGACTAAGAAAGTGATTATAAGTAATGACACTAGGACACCCTTCCCTTTCCTGGCTAATTCATGGTGAAAACAATATATCTATGTGAAGTTATTATATACACAATTTGCACGTATATGTATATATTTTGGTAAGCAGGAAATGACTAAGAAAAGTTTGTTTGACCGGCTGCTGATAGATTTGCTTGGGTTGCAGAAAATATATTGAATAAAAGGGACTCTTTCACACGGTCTGAAAGACTTGGCGAGTAAACGATGGTGTCATTGCTTATACCTAGAATGTTGTGAATATGATAAAGGTTTTTCTGTTCAGAACAGAGACATAGGTATATATGAATTAAATTGATGCTCATTTCTTTTATTGAGCAGGTCTCAACTATTCAGTAGAGAGTAGAGACAATATGGGTACTCTTTGCTGTTTATTGTCTTCTTATAGTTGCCTGAATCCTTTACAGAAAGTTGACATACACACTTTGAGGTTCAAGGGGTGAGAGGAAGTCTATCCTCTTTCTTATAAATAGGGCAGATCAAGTTCATTAGAATCCACAAACCTATATCAATAACTCCTCCCTTTTCTTGAGGGACAATGGCTAGCATCAAAACCAGCTTTTGACTTCTTTTACCTGTTTTCCTTCTTTTGTTAACTGAATCTGTTACCTTAAGAGCCACTTTGGCCAACTCAGGTGCTAAAAATTTTACTTTGGCTTGCTTTGAGGAGGAGCGGAAAGCCCTTCTTGAATTCAAACGCAGCCTTGATGATCCTTTACCCCGACTTTCATCGTGGATAGGGGAAGACTGCTGCAAGTGGACGCGTGTACGCTGCAGCAACCAAACAGGCCATGTTGTCAAGCTTGACCTTAGCTACCTCTGTGGTAAAGAAAGTGATTATGCAGCAACTGATGCTCCCATGTCGGCATGTGTAGGTGGTGAGCTATCTCCTTCTTTAGTTAATCTAACACACTTGAACTACTTGAACTTGAGTGGCAACACTTTCCATAGTATTCCCATCCCAAGTTTCATAGGTTCACTCGAGAAGTTGAGGTACCTTGACCTCTCCCACTCGGGTTTTGTGGGAATGGTCCCTCCTCATCTCGGAAATTTATCGAAACTGCTCCATCTTGATCTCTCAACATATTCAGATATGTGGGTTTCAGATTTAAAGTGGCTCTCTGGTCTCTCTTCTTTGCAATACCTGGGCTTGAAAGGGTTGAACCTTAGCCAGGCCACAGATCATTGGGTTCATGCTATTAATATGCTTCCTTCACTCTTAGAATTGCACTTTTCTTCTTGTAAACTTCATAGCGGCCTCCCCGAGTCTCTTCCACATCTAAATTTGACGTTACTTTTGGTCGTTGACCTCTCATTCAACAAATTTCAATCTTCATTACCTCAATGGCTATTTAATATTAGTACCCTTGTGACGGCAGATTTTTCTAATTCTGGATTTACTGGCTCCATTCCTGAAGTCTCATTGCTTAAGGACTTGGAAACTCTAAATCTGCAACAAAACTCACTCTCTGGTCCATTTCCAACATCAATAGGAAATCTGTTACATTTGCAGGCCCTGCACCTTTCAGAAAACCCAATCTCTGGTTCAGTTCCTACATCAATAGGAAATCTATTACAGTTGAGGACCCTATACCTTTCACAAAACTCAATCTCTGGTCCACTTCCGGCATCAATAGGAAATCTTTTCCATTTGGAAACCTTGGACCTTTCACAAAACTCAATCTCCGGTCCACTTCCAGCATCAATAGGAAATCTTTTCCATTTGAAAACCTTGGACCTCTCAAAAAACAAAATCTCTGGTCCACTTCCTATGTCAGTAGGAAATCTGTCACATTTGAATATCCTAGACCTTTCCTTCAACATGATGAAAGGCAGCATTCCAAAGAGTATTGGACAACTTACAGAATTAACTATCCTGAATCTGTTGTCTAATCAATGGGAAGGCGTCATAAGTGAAAGTCATTTTCAGAACCTCACAAGATTGGCTAACCTTCAATTATCATCGAAGTCTCTGGTTTTCAACATCAATCAGGAGTGGATTCCTTTCTTCAACGCATCTTTCATCACCATCCGTGATTGCCAATTTGTAAGTCCTGCATTTCCAGCATGGCTTAGAAGCCAATTCATCGTTTATATAGTTCTCTCAAATGTAGGTATTTCAGATACAATACCTGAGTGGTTTTGGAGAAACTCCCCACACATGAGTTGGTTGGATCTCTCTAATAACCAATTAAGAGGAAAGCTTCCATACTTGGAACGCTTTGGTGCATACGTTAATTTGGAAAACAACAACTTGGAGGGTTCCATTCCACTTTGGCCATATGTATCATACCTGAAGTTGGGAAGCAATAGATTTTCAGGACCAATTCCTTTGAACTTTGGCCAGGAGATGTCAACACTGAGTAGCCTAGACCTTTCCAGGAATAATCTGAGTGGTAGCATTCCCCATTCACTAATTAAACTGAAGAGATTGGATTCTATTGATCTCTCAAGGAATTGTTTATCTGGAAGTATCCCTAGGGATTGGAATGGTTCGGAAGGAATGTCGACCATAGATTTTTCCAATAACAATCTATCTGGGCAAATTCCACCAAGCTTGTGCTCTCAGCAACCTTCACTTTACTGGTTGAGATTAAGTAATAACAATCTTTTTGGGGAGCTTGGACCGTCCTTGCAAAACTGTCAGAACTTGGCTACACTCGATCTTGGAGGGAACAAGTTCTCTGGAGCCATTCCACAGTGGATTGGAGAAGACCTACGATCCCTGCAATTTTTACTTCTTGGAGAGAACAAGTTCACTGGAAGTATACCTCAACAACTGTGCGCTCTCTCTCGTCTTCATGTTTTAGATCTATCTCATAATGATTTATCAGGCTCTGTCCCAAGGTGTCTTGGTAATTTGACACAACTGACAAATTTAGGTAGAATGCCTCAGCCATTTCCCTCTCTTAGTAACACGCTGGATATGGATCCATGGCATATGGATTTGGATCCGAAAGGCGTACAATATGAATATACTAGTATTCTACCTCTTGTAAACACCATTGACCTGTCAAGCAATAATCTATCCGGAGAAATACCAGAAGAGATGAGAAACCTCTCCAACTTGGGTAGCTTGAATTTATCTCGGAATCTGTTGACAGGAAAGATACCGGAGGATATTGGAAGCTTACAACGGTTACAAATTCTTGACCTCTCCTGTAACCATCTTCATGGTCCAATTCCTCTAAGCATGACCGATATGACTTCACTGAGCAAATTGAACTTGTCATATAACGACTTGTCTGGGCCAATCCCATCTGCTAACCAATTCCAAACCTTCAATGATCCAACTTTATTTGAAGGAAACTTGGGACTTTGTGGCACTCCATTGCCAACTCAGTGCTCATCATCCCCTGATGGGAATCCAGAAGTTAAAGAAGATGCAGGTGAAGATGAAGAAGGGTCTGGAAAGATATGGTTCTATGTAAACACTACGATGGGATTCATTCTGGGATTTTGGGCTGTTTTTGGCAGTTTATAATAGTGCTAAAGAGGTCATGGGGACATGCCTATTTCAAGTTCGTCGACGACATGAAAGATAGGCTCATTCTGGTAATCATAGTCATACTGAAATACATGGCTTGTCTACGCAGAATGACTGAACAAGAAAGACAAACGTGAGATTGTTGGTTGTTTTTTCTCTGTTTAGGATTTCAACTTGGATTTGTTTTCTGTTGTGTTTCATCACTTCATGTATACTAGCCTTTTCTGCACACGCTATGTTAACTTATTAATAATTGATCAAAAAAAAATGTGAACTTATTAATAAGAGGCTATTTATTTATCATTGTAACTAGTTTCATTGGGTGCAATGTCTTTTTGTGTTTTTTTTTTTCATAATCCTCCCCACATAGTTCAAATTGACATTGTATAATAACACATTTGCTTTGTGATTTTCTAAATCTTTTTCTTTTCTTACTTTGTTACTAATAATAATCATATATGAGATTTGGTCGAAAAATGAATTATAACAAACTGTTCAAACATACTTCTCTCTACCTGATCATCTTTCTTTTCCAATTTGTATAAACCTTCATTGATCAATCTCAACCACAATTCTTAAAATCAAATTCTCCAAATTGTGCATAAAAATTAACTAGTCGTTTAACAACTCGAAATGGATTCAACTCTCAACTCCTAAACAAAAAAAGAATGGCCAAAAAAAAAAAAACAAAGGTCCTAGATTCTTAGATTTCATGCAGTACCAAAATCATGTCCTTCATGTCATTTCAATTATGCATCAGCCTCCTTACGATGGGAGAATTGTAACAACATGCATGCTAGAGCTTCCCATTTATGCCTCATTCCGTGCGTTCATTTCACCTTCGGAATATCAAGTCCAGGCTGTCCAACAAACTATGAAATGCGAGGAAAACATATATCATATAATGCATTTGTTATAATTGGAATTCTTGTAAAGAGAACTTGTCAAAAGAGGGTATATAATCTTCCCATCCCAGTAAAGAGAACTTGTAAAACATAACAAAAATTGAATTTGCACTCTTGAAAATTGATTGAATGGTATACGTCCCTGAATGAAGCATGTCGCGATTGTGCTAAGAAAAAGAGACAAAAGTGCCAAGAAGAAAATGCTCCTTGAAAGTGGCTGAAGCCCCAAGATGAAGATGGCACAATGGTGTCAAGTTGACAAGGCTCCCTAAAGGCACAATGGTGCAAACAAGTTGACAGACTCTTTGAAGACTCAACCTAAAAATGAGAGACAACTCACAAAATGGGTCAGAATTTTGAGAGGCATGAAAACCCTATAATATATGTGTGGTATGAAATGATCTCACACAGATAGAGAGAAGAAAGTTCTCTAAGTAGTGAGGGAGGAAAAGCTCCCAAGTCCCGAAGTGACTAGATAAGTGTCACTAAAGCCAAGCAAATTAAGGTGTTTGCATTGAAGGAAGAAGTATATAGGCAATGGACTGAAAACCATGGTGAGGCAATATCAAAGAGGAAAATAAGCAAGTTGAAGAAGAAGGGGTAATGGAGCAAGAATCATGATGAACTTTGAAGAACTTAAAGTAAGAGTAATTCTAAATTAAGGGAGAATGTTAATTGGAAATAAAATTAATTTAGAATTATGTTGAGAGTTATGGTGAAAATAACGGTGAGAATTATGGGAGTTAGGAAATAAGGTTATTGTAACGGTCTAATACGTATGTCCGTTGTAATTATCATACTTATAACTTTGTCTAGTGTAGACCTATATAAGTATGCTAGTCTAGTTGAGTAATGTGAGCAGAGGAGTATATTGTAGAAGTTTTATCTGAGTAACTTTAAGATTCTCCTCCATATATCTCTCTAGGAGCTTTTTATATGCCTTTGGCCTATACATCTCTCATATTATCTGTCATTCATGAATCATATCTCCCGACCCAAAATTAGTTTTTCAATATTTACGCTTCCGCTTATATCCAATATATATTATACAAAAAATTATTCACATAGAACCAAAGATTCCAAAATTGAAATCATATCTCATATAAATAGTGCTAGAAACACCAAATATTTGTACCAAATTCTAAAACTGAATTATGTGACGAACGCCACATCATTAGTTTGTGTTGATGTAATCACCAGCTAATAAATTCAATAAATTTATTTTAAGGAAAAAATCTTTACTTACATTCTCGTTTAGAAAAAAAAATATTTTTAAATTTCTTTTAATAAAAGAATTGTACAATACAATATTGTTTGAATTAAATTCCTTTAAAAAAAGCAAAACTAAACACCTCTTTTATGAATGACCACAAAAAATGATCTGTTTATGTATGTTTAATGGGTTTAGGCCTTTAAGGTCTTATGAAAGAATGCACATTTTTCATCAGTGAATAACTTAGGCTATGGATATAGTCATGAACTATTCAAAATGAAACAAAGCAACAAGGGAACAACTATATTGTTTATTTCATATCATTGCAAGTATAAGATGGTTGATGAACTTTGAAAGGTATATAAAAAACGTTAAGCGATGATGAGAAATAATTAAGAGATGGTTAGAGGTAAATAAATTTCGACTTCAATTACAATTTATGTTAATTATTTTTCTTAAAGAAAAATTAATTATTCTTAGGTATGTTAAGGCTATGTTTGTTACGTGGGACTGGATTGGATTGGAGTAACTTATGTAATAAAATAAGACACATCCCATGTTTGGCACACATGAGGACTCAATTAAATGAGATAACAGAGTCCCCGCATCAGCTCCCGACCTTCTTACATAGAACCCCCAAATCTCACTGGACTGTGGAAGCAAGGCTTCAACAATGCTGATTAGTCTCTCCATTCCTTTCGCGCGCTTCAGCCTCGTCTCCCCATCTCTTTCGCGCTTCAGCCTCGTCCCTCCACTCTCGATCGGGCTTCATCCTCCTTGAACTTCCAGGTTCAATTTATTTTCTCTGTCCCATCTAGCTTCTTCTTCTCGTGTATCTACTAAGATTTGTTAAATTAAAGACTATGGATTGATTTTTTATTAACAATTGTTTATGGGTTGTAACAATTGGTGTCTGGGTAGCTTGATTTGCTAAGAATTGATCAATTTCAAGACTGCGTTTTTTTTTTCCTTTTAACATCGTCTGTGTTTTTATCTTCTTCTTTGGTTGGTTGTTTTCATTGATTTTGGATGTTGATCAATTCTGGGTTTTTTTTTTCTTTTAACAACGTATGTGTTTTTATCTTCTTCTTTGGTTGGTTGTTTCCATTGATTTTGAATGTTGATTAATTCTGGGTTTTTTTTTTTCCTTTTAACAACGCATGTGTTTTTATCTTCTTCTTTGGTTGGTTGTTTTCATTGATTTTGGATGTTACTGTGAAATCTTAGATATGGATCGAAGGCAAATTATGTTGCTCTTATTGGTGGAGTTGTGGCACCTAGAGACAATGTGTGCTTGTACTATGCTTGTGCTACTGATGTTTAATTTGAGACGAAGACGTGATGAAAGACATGCTCTAAATAATCGTTCATTCGTTAGACGTGAGACTCGTTTGAGTTATCTAGATAGTATTATAGGCAATAGTGACACCGAATGTGTACACGAATTAAGAATGGATAGAAGGACTTTTGGCCTTTTGTGTGAACTCCTTCGCACATATGGAAAGATAAAGAGTGATGGTTTGGTGTCTTTGGAAGAGCAAGTATGTATGTTTTTACATATACTTTCACATCATGTGAAGAATCGTACTATTAGAGGTAGATTTTTTCGATCCGGAGAGACTGTTAGTAGGTATTTTCATTCTATACTACAAGGTGTTTTACGATTGCAAGGTAGTTTGTTGAGGGTACCTGATCCGGTACTTGCTGACTGCACATATCGTAGATGGAAGTGCTTTAAGGTTAGTGTTTGTAGGGATTGCAGTTATGCCTTTTCTGATTGTTAAAAGGTTCATCTATATGTGCAGTTTATAGACTTCATGATTATATATATATATATATATATATATATATATATATATATATATATATATATATATTTATAGAATTGCTTGGGGGCACTAGATGGAACTTACATTAGAGTGCGTGTACCTGCAATTGACAAGCCAAGATACCGCACAAGAAAGGGTGAAGTTGCTACAAATGTGTTAGCTGCTTGTTCTCGTGATATGCAGTTCATATTTGTCTTACCGGGTTGGGAGGGATCGGCATCGGATTCTAGAGTTCTTCACGATGCAGTGACTAGGCCGAATGGATTAAGAGTTCCCACTGGTAAGACTATTGGATTAGTTGTGAAGATTGAATCAATGCAGTTTATGTGCATTTCACACACTAATAGGAATTTTTATTTTGGCTATTAGGTTATTATTACCTTGTAGATGGTGGTTACACAAATGGTGAGGGATTTCTTGCACCATATAGAGGAACAAGGTATCATTTGTTGGAATGGGATGAAAGAAATATGCCTAGGGATCATGTGGAATATTTTAACATGAAGCATTCGAATGCAAGAAATGTTATAGAACGGTGTTTTGGAATGCTAAAAGGAAGGTGGGGAATACTAAGGAGTCCATCATTTTATCCAATAAAGACACAATGACGCATAATTACGGTTTGTTGTCTTTTACATAATTTTATTAGGAGAGAGATGTCCATTGATCCGATGGAGTATGCAGTATGTGAATTAGATGCACAAAATGGGGAAGAAGCTGATGTAGTTGGCACGGTTGAAGCGTCTAATCAATGGACTACTTGGAGGAATGAATTAGCTTTACAAATGCATAATGAATGGACTGGAAGAAGGGCTTACCTGGCTGCTGGAGATATAGGGGTTTCAGGTGCTGCTGCAAGGGCTGCAAGGGATGCGAGAGCTGCAAGGGATGCAAGAGCTGCAAGGGACAGAAGAGCTGCAAGGGATGCAAGAGCTTGAAGAGAATAAATGATGTAGTTTCTGCTTGATAGGCCTATTAGTACTAAGGATCATAATTTATGTATCTTTTGATTTGCTGTGAACACTAGATGAGACAATAGGTAACTGATTCTGTACATCCCTAGATTCCCGATTAGATATACTGTCGACGTGGCAAAACTAATAATTGTAGACCTTATCAAATTTTCGGATAGTATTTGTGAATGTCACGTAACTGACCATGTCACTGACCAAGTAACTGTAACTGGTCATGTAACTGGTCACGTAACTGACCATGTCACTGACCAAGTAACTGTAACTGGTCACGTAACTGACCATGTAACTGACCATATCACTGACCAAGTAACTGTAACTGATCACGTAACTGACCATGTCACTGACCAAGTAACTGGTCATGTAACTGGTCACGTAATTGACCAAGTAACTGTAACTGGTCACGTAACTGACCATGTCACTGACCAAGTAACTGTAACTGGGACAAATGTCCGTTGGGAATCAAATTGGTTTCATTTAAACCAATAGAAAGCTGCCACATGCCCCCCCCCCCCTTTCTTAAACTGGGAACATTGCAGAGTAGGAGAGAAAATGTGCAGTTTGCCAAAGAAAAAAAGTAAAATATTCTGTTGAGATTAGGATTAGTTTTGGAAAGAAGAAAAGTTGATAGTGAGTGGAAACTAAATTGGAACCAGAAAATTGCATTTGGTTGATCATATTTATGCTTCTTTAACCATGAGAACTTGATTTTTTTGCAGAAAATGGAAAGTGGTGATGAAAATACAGAGCAAGGGAAGTCAAGGCGTGTATGGACCAGCTTTGAAGAAGAATCTTTGTTGAATGTTCTTGACGGAATTATTGCTGGAGGACAACGCTGTGACACTGGAAGTTTCAAATCTGGTACTTTACTGAAAATCGAGAATGCTTTAAATCTTTTATGTCCCAATTCCAATTTGAAGGCAAGTCCACATATTGAGTCAAAGTTGAAGAAACTTGTAAACACGAAAAATCCTGCAACGAATGAAAGAAGGACACGTGTACAAAATAATATATTTTTATTAATGAATTTTAGGGTTATAATCTCTGTGGATGCTCTTTCACAAGATTCTCCTCTGATTCGATCTCTAACGTTGATTTAATCCAAGGGTGGCGAGCACTTGATCTTGAATCAAACGGTTGCAATGTGGACTTTCTGCTATGTTGACGATTTGAGGAAGATGATTGACCAAGGGCTGTAGAAGCTTGATCTTGATCGGATTTAGGCCACGAGTGGTGTCACGTGATGAGTGTTCTTCGGCTTTGGTAGGGGATGAACCAGCACGTGTGTTTGGTGCTTGTTGATTCTCCACGAGCTTGATGAAGAACTTGGCAGAAGTTTTGCTTTGTTGACGACTTGAAGACGACGGATGATCAAGGGCTGTAGAGGCTTGAACTTGATCAGATCACGAGCGGTGTCACGTGGCGAGTATGGCTTTTGATGGTGGATGAATCAGCACATGTGTTTGGTGCTTGTTGATCCTCCGCGTGTTTGACGACTTCCGAGCTTGTAGGTGATTTCCCCTGCTTGTCTGAAGTTGGCGATGTGAAGAGACCGGCTATTTGGCAGCTTGATGGTTCTTCACGAGCTTGGGAGACTTCTGAGCTTTGGAGAGGTTTCTTCCGTCTGCTTGCGTCCCTCTGTCTGTCGTCGTCCTCGATGGTGTACTTAACTCAAGGGCGATTGACGCTTGATCTTGAGTCGTATGATGGCCACGAGGGTTGACACGTGACGAGTGCTTTGGCTTGAGGTTGGTGATGAACCGGCTATTTGGCAGCTTGAAGGCTCTTCACGTGCTTGAGGACTTATGAACTTTGGGAGTGATTTTTCTCTCCTTCCGCTGAAGTCCTTCTCTTGATTTGAGAGGGGTATTTATAGTGTCGGCGTCTCTCTCAATTTGGAATGCCTTGATGACACGTAATTAATTGTATTTTCCTTAATTACATAATCAAATCAATCAGCATTAATTAACTTATTTAATCACGATCATTAAGGAATTAACCAATTAACTTGATGGCTGATTTCAATTGTATTTCATTAATAGCATAATCAAATCAATCAGCTTTAATTAATTGATTTAATCACGACTATTAAGGAATAACCAATTAATTTGATGGCTGATTTTCGTCTTGATTATCAATTTAAATAAATTAATATCTAATCAGTAGACGAGATTTAATACTTGATTTTATTCGGAATCAATTGATTTGATTGATCCACTTTAATATCAATTGATTTAGCCGGAGCAAATTCATTTATTGCCGTCAGACCTTTCATGTGTCGCCAAGTGTCATTCTCTGAGTCTGTATGATTTTGCTGACTCACAAGCCACGTGGACATTTCATGGGACCCACATGCCGACTAAATTTGTTCAGTCATAATTTTGAGTGTTGACCGAATTGTTTAATGAATTTATTTTCATTAAATTTTTGGTGTCTACAAATGCCCCCACTTCAAGGTGCGCCGCAAACATGTCGTCACGTGTTGGAGGTGTGACTTGAAGTTTGAATTTGACTTCATTTTTTTTTTTTTTTTTTTTTTTTTTTTTTTTTTTCATAGCTTGATGCGGCACTTTGCTTCACCTGTAGCCACTTCTAAAACTCCGAAGTTGTAGAGATTCTTTTGGAATCTTGATTTAAAATTGTAGAGAATTTCCCGAAATCTTGATTTAATTTAGAGATTCTCTTGCAATCAAAGTTTAATTTTGCAAATATGGCAAGGACTTCAAATGAGCAGGTGACAAAGCCCATAATATAGAAATATATATTTTTTTAAATATTTATGGAATAAATCCTTGATTTTTCCTGAATAAAATTTTTATTCTCAAAATTTCAGCAATCAGTATATTGATGCCATATATAGCAGGAAATTTAGAATTTCTGCCATATTTTCCTAGTCTCAACTAGGAAATTAATGAAATGATCCGTTGACCTTTCAATATAAATAAAGGCCCTCTTCAAGCTTGATTGTCAAACCTGTCTTCTTCAATACTCTAGACTCGGCTGCTGGTGCACTTCATTGCCCTTTTTTCTTTGGTTAACTTTTGTCTCTGTATTGCAGAATAATATCTAGCATTTAAGGTGATTTATCTTTGCTTGTTTCTTCATTGATAATTGAGACAACCAATGGCCTGTGCTGACTTTTTCTTTCTCTATTTTCTGACAGGACTTAGGGCTATTGAGGTACTGATTTTCCTGGGACCTTGATCTGACACGAGTTCTTGATCGTGGCAACGCTGAGGTATCTGTTTGCCTTCCTCTTTTAATTTAACTGACCCTTCTTTTATTATTATGCTTTATATACGTGCCGTACCTCTATGCTGTTGTGAATTATCCATGATTCCAATGTTCCTCCTTCTGACATGGTATAAACATGATTCTTCTCCTCGGGCTTGTTTCTCTTTGAGAAATCACTTCCCTTTCTCACGTCAAATCTAATGAATAATATATATATATATATATATATATCGTGCTCTGACAATATATATATATATATATATAAGCATGGACGTGTAGACCAAAATTTTACTTAATCACATACTCATATATATGCATGTGCAGCACTGCGATCATTAAAGAATTTTTTTTTTTTTTTTTTTTTTTTTTTTTCGATAACAACCAATAGCACGATTCATTCACCATTGATCATTCTTGTTCACATGTACGTCCCTTTCACCTTCTTCTTTTTCTGATGACGTCCAAGCATGGCTCACTCTTCTTCTTTATTAATTTGCTCTCACATGGCTCCTCCTTCTTCTGATGATGACATCCAAAGCATGGCTCACTCTTCTTTGTTAATTTCTGTCATCTGCCCCACACTCTTTTTTCTTTATGATGCCGCAGCCCTTTTTTTGGCACCGTACATTTCTGAAAATTGTTCTAAATATATATTTTGCTTTCTTTTCAGGTCTTTGGTGACAATTGAAGAAATCCATTCCTGCTTTCTTTATTTACTGCTTGCTGTTACTGATTTCTTGCTTTGGGCTCCGTAAATTATTAAGACTGAGGTATGGCTTCTCTGTACTCTTCTGATGAATGTTTTTTTATATATATTTTCATAATCTGCATCGATCTTTGTTCAATTGTCCATCCATGCTTTAACAATGTATGTATGCATGCACGTGCAATTAAAGCAGGATTAATCCTCTTTTTTTTTTTTTTTTTTCGGACCTGAGTATAAGACATGATTCTTCTTTTTCTTAATCATGCTTCCTTCACATGCCATGACGTTAATGGTCTTTTTTTTGCTGTTGCACGGTTCTGAATTTTTTCATGATGTCACCTCCTTTTTTTTAATGTCGCACAATTTTATATGTATTTCAATATATATATATATATATATATATATATATATATATATATTTTCTTTCTTTTTCAGGGTTTTGGTGATCATTGAAAAACGCAGACGACCTAAGCGCTTGGATTCCTCCACTTTTGTGTGGCAGGGTCCGCCAAAAGCAATTAGGCTTTGCGTGTTTATCGACGTCAAAGAGAAGAACGTGAACGTCCTAAACGCTTGGATTCCTCCACCTTTGCTCGTGGTAGGGTCCACCAAAAGCGGTTAGGCTTTACGTATTTGGTGATTCACGAAGAGAAGAACGCGGACGTCCTAAACGCTTGGATTCCTCCACCTTTGTGCGTGGTAGGGTCCACCAAAAGCGGTTAGGCTTCGCGTATTTGGTGACTCACGGAGAGAAGAACGTGGACGTCCTAAACGCTTGGATTCCTCCACCTTTGTGCGTGGTAGGGTCCACTAAAAGCGGTTAGGCTTCACGTATTTGGTGACTCACGGAGAGAAGAACGTGGACGTCCTAAACGCTTGGATTCCTCCACCTTTGTGCGTGGTAGGGTCCACTAAAAGCGGTTTAGGCTTCGTGCATTTGGTGACTCACGGAGAGAAGAACGCGGACGTCCTAAACGCTTGGATTCCTCCACCTTTGTGCGTGGTAGGGTCCACTAAAAGCGGTTAGGCTTCGCGTACGTCGTCAGGCACTCGCGATCGCGCTTCCCGTCCTTTTGTGGCCATGGCTTTCTTCAAGGGCTTCAAGAAAGGGACAGTCACCATCCTTGACAATCCGGAAGACACTCAAAGTGATGGCACTACTTTGCAGGTGTATCCATCGTTGACTGGGCCTCAAGCAATCGATATCCCTCCTTATGACCCTTCAGCTCACATCCTCCAGTGGACTCATGTGGCACCTTGCCAACTACCGAAAGAAGAATGTGAACGTCCTAAATGCTTGGATTCCTCCATCTCTTGGACATGGGAGAATCCGCTTCAAGCAGTTAGGCTTTGCATATTTATCAACTACCGAAGGAAGAACGTGAACGTCCTAAATGCTTGGATTCCTCCATCTCTTGGACATGGGAGAATCCGCTTCAAGCAGTTAGGCTTTGTGTATTCGTCGATAACCAAAGAAGGCGCGAACTTCCAAAGATTGTGCAGAGTCATGCTCTCGGTAGATATTTAATATTTGAGTTCTTCACGTGCATCTCTTCTTTGAGTTGGTGGACAGCTCCAAATGCTTGAGTCATTGAATCCAATCGTGATCTTGACACATCTCTGAGCAGACCCATCTTCTTGCTTTGGTATGACTGGACTCGAAGTAATTTTCCGAGCTGCCTACGTACTCCTTCCAAAGAAAGAGATCAAGTCATCACGTAGTTCAAGGATTTATGGATGAAGTGATTTTTTTTTTTTTTTGTTTTTTTTTTTTTTTTTTGCTTGAGCCACTCTTTCGGGTTTTCAACTCAACGGACTTTTTTTTTTTTTTGGTGTGCCATGTGCAGTTTAAGCTCTTGCTGGCTAGGAGCGTCTTTTTTGCGCCATGTGCAGTTTAAGCTCGTGCTGGCTAGGAGCGTCTTTTTTTCTTTTGTTTTGGGTGCCACGTGCAGTTTAGGCTCTTGCTGGCTAGGAGCGTTGCAATTCTTGTGTGCTTTAAGGAAATTTAGGCAAGTAGCATGCCCCCAGCAAAGGTGTGGACGACACTTCTTCGAGTTGATCAAAGATGATGGCAGCATGATTTGATTGAGCCACGTCATCCTCAATGTCTAAACAGATTTTTCATTGTTGTACGAGCTTCATGATGAGGTCTTTCAACACAAAGCACTTCTCCGTTGGGTGACCAATGACACGGTGGTACTTGCAGTACTTTGGGTCATTGATGCGATGCATCTCTTCTGGACGTTTGCAGTATGGCAATTTGATTATTTTCTTTTGAAGCAAGTCTTCCAACATGTCAACAACATCGGAATCTGGAAAAGGGTAACTTTTAGCTTCTAGCTCTCTAAGAGTGCGCCACCTTGTTTGATCATGAGTCGGCTCCAACTTGTTTTGGTTATTTGACTTGACTCGTGCTGTGATCTTGACAGGAGTTGTGATCGCCAAAGACTCCATGACATGTTTCTGATTATGTGGTTCAACGATTTCACCTTTTCTTCGACCATGACTAGCGATGCTAAGTTCCATGTCATGAGCTCGAGTGGCAAGTTCTTCAAAGGTGCGAGGCTTTATCCCTTGAAGGATGTACAGTAAGTCCCAGTGCATGCCTTGAATACACATTTCTACTGCTGACAACTCTGAAAGTCGGTCCTTGCAATCGAGGCTTAACGCACGCCAACGGTTGATGAATTCTATGGCTGGCTCGTCATTCCATTGCTTGGTGTTGGTGAGTTCTAACATGCTTACAATGCGACGTGTACTGAAGAAGCGATTCAAGAACTCTTTTTCCATTTGCTCCCAGCTATCAATGGATTCAGACTCCAATTCTGTAAACCATTCGAATGCTGTCCCTCGGAGTGAGCGAACGAATTGTTTCACAAGATAGTCGCCATTTGTGCCAGCGCTATTGCATGTCTCGATGAAATGCGCAATGTGTTGCTTGGGGTTACCTTTGCCATCGAATTGTTGAAACTTGGGAGGTTGGTACCCAGTTGGCATCCTCAAATTGTCAAGCCGCTTCGTATAAGGTTTGGAGTACGTAAGCGTATCCTGAGAGGGACCGCCATATTGAGCTCTGATTGTGTTGGCAATCATGTCTTGAAGTTGCTGAATTGACCATGAAGCTAGGATGGAATTTGATTCTTCTTTTTGTTCAGAAAATGATTTGCCAGATGAGTCTTTCTTATGACCATGCGGACCTTTTTCTGAGTCATCGCCATGTTGAGTTTCTAACTTCTCCATGAGCGCAGCAATTTCCATATCCTTCTCTTCAATAGTTTTCTGTAGCTTCTCAACTGCTTCAGCCAATTGGGCTATTTGAATCGTCTGTTCTTCCACGGTGGTGACCCCTACTACCATGACTTGCATAGCAAAAGAGGAATCTTCCAATGTCTCTTCCGTTTGGGTATCAAAAGACGAACTAGGGAGTATGTGTGTACGCGGATCAACACTGGCTGTGTGCGAGGAAGAATGTTCCCTTGAGTCGCTTGAGCATGTTAACCATCTTTTCTTAGTGAGGTTTGCCCCCATTGTTGTCGAAGTGATGATCGGCTGACGTGACTGAGATGGATGAGTTATGAATGTCGCGAGTTGAGACGACTCACTCCGAACGGTATGATTGTTAAGGTTTCTACTCATTTTCAGAGTAGCTACCTTATTGGTCTTGTTTGTTGATTTGAGTTGAATCATCTTTGAAGCCATATGCTGAGGATGGCGACTTGAGATTGTCAAAGAAAGAGATGAGAGGCAGAGATGGTCCCACTGGGCGTGCCAAATTTGTAAACACGAAAAATCCTGCAACGAATGAAAGAAGGACACGTGTACAAAATAATATATTTTTATTAATGAATTTTAGGGTTACAATCTCTGTGGATGCTCTTTCACAAGATTCTCCTCTGATTCGATCTCTAACGTTGATTTAATCCAAGGGTGGCGAGCACTTGATCTTGAATCAAACGGTTGCAATGTGGACTTTCTGCTATGTTGACGATTTGAGGAAGATGATTGACCAAGGGCTGTAGAAGCTTGATCTTGATCGGATTTAGGCCACGAGTGGTGTCACGTGATGAGTGTTCTTCGGCTTTGGTAGGGGATGAACCAGCACGTGTGTTTGGTGCTTGTTGATTCTCCACGAGCTTGATGAAGAACTTGGCAGAAGTTTTGCTTTGTTGACGACTTGAAGACGACAGATGATCAAGGGCTGTAGAGGCTTGAACTTGATCAGATCACGAGCGGTGTCACGTGGTGAGTATGGCTTTTGATGGTGGATGAATCAGCACATGTGTTTGGTGCTTGTTGATCCTCCGCGTGTTTGACGACTTCCGAGCTTGTAGGTGATTTCCCCTGCTTGTCTGAAGTTGGCGATGTGAAGAGACCGGCTATTTGGCAGCTTGATGGTTCTTCACGAGCTTGGGAGACTTCTGAGCTTTGGAGAGGTTTCTTCCGTCTGCTTGCGTCCCTCTGTCTGTCGTCGTCCTCGATGGTGTACTTAACTCAAGGGCGATTGACGCTTGATCTTGAGTCGTATGATGGCCACGAGGGTTGACACGTGACGAGTGCTTTGGCTTGAGGTTGGTGATGAACCAGCTATTTGGCAGCTTGAAGGCTCTTCACGTGCTTGAGGACTTATGAACTTTGGGAGTGATTTTTCTCTCCTTCCGCTGAAGTCCTTCTCTTGATTTGAGAGGGGTATTTATAGTGTCGGCGTCTCTCTCAATTTGGAATGCCTTGATGACACGTAATTAATTGTATTTTCCTTAATTACATAATCAAATCAATCAGCATTAATTAACTTATTTAATCACGATCATTAAGGAATTAACCAATTAACTTGATGGCTGATTTCAATTGTATTTCATTAATAGCATAATCAAATCAATCAGCTTTAATTAATTGATTTAATCACGACTATTAAGGAATAACCAATTAATTTGATGGCTGATTTTCGTCTTGATTATCAATTTAAATAAATTAATATCTAATCAGCAGACGAGATTTAATACTTGATTTTATTCGGAATCAATTGATTTGATTGATCCGCTTTAATATCAATTGATTTAGCCGGAGCAAATTCATTTATTGCCGTCAGACCTTTCATGTGTCGCCAAGTGTCATTCTCTGAGTCTGTATGATTTTGCTGACTCACAAGCCACGTGGACATTTCATGGGACCCACATGCCGACTAAATTTGTTCAGTCATAATTTTGAGTGTTGACCGAATTGTTTAATGAATTTATTTTCATTAAATTTTTGGTGTCTACAAAACTGAAGAAAGATTATAGCATAATCTATGACATGATGAACAAGAGTGGATTTGCATGGAATGATATCAAAAAGTGCATTGAAGTTGATAGTAATGAAGTATGGGATACATATTTGCAGGTAATGAGGAAGTTTCATTGAGTTTCATTTTTAATCTAACAGATTTCATTGCTGCACTTTGATCGATTCATTTATTTTTTCTGTCATAGCACAACAAAAAGGCAAAGGGATGGAGAAACAAGAAGTATCCATTATTTGATAGACTAGCTACCATCTTTGGGAGTGACCGTGCGACTGGAACTGGAGCTGAGGTCCCTGCTGATATGATGGAGGAGCAGAGCAACAATGAAGATGGCATTGAAGTTGAGAATGACACAAGCCCCATGTCAATGAGCACGGGACAATCTCAGGTTAGTCAGAAAAAGAGGAAAAGAAATGATGAAGATAAAATTATGCTTGCATTGGATAAAATGTTTGAAGAATCTGGAAAAAGAATGCAAGCAGTGACTGATGCTATAGTGAAAGGTAATGAAGATCGATCTGATATTGCTAAGGAACTTAAGAAAATGGGACTTTCTGTTCTAGACCAAATTGAGGCATTGAAAATCATTTTGGATAAGCCCCAAAATATCTCTGTGTTCATGTCCTTAGATGATGAAGTGAGAAAAGTGTATGTGGATAACTTGCTTGCGGGCACTGCTAGAGGATCTACCTAACTGCTGCATGAGGATATGTTCTTTTTTTTTGTTTGGAAAACTGCAAGAGTTGCTGCAGTAGCTTATGTTGGACAAGCTCCTTCTTTTGCTAGATTAACATTCATTTTTGTAATTGCTAGATGGAACTTGTGAATGTTAAATATGTGTGTTAGGGACTTGTGAATGTGTAAAAACTAACTACAAGTATGGAACTTTATTAGCATGTGTTGTATTAATAGGTGGACATGTGAATGTGTAAAAACTAACTACAAGTATGCAGATTGTGGTTGCTCTTCTCAAGCTATTTAGTTATTAGATTTCTTCTTGCTGTATATGAACTTTGCCACAAAACAAGCTACAACAGTTTCTCACGTTTCTACAAATTACCAACTTTTAGTCCAATACATAAACAAACATGGGATAGGACTATTTTGACTATTCTGCTCTTTAGTCCTAAGCAGTACCAAACATGAGTCAGATATTAACATAGCATATCCCAAGCTAGAAGAGTCCTAGACTATTATAGGAAATAAGGTGGGGGATAATAGTCCCCCGTAACAAACATAGCCTAAAATCGTTAAATCAAAAGTAATGATATAACATTTGAAATCCAAAATGTAATATACAATTTTCGGATCTCTAGCATATTCCCCCAAATCCCAATATGATCAGATTCCTTGCCGACGAGGCCCATATTCCCGGCCCAAATACCCTTCTCCCGGATCGCACGCTATAAAACCCGCCACAGTTTTTTTTTCACAGTTACTCTTCAACTGTAAACCCTAGAATTTACTCCACATTTCCCCCAAAAATGGGCGGCAAGAAAAAGCACAAGCAAGCCTTCCGGCCACGACCGCCACCCAAGCAAGTCTGGGTAGTCAAACGCCGAAACTGGCTGGAAATCCCGGACGACGTCACGGCGGCGATACTGACACGTGTCGGCGCAATCGGGATGCTGGAGAGCGCTCGGAAGGTGTGCACGAAATGGCGCAGAATCTGCAAGGACCCTCTCATGTGGCGCGAAATCGATATGCGAAACGACGGCACGCACCACGAGATGGAGGAGCTGGAGAATAT
Organism: Rosa rugosa; assembly: GCF_958449725.1. Taxonomy (NCBI): domain Eukaryota; kingdom Viridiplantae; phylum Streptophyta; class Magnoliopsida; order Rosales; family Rosaceae; genus Rosa; species Rosa rugosa. Next base: position 62,801,607 of record NC_084821.1, on the reverse strand, counting down.
GTGCCGCCACGCCGTTGATCGGAGCGCCGGGAAATTGGTCGGCATCACCGTCGAGCACTTCGGCACCGATGATCTGCTTGAGTACATCAGTGACAGGTAGTCCGTCACCTTTTGTGTTTTCCGATTCGTATTGTTTGATTGATAGTGAAATTTTTCTGCAGCGGAATTCTGTTCATCATTTTTTTTTTTTTTTTTACTTTTACTTTGTTTGTTTATGATCAATTTTGTTTCGAGTAGCAATTAAAGGTGTATATGTATATTTCTCGTAATCGGAAATGAATTGTGTATATCTGCAGTGGCTGATCATAATTGTAGTGAAAATTCACTCTGTTTCTTGTTTTCTCATCAGTATTGTTTGATTGGTTGATTGTTTGTAATTGTGTTGTGTATTGTGATCAATCTAATGATTTATGCTAGAGGTGTTAACTTTCGAATGATTGTGTGGTTGTACAATCTTTTGTATATAATACTGGAGAACATGACTGAATCGCATGCTTTGTGTTATATGTACCTACCTTTTCATCAGGGGCATGTCATTTGAAGATTTTTTTTATTCTCTGGTATTGTTTAGAAGTTTAGATTGTGTTGGAATACTTTTGCAGAAATGCCTTTGTATGTGCTAACGTATTTATTTAAAACCTTTTGTAGTTCAAGTGGCATCAGACACCTCCGACTGTTGTCTTGCGAGGAGGAAATAACAACTCAGGGATTGGCGAAAGTGGCTTCCAAACTTCCTCTTTTGGAGGAACTTGAGATTACATTGTGCTTTAATATCTCACATGAAGCTCTAGATGTGGTTGGGCGCTCTTGCCCTCTTTTGAAATCATTCAAGTTGAACAAAGAGTGGTGCACAAATTTAGATATGGAGGATTGGTTTGAGGATGATGCACCTTCACAAGTTGAAGACGATGTAGATGCGCTGGCTATAGCAAGATCTATGCATGGTTTACACCACCTCCAGCTTTACGGGAATAAGCTTACAGATGATGGCTTGAGAAAAATTCTTGATTGTTGTCCTCATCTTGAGTCACTTGATCTGCGCCGTTGTTTCAATCTTAATATGGGTGGAGATTTGGAAATAAGACTTGAACAAATTACAAAATTGTGGCTTCCTCATGATTCCACCAAGGGAAAAGGCTTTGCCGCTGATTCTGACCATTTCTGCTTTAAATGGACGGAACTCCCTGATGATGTTACCTTGTCAATCCTGTCACGGGTTGGAGCAATTGATATCTTAGTGAATGCTCAGAAGGTTTGCATGAAGTGGCGCAGAATCTGCAAGGACCCTGTCATGTGGCGCACCATTGACATGCGAAATCGTGGTTATGAGGTGTATGACTTGGGCAAGATGTGTCGCCATGCAATTGATCGTAGCTGTGGTAATTTGGATGATATCAGTATTGACCATTTTGGCACCAATCGGCTCCTCAAGTACATCACTGACAGGTATTTTATTCTATTTTCTTCATTTTTATCTTTGATTTATACATAATGTAGGACTTTGAGCCTAGTTGACACCTTGTCGGAGGGTGATTCTTGGGTTCAACCCCATTGGACTATCTAGTTTACCATTGGTGGGTGACTTCAACCTTCTGAAATTTCTTAGTATTGCGGTTCTACTAATTTCTTAACTTGGCTTATCAATATTGTGCATGTTGTCATCATCAGGTATTTTCTTTGTGTGTTTATTCTCCTTTGCATTGTTAACAATATACACACAAGTAAAGCACATCTACACATTTGTATTTACATGCATGTATTGTTTTCCATATGTTCATCCCAATGAGTGATTAGTCTTCTTTGAGTGAGTTTTGGTCTTTATGTAGAACTGACTTATTCATATAAAACCTTTCAACAGTTCAAGCAGAATCAAACGCCTCCGACTAGCACTTTGCAAGAGAATATCAGATCAAGGAGTGATTGAAGTGGCCATGAAACTTCCGCTTCTGGAGGACCTTGAAATTTCATTATGCCGACTCTCACGCAAATCCCTAGAAGTAGTTGGTCGCTCTTGCCCTCTTTTGAAATCTTTTAAATTGAACCGGCGAACAGATGATGATTATGATGAGTCCATTGCTTTTACAAAGAAAAATGATGAAGCACTTGCTATTGCAAGAACAATGCATGGTTTACACCACCTTCAGCTTTTTGGGAACGAGTTGACTAATGAGGGCTTGAAGGAAATTCTTGATGGTTGTCCTCATCTTGAGTCACTCGACTTGCGATGTTGTGAGAACCTTAATCTGAAGGGTCCTTTGGGAATAAGATGTTCTGAGCAAATTAAAAAATTGTGGCTTCCTCGTGATTCTATTGCTGACTATGACTTCCGTTTTACTGTCCGTGGTTATGGATCCCCACGTAAGTTTACTGTATCTGACCTGTTTGGATTTCCCAGAATTGATAATGATTATGACCAATATGGCTATGGTAATTATGGCGGATGGTGCTCCGATGATAGTGATTGGTATGATGATTTCACTAAACCTCCATTAGAAGAGCTTCTTGGACTTGATGAGGAAGATCTTGAATTTTTCAGACTTGGGAAGGGACGTAGAAGGGATTATCTTGAAGATTTTTATGATTTTGAAGATTATGGAGATTATGAAAGTGATGATGAGATGTTCTATTAGCAGGCTGAAGTCCAGGATCAAAAAGCTTCAAGCATCCAAGTGACTTTTAATTTCTCCACATAAGGCGTTGGTAGTTATAGTTCCTCCTTGGGAAGCAGAGCTATTACTGGAAACCCCTTCCTTTGCAGCATGGCCTTTATCAAACATATGAAGTTTCTATGTTTCATCATGCATGGTTGACTACGTACTTTTAGCTTTTTTAGGGACTTTCTACTTATCTTCGTTATGCACATGTATATGTGCTTTTGCTCTGATATTCTCGTGACTATTTATGCTTTTACTAGCGGTGGGCACTGTTGATCTAAGTTTTGTTTTAGATGAAGTTGTCGAGATCTTCGTTACAAGGCTTTGATCAAATCTTCAGACTTTTATCGTGTTTTTCACAGTTTATTGTCTGAAACAATACCCTTTTTCACAAGGCTTTAGTTAATTGTGTTTGCGGACTATTCTCAGTTATTTTATTGCTGGTAAAACCCATTTTCACCGGTTAAACGGACGAGCCATCGGCGAGATTCTTACGCATTTATCATCTAGTTTTCCTTTGAATTCATTTTTTAAGTACATTTTCTTTGGCAATCATAGTCCTAAATCAAACTATACGTACAAGTAGTTATATATCGTCCTCAGATCCTTAAAACACCAAAATAATACTACAAGTAAAATGTCTGGCTAAAGACTTAAAAGACTTAAAATTTAAAGTCCAGTGACTATGGAAGTTTGACTATGCTAAGTTTTTTCCTTTAACTATGGTGACTTGACTATTTTTCTTGATTAGTATAAAAATAACTTTTAAATTGATTAGTAGTTTTTTTTTTTTTTTTTTTTGTTCTGAATGACTTATTGTATAGCCCATTTTTTGGCCATGTTTATGATTCAGCAATTACACTAAACCAATCCAACGTTCGTACTTAAAACGCGAGAGTTTCACATTTTTAATGTTTATGTGAGTGACTCGATGCGAATCATTTGCTGTGGTTATCCCGTTATGGTAAGTTTATTTTTTGGTCTTGACTCTTGACTCTTGACTCTTGACTATGGTTTGTTAACCATATTAAATGCAACTGCAACTGCAACTGCAACTGCAACACCCACATCTCTAGAAGTAAAACCACGAGCTCTCCATTTTCCCCCAAACCTTTCAATCAAGCTCTCCTCTTTATGTCCTCACCTTCATCTCCAAAACGACCATGCGGAGCCCCGATCCGAAACTGGACGGAGCTCCCGGAGGACGTCACGGCTGCGATCCTCTCCCGTCTCGGAGCCATCGACATCCTCGAGACGGCTCAGAAGGTCTGCAAGACGTGGTACAAAGTCTGCAAGGACCCTCTCATGTGGCGCATCGTCGACTTCCGCGACGATGATCTCCACAAAGTTCATGACTTGGGGAAGATGTGCCGCTACGCCGTTGATCGGAGCGATGGGAAATTGGCTAGTATCAATCTCGATTCCTTCGCCACCGATGAGCTCCTCAACTACATCACTGATAGGTATCCGGAAATGTTTGATGAATTAACTGAAGTGTCATGTTTGAGTGCAAAGTTATGGGTAGATTATTGTGTTTAAGTTTGGTTACATTATTGTGTTTTGACAAACCAATCATGATGCTGATTTGTATTTGGTTTTCCATGATTTTAAAAGAAAGACAGAAGGTGAAGCTGTCTTTTAAAAAAGTGTGTTGCAAACTTTTATGGGCATGAATACATTAAAGAATTTCATAGTAAGATGGTTTTACTAATTTAATAACTTGCATAGCTTCAATGACACCTTCTACCGCTGTAAGAATTATTTGTGAGAGGGATGATTTTGCATTTCCTATTCCCTTTCCTTCCTTATGGCCTCGACTGGGAACACCTATCACCAACGAAATGACATCAATGAATTTCCTTGACCATTACCTGCAATACATTTATGGAATTTCTTGGCATGGTGATTTTACAAATTCTCAACTTGGATTTTACCTGCAATACATTAGATTTGTTCCTTTTCTATGCTTATAATTTGCAAGAGTAAACTGGGATATATCCTTGAGCATTTGTTTTCTCTGGTATTGTTCACAGCGCACACACAAATACAGACCTCACAAATGTGTTTTCTCTGGTATTTGTAGGTCGGAATTTCCATATGTTCATTTTACATGAATTACTATTGCAGAATTCCTTCAAGCCTAATTCCCTAGTTTGGGTAAATGCTAATGTATTGATTTGTTACTTTCAATAGTTCAAGTGAAATCAGATGTCTACGACTTGTGCGTTGCGACATAACAAGTGAGGGACTGAGTGCAGTGTCTTCAAGACTTCCACTGTTGGAGGAACTTGAAATTTCACATTGCTCGCTCTCACATGAAACTCTGGAAGTGGTTGGGGCCTCTTGTCCTCTTTTGAAATCACTGAAACTCAACAGTCGATGGTACAGTTTCGCCCATGAGGAGTGTAACAAGCATGCACTTGCTATAGCAGGAACAATGCATAATTTACGCCACCTCCAAATTTTTGCGAATAAGCTGACTAATGATGGCTTGCGGGCTATACTTGATGGTTGTCCTCCACTTGAGTCACTTGATCTGCGCCAGTGTTACAATCTTAATCTGGAGGAAGATTTTGAGAAAAGATTGGTGGAACGAATTAAACTATTACGGCTTCCTGATGATTCAACTGATGACTATGAGTTTGATGCTACGGTTCTCGAGTACGGATCAGATAATGCAGAGCCTGAAGTCGATTTTTTTGACGAAATGTTCATGGTAGATGATGCAGATGGTGAAGTCTTCCCCTGGAATGGTTTCGTTGAGTTTGAGGATTTCTATTACTTTTTGTGAAACTGGGATCTAGTGCTCTTGAGTTTAAGGATAATTAACAGAAGAGCCTTTATCCATCCAAAGGGTCTATAGTTTCTCTGCAGAAGGCCTATTTCTTTCTGAGTTGCGAAGAACAGAGATATTGTTGCCTTTTTTCTTTTGTGTGTTGTGTTGTAACATGTAAGAGAAAGGTTGCTATTAGCAAATCTGTATTGTCCAGGATACAAAGAGTTTTAGCTTGTTTGATTACAGATTACAGATTTTTTGTTTTTTTTGTTTGTTTTTTTTTTTAAATCCATGCTCATATTTAACCATTATACGCTAGATAGATGTTTCAATTTCCCACAAGAAGCCATCGAAAGAGTTCATCCTCTTTTGGTGCTTCTTTGTTAAAGAGTGTTAGTAATTGATCAAGAAGCTGCCTTAACTGAAGGAGCGTTCCGTTGTCGCAGATCTGTTCAAAGATGGGCTGCTGCACCAGACCCTTTCTTCTTCGACTCATCAGGTGCATCATAGAAGTAGTTAAGATAGCGGTGCCATACATTATTTTCAGCCCCAATTCCATGTGATTTTGGATGAGTAACGTTATAAAAAAGCGGCTATTCTCGAGTTTTCGTTAATGAAACTGCTGAATACAATAGGGGACGTAAAACCTAAAAACCCTTAATTACAATAAGTACCAAGAGAACATCCTGAATAATAACAGCAGCGTCCGCATTCATAGTTCTTTAAGGGTTCGTTTTCCTTATCAGCTTTGGTTTGGGCGAAATTGTAACCCAATACAAATAGTAAACCTATTTTGGGCCGCATGTATCCGTCTAGTGAATTGAATACTCTTCATTCTCCAGCCAAAATACCTTTGGGCTCAAACAACTTAGAGAATATTCAGTATCCATCCAATTGAATCATACAACAGAAAAACGGTACAACCTTATAAAGGCCCATAAGTAACGATAAAACCTCCAAGACACACACACCCCTGACCCCTCCAAAGCAAAGAAACAAACCCTAGCCGCGTTATCAATGGCCGAGTCCTCAAACAAAACCTGGCGACGCCGGCGGAACGTGACTAGGCCCAGAAAAGCAAAGAAACAAACCCTACCGGCGTTATCAGAGTCAGAATCACTGCGAGGAGGCCGGAACTGGATTGACCTTCCGGACGACGTCACCGCTTCGATTCTGTCACGGCTGTCAATGTTCGACATCCTGGAGAGGGCTCAGAAGGTGTGCCTGACGTGGCGCAGAATCTGTAAGGACCCTATGACTTGGCGCGCCATCCACATGGAGTTCCATATTCATCTGCGCCAACAAAAAATTGAAGGAAATTTCACTTCCGCCAAAAGAAAAAAGCATCTGCGCAAATTCCACAACTTCAATGTACATAAGATGTGCCACCACGCCATTGATCTTAGCTGTGGCAATCTCGTAGATATCAGTATCCGGAACTGTGGCACAGATGAGCTCCTTGAGCATATGACTGATAGGTATTTGATTTCTTTATAGTGTTTATATTGTTTTGCATTATGTGGGTCTGCATTTGGAATTTTTATATGTTTATTTCGATGAATAGTTATGTGGACCTAAGTGGACGGAGAGTTTTTTCGAGTGCATTTTGTCTTTTTTGTAACGGCTAACATATTCATCCATAACCTCCTTTCAATAGTTCGAGGGGAATCAGACGCCTCAGTATTGTGTTTTCAGCTTACATAACAATGAAGGGACTAAGTAAAGTGGCTTCGAAGCTTCCGATGTTGGAGGATCTTGAAATCTCATACACCCCACGGATTAGTAAAAGTTTCGGAGTCTTGCGCAGTTGTGAATATTATCTTGAAGTGATTGGCCGTTCTTGCCCTCTTTTGAAATCTTTGAAATTGAACAAGCACCCCGGGGATATGTTCAACAACAAAGACAATGGTGATGCATTTGCGATAGCCAGAACAATGCATGGCTTAAAGAACCTCCAGCTTTTTGGAAATTGGATGAATCATCAGGGATTGCACGCCATTCTTGTAGGTTGTCCGCATCTTGAGTCACTTGATCTCCGTCAATGTAGACATCTTCATCTGAATAGTAAGGGATGGGGATGGCGCGCCATTCATGAAGGTTGTTCATCACATCTTGAAGATTTGACAAGAAGATGTTTTGAACAAATTACAAAACTGTGGCTTCCTGACGATTCTGTACATGACTATGAGCATCTTGCCATTGATAAAACTGAAAACAGACAATACGAAGAGTATACTAAAGATATGATGATCTAGCCTAGATATAGGTTAGAAATATTTTTGACTATGAGCATCTTGCCATTGATAAAATTGAAAACAGACAATACGAAGAGTATAATAAAGATATGATGATCTAGCCTAGATATAGGTTAGAAATATTTTTGAATCATTTAATAGATATTGGTGAAGCTTAATCATGCCCATGCAAGCATAATTTTTTGATGTGAATTTTCTGAATGTCAAGCTCCCTAGCTTGTATGCTTTCCAAGCTGATGTTAAGACTTGCATAAACTTTGGTTTTACTTGACAGATTCAGCTAATAATATTTACAGGGTGATCAATCATCTTAATTTAGGAAGGTATTTTGAAGAAAACAAGACAGAAACTTTGTGGAAGGTTTTCTGATATTACTTCATTACTAAAACTGATTACAAGCTTTTCCTATATATACACAAGGAAGAGAAAGAGAAACAGAAAAGCTGATCCTTAATTTAAGGGACAACCCAACCATAACTTAGCTAAACAACTCTAACAACTAAGGTAAGCTATTAACAGTAAAAAATAAGGATAATGACAGTGACCAGAAATAGCCATGCTGCAACCATACTTCCAATACTCCCCCTCAAGCTGGATCAAGGGGATTCATTGCTCCAAGCTTGCCCAAAATTCTATGAAACTGAGCAGTGGGAAGGGATTTGGTGAAAATATCAGCTAACTGATCATGGCTTCAGGTGTAGTGAGTATCAATGATCTTGGATTGGACTTGAGCTCGAATGTAGTGACAATCAACTTTTAATGCTTATTGTATATATGATATGCTTCATTGATTACCTACAAGGCTACAAGTACGTACTTATTGAGCATTACGTTAGGTTACTTAGAGGTTATATGTTCCTTATATGTTGATCCGGAAGACTATGTTTTTGGACTTTTGAAGAAGACTACAATTTTTTAATGGGATCATTGCAGCCATCTGCTGCTATATTCCTTATTACTCATCTTTTGGTTTTGCCATCAGGGGAATCGCAAACACCATGTACAAAGTCACGAAACCGAAAACGAAATGCTCCTTGTTGCACATGTCCTGATCCCAAACCCCGACGCCCTGCCAAAACTAGGAAACCTCCTCTACCAGAGGGATATGATTATGTTCCTCTGGCAACTTGCCTGGATAAGAATGGTAGCTACTTTCCAAGATTTTCTGATCGTGTTGCTTACATGTCTTGTCTCCGTTGTGGTATGAATGGCGACCACTGGGATCCATTTTTCCCGAACTCGATCAATGATCCGCCAGACTCAGGAGAAGCTGCTCCTGCCCGTAAGTCGTCGTGGAAGTACTATATATTGAGGAATTTCAATCTGAAAGAATATCTTGACAAAAAGATTAAGACTCAAGGTATGCTACTGATACTTTTTCATTTGGTTTGTTGGGTTTCTAATTCTTGCATTGATGACTTTTATTTTAGAATTGTTAAGATGGCATTATCATTTTTTGGAGGATGGATAAACCATGAAGTTCCCAGATTTTTAGTTTACTTCTGTGGTTTTTTTTTTCCTCAGGTTATTATTGTTGATTTGGACTATGCATATCTTACAGGCCAATATCCACCCAAAAGTTTGAAAATTTACTAATACATATATAGTGCGGCAGAGATTGTTTAGTACTTAGAAATAGTAATTGCTAATATATGCATCAACACACACACACACACACACACACACACACTATTAAATTACTCAGTTGAGCAGGGTTTTGCGGCTGAGATGAATTCTGCAAATGATGTTTTCTTTTTAGTTTTTTTTCTTTCCAAGAATTATGCATGTATCAAGTCTGTGCACAAAAATTGTCCTTTAATTTCTATATTGAAAAGTAGTTATGTTGATGGGGTCATTGATGCTGTCTTTGCATCCATCGACATCTAGCTTCCCTATAATATGTTTCGTTACTGCTCATTTGCTTTTGTCATCTCATCATTCCCTGTTTTGTATTTAACAGGGAAACCAGAACCACCACGTAAGAAGGCAGTGAAATCAAAAGCTCCTGCATGTCCAATCCATTGCCGAAACTAAACCCGTGCTAGAACTGAGAAGCCTACTTGACCACAGGCTGCTGCTGCCAGTAAGTTGTCGTACGTGGAAGTATATATTGAGCGGTTTCAAACTTTCAATCAAAATTCAATTAAATTCCTTATTTAAATATGAAGTAGTCCACTAAATATTTTTGCTTGTTATTTGACTTCCCCTGTTATTACTCTTTTTGTAGCTATGCAACCACAGTTTCTCAAAGTGTACTTTCTCAGCCTAATCTGCTTTCTAAAACTCGGTTGCTTGGTGAAATTGGGAATTCTTGTTTCATGTTGGGTTAAATTGCCTGTAAGCACATGTGGTGTTCATATAATCTCCCCAGTACATGAAAACAAGGAAGAACATTATTAAGAATCTAGCACTATTATTCGTATTTTTCATTGAAAACCCATTTTTTGCTCTTGTTTGTCATGCTATAATCATCAATCTTTGTTTTCATCATGCTTTTACAGTACATCACATGATAGAAAATCAATGTGCTAGAGCTTCGCAAACTCTACTGTGTAGTGTCTGAGATCTGTTGTTATATGTTTCTTCTCTTTAGGGAAGAGAAGCATTTGAAGCTCATGAGAGTTTTCTTGGCTGATATGTTCAGAAGCTAGCTTTTTCAGATTTCCGGCTCTTAAAGTTCTCCTGTGCAGAATTTCAGTGCTACACTACAGAATTGAAGTTACTGATGCATTACTATGCAATTCAATGTTCTTCACACCTCAACTGAATAGTAATGGCATTCACTATGTTGCCTCTCTTCTCTGTCCTCCGACTCCTTAAGTCTTTGCTCTCAATTTTTCTCCGTAAACAAACATCGTTGGGATTAATATTCTTATCTCAAAGCATGGATATTGATCATATCTGAATTGCATGGGCACTCGATCGGTTGCTTTTGACTTTACTGATTGTCCTAACTAAATTTCTCATTAAATTGACAATGCAACGACTTTGGATTATGGCTGATCTCATTTCCTCTTGTAGTGTACTTAGTGCTCTCCAACGATATTGTTAGCTTCATAGCCATCAGTGCGGGCAACTCAAACATAAAGACCACATTTTTGGTCACCATCAGTAAACCAGTCTTTTTTTTCCATGACGATGGTGCTGTTTTGTCATAAGGACCCTTTTCCACATTTTTGGTCACAACAAAATATCAAAATGGGTGAAGAAACCGACTAATGATGACCCAGTTAAGATAATAGAAAATTCCTTTCAAAAAAAAAAAAAAAGATAATAGAAAATTACTATGTCTATCTTTTCCCAACCAATAAAGAGTTAATTGAATTATAATTAGCATAAAGATCCAATCTATGCAACTTTAGTTAAAACAAGTGCACACACACACACTGATTCAATAAAGCAAACGCTATTATACATTGTACAATAGTCTTTTTTATTAAAATAATTCACTTTATGAGCCAAAGTGAACGTGAAAAGACATAAAAATCGTCTCACCATATATTTTTTAAATAAATTTTAATAGAGTCCTTATTAAGGCTCCTCACCCTTTTCACTATTTGAAGGAACCAGATAATGAGATAAAAATGAATTGTCATGCTACTTGTCAAAAAGAAAGAAAACAGAAATAAAAGAAAAGAAAAGAAAAGAAAAAGAAAAAGGATAATCCGGCCCAGAAGGAACCAGACCCTACTGACTACAAATAAAACCTCCAACAAGTTTAGGAGGATGTCCCTGGCTAAACAAGCAAACCCTAACAATGGCCGAACCCTCAAACAAAACCCAGCTGGCCAGCTGCAAGACGAAATCAAAACCACCGGAACTGGATCGACCTCCCAGACGACGTCACCGCTTCGATACTGTCACGGCTGGGAGCGATTGAGATCCTGGTGACCGCTTTGAACGTGTGTACGACATGGCGCAGAATCTGCAAGGACCCTAGAAACTGGCGCACCGTCGACATGTGTGATGTTTCGGTTTATGACAAGTCGCCATCGCGCTACCGCTTCGACGTTTTCTGTGCGAAAGCCATTGATCTTAGCTGCGGCAACCTTGTCGATATCAGTGTGCAGAACTTCGGCTCCAATGGTCTCCTTAAGCATATCACTGATAGGTATTGTAATTTTCTGCAAGTACATATGCATGTTGAAGTTTCGGTACGTATTATATATATCCCCAATAGTGAATGTTTATGTCGATTGGGATTTTGGATTTTCTTCTAGTTGGAACCGCTAACATGTTCTTTCATAACCTTTTTCAATAGTTGTAGGGGAATCAGACGGCTCTGTTTTGTGTATTCTGACGTAACAAGTAATGGACTGATTAAAGCGGCTTCGAAGCTTCCGCTGTTGGAGGACCTTGAGCTTTCATACTGCGACTACAGACTTAAATTTTTTGAAAACTTACCCGGGAAACAGATACATGGCTATCTTGAAGTGATTGGCCGTTCATGCCCTCGTTTGAAATCATTGAAATTGAACAAGTACAAAAGTAAATGCCTCTGTGATGAACGTGATGGCGATGCGCTTGCTATAGCAGGATCAATGCATGGTTTACACCACCTCCAGCTTTTCGGAAATAAGCTCACTAGCGAGGGCTTGCGTGCCATTCTTGATGGCTGTCCGCTTCTTGAGTCACTTGATCTGCGTCATTGTTTCAATCTTAATGTGGATCAGCGTCTACCTCATGGTCGTAAACTGGATGTAGAATTGAGAAGAAGATGCAGTGACCATATTGAAAAATTGCGGCTTCCTTATGATTCTAAACATGACTATGTCTTGCCACAGAAAAACTTGTCCACAAGGAGTTCGAGGCTGAAACCAAGAACTCGAGCTAGCTGTGAACAGAGTTTGATTTACCGATATTGGCTTCGTGGAGCCCTTCTTGCTTCCCAATGTGCTGAAGTAATGTTTTGTATGTGTCTGCCTCCCAACATACAAAACATTGCGTAAAATGAGGAGTGTTAAACATAGAGTTATCCTCTATTATTATGGTCGCCAAATAAAGGATAATTGTTGCTATAATATTTCTTTGATCAGAGAATAATTGCGCAAAGAGTAATACTATAGAGAAATGCATAACTAAGCAACGCCGCTTTCTTGAGCGTCGCTGCCCTTATTGCGTCCTGCTATTGCTATACTGCTTCCATGCAGCCGATCAACATCCTTGTGTGGAATTGTAGAGGTATCGTGAACAGAGAAACTCAGCATGCCTTGGTGGATCTAGTCAGAGCGAAGAGGCCGAGCCTTATTTTCTTGGCAGAAACCCTAGCACAACCAAACATCATTGACTCCCTCACTGGGCGTCTCGGATTTAAAGGTCATATATGTTTCGCTCAAGACAACGAAGTTCAGTCTCAAGGAGTGGCGCTGATATGGAACCATAATCTGCATGCTAATCTGCGTTCATACTCTCCAAATCACATTGATGCAGACATCAGCTAAGCACCGGGAGAGCCAGCTTTATGGCGTTTTACTGGAATATACGGAGTTGCATCCCGGACGAAGAGACGTCGCACCTGGGATCTAATCGAATCCTTGGCAGCGGAGCCATGTTCCTTGCCTTGGATTATGGCGGGTGACTTCAATGAGATCATTAGCAATTTAGACAAATCAGGGGGTGCTCCGCGTGCTGAGGCACCAATGCTCCGCTTCCGGAAAACAATGACAAACAGTGGCCTTTATGATATGGGTTTTGTCGGCAGCAGATTCACATGGTCAAACAAGCATACCAAAGAGAGGCTTGATCGGAGCTTCCAAAACATGTTATGGCAAACGTGCTTCCCTTTTAGCCGAGTGATCACTTTGAACCCCTCCGACTCGGACCACATTCCCCTTCTTGTTGAAGTAAAGCAAGATAATGCCAAGCAGACCAAGCCTCCAAGGCATTTTCGCTTTGAGGAGATGTGGCATGGTGATGAAAGATGTCAAAAGATCATTCAACAGAATTGGTCGACACCCCTTACGGGTAATGCTTTGCAACAGTTGAGTACAAAAATCCATGCAACGGGCGTGGAGCTTCTGCAGTGGCATAATGTCGAGTTTGAGAAAAAGAAGGTCGACATGCGTGTGGTGCAGGAAAAATTGAATGATCTCATGAAAGCACCATACTCCCTTGACCAGTATGAAGAGCAGCGAGGGTTACATGTTCGATATAGTCAGATGTTGGCACAGCAGGAACAGTATTGGAGACAACGTTCTCGCTCGTTATGGTTGCAGGAAGGAGACCGAAACTCGGCTTTCTTCCACCGACGAGCCACTAATAGACGAAACCATAACTTGATTAAGGGTTTAAATGATGCGCACGGGGTTTGGAGGGCTGAACCGGATAGCATCCATGATCTACTAGTCGAGCACTACAATCAGGTTTTTGCAACTGGAGGAACGGTTTCTGAAGCAATTCAGGAAATTGTTGAAGCTACGGCCCCAAAGGTAACAAATGAGATGAATGTAGCCCTCCTGCAGCCCTATACTGATGAGGAAATAAAGAAGGCTCTCTTTCAAATGCACCCATCCAAGAGTCCAGGACCGGATGGCATGTCCCCATTCTTTTTTCAGAAGTATTGGCACATTGTGGGCATGGATGTATGTCTGGCTATCCGAAACTTTTTAGAGAAAGGTGAAGCATGGGAGGAGTCAAACTTCACATATCTTTGCTTGATACCAAAGGTACCGGAACCACTTGATGCAAATCATTTTCGTCCTATTGCACTTTGTAATGTCATTTACAGGATATGTTCGAAAGTGGTGGCTAATCGACTGAAGCTATGGTTGCCAAACATTATTTCCCCTTTACAAAGTGCTTATGTTCCTGGGCGTCTCATCTCTGACAACTCTCTGGTTGCCAATGAGGTTGCTCACTTCATGCATCAACTGAGACACCAGGCAGAGGGTTTCTTTTCTTTGAAGCTTGATATCAGCAAGGCATATGATCGTCTGGAATGGAGTTTTCTGCAGGCCATGTTGATGAAACTTGGTTTTGTTGACCAGTGGATTGAGATGATTATGAGTTGTGTTAGGTCGGTCCGGTACGCCATCTTAATAAATGGACAACCTTCTTCTGATATTATTCCAACAAGGGGTATTCGACAAGGGGATCCCTTATCACCCTATCTATTTATTCTTTGTGCTGAAGGACTCTCTGCCTTAATCACAAAAGCTGTGTTGCAGGGTAATATACAAGGTTTACGTATGAGCCCACAGGCGCCTATTCTGCATCATCTATTTTTTGCAGATGACAGTTTCTTCTTTGGGTCCGCCACTGAGGGCGAGTGCCTTAATGTTAGAAGAATTCTAGATACCTATGCCAGAGCCTCGGGACAGACAGTCAATTTTCAAAAAAGCAGTGTGGTGTTTAGTAGGAATGTGCCTCTGGATGAACAACATAAACTTTCTGCTTTATTGGGGGTTCAACGCCGTGATGAGCATGACAAATATTTAGGTTTACCACTGCATGTTGGTAAATCCAAAACTGCAAAGTTCTTGTACCTCAAGGAGAAGATAACCAAGAAGCTTGTCGGCTGGAAATCCAAAATTCTAAGTTGTGCCGGAAAGGAAGTCATGATCAAGGCTGTTGCTCAATCCATGCCCCTGTATGCCATGAACTGCTATCTATTACCCAAGAGCCTCTTTGATGATATTCACCAGCTTTGTGCCTCGTTCTTTTGGGGAGATACTGAGAATAAGAAAAATATACATTGGAGGAGTTGGGAGCGGCTCTGTCTTACCAAGCAAGAGGGAGGCATGGGTTTCAAAAATTTACATGCCTACAATCTTGCTATGTTAGCTAAGCAAGGTTGGAGACTGGTGACAAATCCTGAATCTCTTATTGCTTGGGTTTACAAAGCGAGGTATTTTCCAGATGGCACCTTTTGGGATGCTGAGATAGGTGACTCCCCTTCCTTCTCTTGGCGTAGTATTCTAGCTGGTAGACCCACGCTCAAGGCAGGTATTCGCTGGAAGGTTGGAGATGGATCTCAGATTAATATTTGGCACCACCCATGGATCCCTCACTGCCCCAACTACCTCATTCACCGCCCTAGCAACACTGAACTAGAGTTCGTCTCTAGCCTTATAAACTCAGACCAGCGGTTATGGAACAGTGAGGTGGTGCAATCTCTTTTTAGTCCGGATATTAGTCACAAGATTTTGGCAATCCCTTTAAGTAGACAATATGCTCCTGACAAGCTCACTTGGAGTCCCGAGAGGAGAGGACAGTTCTCTGTGAAATCAGCGTACTGGACAGCGCGCCAATCTGTTATGGGGAATACCTTGGCTTCTTCTTCGACTGGTAACCCTTTTCAACCCTTATGGAAGCAGATATGGAATGCAAAAGTCCCGGGAAAGGTTCAAATCTGTGTTTGGAGAGCCGCAAGTGACTTACTGCCTACGAGGGACAGGTTATGTACGAAGGGCTACGATGGAGACACTCACTGTCTTCTATGCATGCACAGGAGAGAGGACGCACTGCATCTCTTCTGTAAGTGCCCTGTTGCTGTGGAACTCCTGTCCGACCCTTCTTTACAGGTACAGCATACTATAGTATCCTCCACCAATTTCAAAGAATGGCTTCTTGAGTGTGCGTTACGAGTTGGCAACGACACTTTTGAGAAGATAATGATGATGATCTGGGCACTCTGGAAAAATCGAAACACCATGTTATGGGATAATAATTCTCAAACAGCTCAAAGCATGGGCCTGCATGTGCTTGCATGGTTAGCGGATTTTCAGAAAGCTCGATCTAGTAGGCACAGCCCTATCAAAGAATCAAACCCTTACTGGCAACCAGAAGTAAGTACCCGAGTGAAGTTAAACGTTGATGGTGCTTTTGTGCCTCAATTGCCAAAGTGTGGAGTGGGAGGAGTACTCCGAAACTCCCAGGGACAGTTCTTGGCTGCTTTTGCACATATGGAGCAGCATACGGTTTCTGCAAAGCAGGCAGAGCTGCTAGCTATCAGACGCGGTTTGGACTTGGTTAAGGAACTTGAGCTGCAACGTGTCACCATTGAGAGTGACTGCCTTGATGCAGTGCAGCTAATTCTTAACAAAGACCATGACTTAGATGACCTAGGAGCTTTGGTCGATGATATCTTGGTTCTTTTGAGTAGTATGCCGCAGGCACGTATTCAGCATGTGTTGCGAACTAGAAACAACGTGGCACACAGGCTTGCTGCTTATGCTTTTGATTCAACTATCTGTAATGAGGTTTGGCATCAGCGACCTCCTAGTGTTATCCTTGATGTACTGCAATATGACGTTGCCCATATTGCTTAATCCATGATCAATGAAAGCTCTGACATTTATTCTCAAAAAAAAAAAAAAAAAAAAAATAGAGAAATGCATAATATTGCCAAATTACTTATTGGCCAAAGTTTTTAATTTTTAATTTTTTTAATTTTTTTTTACTTCCAATGCTGCTTGTTCTTGTAACAAATGGTCAATCCAATCCAGTATTTTAATCAAACCACTCTGAGAAGAAGAATCATAAATAGTAGACTTGAGGTCCTGAACAACTTGCAGACTATCAGCTGCCTTCAGAAGTGGTTAATTTCAAGATGCAAGAGAAATGAATTACCTTTGTTATATAGCATTTCGCTATTCAAGAGGAGACTTTAATTTGAAGCATTTGCACACATGAAGAGAAATTACATATCCACAAGCTAGTAGGTTGTAGCAATCACTTGATTATAAAAGCGTTTTTTTTTAGCCAAAAAACATTATGGATAGTTTCCTTTGGAATATTATTTTTTTAATTTTTTTTTTTTATCGGAGTGAGGTTGCAAGCCACTTCAGTTTCGTTAGCAAGTTGATAACACACTCTCCCATTCAGTATTCGGAACGAGATTCACTAGGGTATTCTAACAAAATCAGACAAATCTCCCGCCGAGTATCTCAATTTAGTGTTTTTATGCAGTTAATCAAGTTTTACCACTCATATTTTTGGCTTTGCAACAAAAGACAACGTTCTCACTTAATATTTCACAACTGAGATAAAAAAAAAAAAAAATTTACTTTTCTTTACTTTGAATATTAATAGTAGAATTGGTACATGTTGAACAAAAGAGTGAATGGTCAATATTCTTACTCTCATAGGGTAATTGTGATTTTTAACCTACCACAACAAGTGAATAGTACGAATGGTCGAGCCCACGGGTCCTCGAATCGGGTTTGTAATAACCCACAACCCAATACAAAAGCCCACGCAGAGTTTTAGTATAAATTGCTACCAACGGTTTCCTATTCTCTCAGAGTCCCCCGACTCCCAACTTCCCCCGGGAAAAACCCCCAAATCGAAACCAAACAAACCCTAACCTCCTCCGCCATGGTCAGATCCTCAAAGCGAAACCGCCTAAACCCGGCGGAGCTCCCCAATCGAACCCGACGAAACTGGTCGGAGCTCCCCGAGGAAATCACCTTTCAGGTCCTGTCTCGGCTCGGAGCCATCGATGTTCTGACCAGCGCTCAGAAGGTGTGTACGCAATGGCGGCGAATGTGTAAGCACCCGATGGTCTGGCGCACCATCGACATGGCCAACGATCACTTTTTCCACGAAGTTCACTACGATTTGGACAAGATGTGCCGCCACGCCGTTGATCGGAGCTTCGGTCGAGTGGAGGATATCAATGTTGAGTACTTCGGCACCGACGAATTGCTCAAGTACATCACTGATAGGTATTCAATTTGAAGAGATTAAGCTCTCTAATCTTCTTTGTTATTCTATAGCTCGTCGGAATTTATATAAAATTACCGGAATTTTATTATGACTAACTATGTGAAAATGACGTTACGATTTTCTATACATCAGTATATGTAAACTCTGAAATTTTGATCTAGAAAATGAGGAACAAAGGGATTAGTACTGGAGAGGAATGATGAAGTCTTGTTTCCTAGAGGAATAGATAAGTAGGAGAGCCCTTTTGGTATGTTGGATGTTTCGAAAGCGCGAGTGTTTTGGTGAATCCTTCTTTTTAGTTCATGATAGTTTTTTAGATATTGGTTACGATAAGTGTTTACTTACTATTAGTACTATGCATAAGTGTCTCTCAATCATATATACAATTAATACAAAGTCCTCTGGACTCTGGAGTGGAAGAGCCTTGATACTCCAGAGCCTTGATGATGCAGGGCAGATAATATGCTCCTGCATCGCTTGAGGAAAAGAAGTAAAACAATTTAAAATTGAATAGCATACAAATACATATGTAGTAGTAGTCCTTCGCAGTAATAGTGACTGGCTGACTGCAGATATTCAGGGTATATTTAATCAAGTCTTTGTTCTCTGATATCGTTTGCAATACGGTTGGATCTGTGTTGGAAATTCTGCATGGTAATTTTGATGAACGATTATGTTGTAAAACTTAACTAGGGCATTTGTGTGATCACTCATGTTTGTTTCTGAAACTTTGCATCAGTTCAAGTGGAATC
This sequence comes from Rosa rugosa, assembly GCF_958449725.1. Lineage (NCBI taxonomy): Eukaryota > Viridiplantae > Streptophyta > Magnoliopsida > Rosales > Rosaceae > Rosa > Rosa rugosa. Next base: position 62,782,502 of record NC_084821.1, on the reverse strand, counting down.
AAACGCCTCCGCTTGGCACATTGCCCTAGAATAACTGATAAAGGACTGACTGAAGTGGCTCCGAAACTTCCATTGTTGGAGGACCTTGACATTACGTCCTGCAAAAATATCTCACATGAACCTCTGAAAGTGATTGGTAGCAGTTGCCCTCTTTTAAAATCATTCAAATTGGACACGTGGTTTAAACTACCAGAAGATGGGGTTTATGATGATACAGTTTTCAATATCGAGGAAGGTGAAGACACGGATGTGGAGGTAGAGGCAAATGCCAATGCGGTTGCGGTTGCGGTTGCGGAAGTGGTTATGGATAGGGAGATGGATGCAGATGCGCTTGCTATAGCAGGGTCGATGCATGGTTTACACCATCTTCAGCTTTTTCGGAATGAGCTGACTAATGATGGCTTAAGTGAAATTCTTGATCATTGTCCTCGTCTCGAGTCACTTGATCTGCGCTATTGTTACAATCTCAATCTGAAAGGAGATTTGGGTATCAAATGTGCTGAACGTATTAAGAGATTGCAGCTCCCTGATAACTCCACTGATATTCCTAAAACTGATCTTTTAAAAAAGGATACAGTTTGGTTCACCTACCGTTCAGCTGATGATGTTGAAGGTCATGTGGCTGACGTCATTATTTTCAAAACAATTGATTTCACTGATGATTATGAGTGGTGAGTTGTCATGTGGGAAGTGTTTCTATGATGGATGATTTTACTTTGTTAAACTGGAGATCTTCTAGTTGCTGCAATACTTGGGATCTGGTGGTATTCAATCTGGAGGCGATAAAGAAAACAAACAGATTTCTCCATCAAAAGTGATCGCTGGCATTTCTCTAAAAGAGGCATTTTTATGGGTCGGTAGTAAATTGATCTTTGCTTATTTGAACAGATCTGAAACATTTTGTATGCTTTATGCTTTCATTAACTAAATGAGACAAGTATGAAGTTTCTATTCCATCATGTACAGCATTCACAGTTTTATTTAACTCGACCAATCTAGTCATCTGGGAAATGTTTACTTTTTATCATAATGTTAAAGTTACAGCTTTGTAAGTTTGTAACATAATAGTCTATGGTTGGATTATGTTAATCATCTTATGCTAGGGTGATTGACAGTTTGCATATCTACTTGAACATTACCTAAACATTTCTTTGGTTTTACTCGCCTGCTGTTTTGTTATCCATGCCTCTGTTATTGTCTCTATAAGAAAAGTTCCAATTTTACCCAAGCTTCCTAACCTCACCTCCACGATCCATTGCTCATCTTTTTCTCTTTTGTTTTAAGAATCACCTGGAGCTTAGATCTGCTTGCAGGAGACAATTTAGGTCTGCAAAAAGGTTGGCTTTTATACAAGCCGATTACAGGAATGGGAAACAAACTAAACACCATGAACATTATCCCTAAACGTGATTCAAGGTCTAAGATCAATTCAACCAGTTACAACACTAACAGCACTAACTAAAAACCCCAAGAAATAGGGTTTGGTTATTAACAGAAAACACAGTAAATGAAAGCAGTAAATATAAGAAAACTATATGCTTCACATATCCTCCCTTAAACGGCATTGCACAAAAGTGCAAGCAGTTTACTCCAACTCCAACCTCCTTCCCAGCCTGTCACGATTCTGTTCTCTCTATAGGATCAGATTCTGGCTCGACCGGTTCAGCTTGTGTTCTCTCAACAGGATCAGATTCTGTCTCGACCGGTTCAGTTTGTGTTCTCTCAACAGCATCATATGTATTCTTGCTAGTGACAGCAGCTGTAACCCTTGATTCCAAAGCAGAAGCATTTTCTGGGCACGTATTAGCCCAATGGTCACCATGCTTGTGACAATGAAAACAAACAATGGGACCAGCTCTAACAGCAGGCCCTTCATAGTATTCACCATCCTTCGTCATACCAATGTACATAGGAAGCATTCCAAATCCCTTTGGTACATAAGGTTTTGGCTTACTCCTCGTCTTTGTAATCTCTCTTTTTCTATGGAAATAAGCAGCCTCTGGTTCTTCGGCCTTACTACCTGTTTGGCAACATTGTTAGATACAAAGAAAAAATTCTATATACTTGCAATCCTACACATATGAAAGATATTCCAGAAACAAGAGCAAAATTGAATCCGTGATGAAACATGTCTTGGAAAAACTATGGAATTGATTCCACAAAATTTGACACAAGAGTTTTTCTAATTATATAGCCATCGATTATCCTGTAAGAAACATACAACAATGGGTAATTCAAAAATAACCAAACTGAGCGACAAACTCGAAAGAGTTTCAGACACGCATAAATACTGTCATCCAGAAGCACTCAGAATTGAGAAACGTTTGGTCATCATCGCCCTGTACTATTTAAAATTTCAGAAAACCCCAAAACAAATCCAGATCATATTCCCACAAACCCTAAAACAAAGATCAAAAGCATACCATGAGCCAAACTGCTATCGAGGACTATCTCGTCGAGATCGAGATCGAGATCAACCAGTATCACCATAGCGGCCTGGGATTAAAAGAGAGCAATAGATTGTATAAATACGTTTAGGGCAGGATTCCAATATAAACATTCGTCACGATCCAGGTCGGTTTATGTACGTGGCATGACTAGTGATTGAGCTTCGGACCTGATTTTATTCCCCGATATCCCCCGGAAAATTTTCCCCATTATGGTCGAATATTCAATGCGTATCAAAGGGCCGGGGATGGAAAGTTTTTGTCAACCCTAATGTAAAACAATTTTTGTCACCTTCCCCTCTTGTATATGGTAATCTTTGTTATGATTCTTGATATCGGCTAAGATTCACTTGTATCTATAATGTAATTTTACTTGTGTCACAATTCCAAGTTGAAAAGAAATTAAAAAGGGCTTTTCAAAAAAAAAAAATTGAAAAGGGAAAAAGAAGTACCTTAGATAAATAAATAAAACAAAAAAAATATTTAGAGTAAAGTCTCAGTGTCATTTGGTCTTGTGGAATATCGCGAGTTCGACTCACTATATTGATAATAGAGTAATTGTTATATATGAGTTAAATTTGATCAAAAAAAAAAAAAAAAAGGGGGGGAAAGATCAAGACTTGTTGTCCAAGATGTAATCAGTCTGTCTAAAGTTGAGAGTTAATATTTCTTTCTCTCAAATTTGGCGATGAACAAGTGTAGCGGATGAAATAGCAAAATTGAGTGTAGCGGATGAAATAGCAAAATTAGGTCACCCTGTCAATGAGTGTCTTTGGCCTAGATCAACTGTGACAGTGGCTCTGCTAGGGGTTTTTCTATTTACTTATTTACCCACATCCAATAAAAAAATAAAATTTATAATTATACTCAGCAATTTTTCCAACAATACCCTTAACAAAACTCACACCCAGCAGAAGTCATACCCAGCAAATCTCACACCCAGCAAAACTTATCTCCGCATCGATTTTTGATGTTGATTGTTGCAGACTTGCAGTGTGCATTTGAGCCATGTCCCACCGCCGCTTCTCCGCCTCACTCTCCCTCTCCGCCTATTAATCATCGTCGCGACAACCAAGTCAGTCCCTCACTCTCTTCCCCGCTCCAATCTTTACACCTCTTCTTCTCCATCTCTCCGATTACCCAGCCAGAGTCAAACCCCTAGTTTGGGTCTTCGTCAGAAGAGGTGTTGTAAGGATAATTGGTATGAAGTATGGGGTGTGGGACTTCTTGTTGTTTTGAATTCTGATAGCTTAGTTTCGAATTGCTCTGGCTTGTTCAGTTTCTGCGGTGAGATTGATGAGAATAGAGATGGGAGGTGCTTTTGCTAATCTTCTCAATGAGAAAGGGAAGGGCTCTGGTGAATTGATGGTTGTGCTAGTTGATTTCCGGCTTCTATTTATATATTGAACTTGAACTGATTTTCAATCATGCTTCAAATGGGTTTGTGGTGAAGATGGAAATCAATGAAGAATTGGGTGCAGAACTATCTCAATCTGGGTGTCCTAAACAATTAAGAAGTTTGATCGATTTTCGTTTTGGGAATATTCAATATGGAGAACTTGGGTGGAAAGCAACTAAGCAAGAATTGGATAATTTAAGGTCATAATTTAAGGTAATTTAATGTCTCCCAGAGAATCCATTCCGCCATTAGTCCCGCCTCCGTTTTGGCTCTGGCTTGCCATTTCTTGCTTCTGGTCTCTTCAGCCATCATTCCCAGTTTTGGGTTTTCTAGTAATTAATCTATGCCTCTGGCATGTTGATTTTGGAAAGGTTTGCTCTTGATGCGGAGATAATCCAAGTTTTGCTGGGTATGACTTCAGCTGAGTGTGAGTTTTGTTAAGGGTATTGTTGGAAAAATTGCTGAGTATAATTATAAATTTTATTTTTTTATTGGATGTAATAAATTTGCTGGGTCTATATAGAAATTTGATGGGTACATTTAGAAAGACCCATAATAAAAATAATAATCTCAAAAGAAACACTATTTAAATTGTGATAATCAGTTAAACAGGTTATTTTTTATTTTGTTTTTCGAACAATTTGAAAGGTAGAATGTGTAGTACTTTTTAGGGATAATGACCACTTACCCAGAAAATACCAAATACTACCCCATACACTCCACCAACTTATTTTAAACCCCATTCACACAAAAGTTTTCTCTTTTTCTCCCAACTATTCATTTCACTTATATGTTTATCCCATAAGTACCCCTCTCTCTTATTCCATTTCTTGCTTTTACTATTATTTTCCTTTGATGAAACGTGGTGGGCCCATCTTGAATTTATTTGTCTAGACAAAATTGCAGCTAAAAGTTCATCCTCTACTCGACGGTAAACAGTATTTGACTATTCATAATTTCGATCATTGATAGACTTGAGTTAAATGTTATCTGTAAAAATACTAGCAAAGAATTGCATAAGGAAAGAGAAAAATTGAGAAAATTGAAAGAATATAGAGAAGGTCTTAATAGAGAAACTCCCAACTATTGGGATATTATCTATAGACTTCAAACCAGAATTTATAAATTAGAAGAAGATATAGATAATCTTCTATATATTCTGGAAGAGGAACAAAAACCTCTTGATTATTTGAGCATTGGTTAGATCCGCAAATCACTGGTATCAGAGCTTGTAAAGAGCTCAGCAGGGGAATCCCCAATGGGGACAATGTCTGATTTAATAATAGAGAGACTGAATTCTCTATTAAAATCTTCTGATGAAAAATATCAGATCCTGCAACAAGAAATATCTAGATGTCAAGATCATCTAGAACAAATTCCTGTTATAATCCACCAATTGGAAAAATTGGAAAACAAACTGGATTGTATCAAAGGACTTCCAAAAACGGAAGAAGAAAAGCTAACAAGTGTTAGTAGAAAAATCAATGAACAGCAAAAAACGCTGGATTCTATGAAAACTATACTGAAGGACAAGAAAGTGCCTACAGTAAAAAAGAAAGCTAATGGATTCAAACCATTAGAAAGATCAGAGAATCCTGTTCCAAACTTGATTTTTCTGGATCCTTCAACTAGTTCTACTAGTATTCGGTATGAAAATCCGAAAGAAACTCGAGATGTCAATATGATGAGCATCTTCGGGAAAAAGAAAGGAGTTCAACTCCTAAATGCTGAAGAATTTGAGTACAATGAAATCGAGCATGAGGTAAAAAACGCCTCAATTCCAAAGCTAGATTTCAAACAAATTTACAAAAGGGGAACGTTTGACCTGATGGATAGCCATCATTTCAAATTACTTGAATTCACAACCCCCTCTACAACAGGAGAAACAGATTTACTCCTGATCACTCCTACAGAAGTCGCCAGAGCAAAAGCAAAAAATTATCAATTTATGCATATTGGAGCAGTCCAAGTAGGCATAAAACTTTTAGCTCGAGAAGGCATAAACTGTTCAGTTCTATGTGTCTTACAAGACAATAGACTGGAAGATTTTCAAGCTAGTCTTTTGGGTACCCTTGAAGCATCTCTGTGCAACCAAGTAGCATATTTCAACTGCTTCCCCAACTTCTCTACCAGCTTGAAAGATGCAGCTCACTGTCTCCGACTGAGAGTCAAGACAGATGGCATATCTATGAAAAATGATATGCAAGAATTGGCAATAGTATACAGAATATACTATAAACTGATGAGTACCACAGTAGAGCCAAAGACAAGGATATCCAATATCCCTGGTCTTACTACTGGATTCCTCACCAGTCAGAAGAACCATTCACAACAGATCCACAAGGTTACTTGGAATGAAGTAACGTTTCCTATTGAATGGAAATTATCTGGTCCGAAGCTACTAGCAGAAAGTGCAAAAGCTAAAATTTATGAAAGCAGAAAGACTGGAGAAATCAGTCTAAATTTTGACAATCACAGAAAAAGTGATGTCTGTCCTGAGAATATCAGGATAAACAAAAATCTTCTCAGAAGAAGCTATAGCACTAGAGAAGCTAGTGTTAGTGGTACAAAAAACTCTGAAGAACCATCAGAACCCATCACTGAAGAAGAATTAGAAGCTGATCTAAACAGACCAGTCAATATGCTTGGAGCACAAAAGCTCTATGATCTATACGAAGAAGCAGAATTCTGTGAAAATCCAGAAAGATTAGAAAAACTAATCGAAGAAATGAAAATTTTCAATCCAGGAAAGGAAAGAAAACTCCTTCCCTACTAGGATGTTGAAATGGAAGAAGGAGAAAGCTCCAAAACTTCCATCACCAGAGAAAAGGGAAATGTAAAACTCCCTATACAGAAGGCCCCTACGGGCAGAAATGGAGAAAGAAATTCTCAAAGATTTGTCCCAGAGGACAAGATACCCAGAGTACCAATTACCAATTTTGGTATCTGGTTAGATCTGGATAAAACTCTAGACAAGAGAAAAACTCTTGACCAATGGGTAGACAGCCTGATGATGGCATCTGCTCTCACCTTTGGAAAATTCGAAGCTCCTGATCTTCAGATGTACTTTGAAACTACTCTCACAGGAGTAGCAAAGAAATATTATTTCTCTTTCAAAGAAACGGCCAGAGGAAAAGAATGGCTTGAAGATATCAAAGCTTCAAAATCTCCGTATGATTTTGCAGTACCCTTGTACGATCAGTTCTGTGGAGATTCTGCAAATATGAGTGAAAAGGCCAGAGAAACGGCCAAATCAAATATCTATGCTCTCAAAATTTGTGACATGAGATATTTTGAAGAATACTTGAATGAATTTCAAGAATATTACTGTACAATTGGTGAACTAGAAAGCACTGATCTAGTCAACCTGTTGCACAGGAAACTCCCTGAACCATGGAGAACAGCTGTGCGAGAAAGCATAGCAGAAAAACCAATTGAAAGATTTTCAGTTGGAAGAATTGCCGATAGAATCCGGCAATTACTGAAAGAACAATGCAAAGCCAATCTTAGAGCTAAGATGGCCAAGAAACAACTCAAAGGAGTTGAAAATTTCTGTTACGGAATACTGGATATGCCAACCAACTGGGGATGTCATGAATCCAAGTTCCACAGAAAGAAGAAAGGAAAATATTACTCTAAAAAATTCAAAAAGAGTAATCAAAGAAAAGATTGGAAATTCAAGAAAAGTTCCAATTACAAGAAACAACAGGATGAAGATCCAAAAAAGAAATTCTTCAAGAAAAAGAAGAATACTCATCAACATAAACAACCAAGCAAGAAAGCTTGCAGATGTTGGTTATGTAAAGCTGAAGGGCACTATGCCAATGAATGCCCGGAAAAGGGTAAAAGATCTACTAAAGCTCTCTTCGAAGAATATGAGCATATAGTAGAAACCGCCAACATGAAAGGCTACGAAATAGCCTATACTGATGATGAAGAAGACGACAGGTCAGTTTACTCTGCCTGGTCTGAAGAAGAAGATTCATCTGAGTCTGAGACAGATTCTGAAGTAGAGTACTTCGAATCCAGACAAATGAATGTTTTGAGAATCAAAAACTGGGAAGAAAGCAAGACAGAATCCTTAATGTCTTCTTATCAGGTGAACCCTGGTACATTTGTTTGTGACTACTGCTTATGTCACGAAAAGAATGGTCTCCCTATGTTTTGTGAAGAGTCAAAAAAGACTTATCACAAAGAATGCTTCATAGCTGAAGCAAGAAGAAAAACCAAGAATGGTCTTGTCGGCCAACTGGTTGAACAAGAATATGAAGAATATTTCTCTGAACAAAAAGAGAAAGAAGTAGAAACTTTGTTCCAAGAAATTGTGGAACCATCTTCCTCAAAAATAAAGGAAGAAATCATCGATGAAGAAAAAATCGATGCAGATATTGAACTGGTTGAACAACCACCAGAAATTGTTCCAGAAGAATGTAAACCATTCATTCCAAAGGAACAAGCTCAAGAAAATGAGCTTCAACAATCGAAAGTCGTCTCTACGAGTAGATACAGCAACTACATAGAGATTGGACTAAAATTCCCTGATCACAAAAAATATCATCTACATGCCTTTGTAGATAATGGATCGGGATTTACAGTTGCAAAGAGATTTGCAATTCCAGAAAAACTCTGGAAAGAAGAAAAGAAAACAGCTACTGGTGTTACTTTCGATGGAAGCCATCTCACGATGAATAAAGTAGCAAAAAATGTTCACATCACCATTGGTGGAGGAACATTTATCATCCATAACGTCTGGCAATCTGAAGGCCAAGGCGCAGATTTATTGTTGGGTAATGATTTCATTCTCCAACAGAGATTTATTCAGGATGAAGAAGCAATAGGTTTCAGAAAAGGAGAACGGGTGTTCTGGGTTGATAGGCTTACTCAGGCCAAAAGTATTGTAGGTCCAAACTTTACTACCCAATATCAGAGATCGCAACAGAATAGTGGTGATCTTACCCCCTACAAACCCAAATTTGAACCCATACTCCAAATCAAACAACAAGAAGAATTACTTGTTGAAGAATCTTCTGAAGAAGAAGAAGAAGCAGAAACTAGTGAAGAAGAAGAAGCTAGTTTCATCCACGAGCATAACCTCAAGCACTTTCAGAATAAGCTTGAGTCTTAGAAAATTCCCACTCTTGAGAAAATCAAGAAACTACTCGAGCAGAACATCGATGTAGATCCTCAAAAGTTTTGGGAAAAAGACCCAGTGGTCTGTGAATTAAGATTGCATGACATGAATGCCATCTGTCATGTAAAAGCCATTCCTCAGTACAAAGAGGAAGACCAAAAAGAATTCAGAAAAGATATTAAAGATCTCCTGAACAAGAGATTAATTCAACCTTCCACTAGCCCTCATCATGCTCCAGCATTCTACGTGAGAAATCATGCAGAAACCCTTAGAGGAAAAGCTAGAATGGTTATTGACTACAGAGATGTCAATAAGAAGACTGTCAAAGACGGCTATCAAATTGCTCAAGTACGAGTATTGATCAACCAGCTCAGAGGAGCCAAGGTCTTTTCAAAATTCGATGCAAAGTCGGGGTTTTGGCAGGTCAAGATGCATCCTGAGAGTGTACCTCTCACTGCATTTGGAACACCTCAAGGACATTACGAATGGTTAGTAATGCATTTTGGTCTAAAGCAAGCTCCCTCCATCTTCCAGAGAAAAATGGATAATATCTTCAAACATATTGCGGAGTTCTGCGTCGTCTACATAGATGACATTCTTGTCTTCTCCAAAAACAGAGAAGAACACATGAAACACCTCCATGAGGTTGTAAAGCTGATAGTTCAGCATGGAATTATCCTAGGAGAAAAGAAAATCTTCTTTATCCTTGATGAAGTTGATTTCCTAGGAATAAATATCAAGAATGGAGTGATAAAACTCCAACCTCACATCCTTGAGAAAATCTGGAAATTCCCAGATAGAATTCCTGATGCCAAAAGTCTAGAGAGATTCCTTGGTGTCATAAATTATGGAAGAGATTTCATCCCCAAGATCTCAGGGTTAACAGCAATGTTATCGCCTAAAACGAGTTCCAAAAGAAAATGGAACTTCATAGAAGATGATGAAAAAACTGTGAAGCAGATAAAAAATCTCTGCAAAAACCTCCCTCCGCTTCAACAACCCGAAGAGAATGACGAGATTATCCTCCAAATAGATGCGAGTGATAATTACTGGTCCGGTGTAGTTCTGGCGAAAGCGCCTGGAACTAACATTGAAAAGATCTGTAAATTTTGTAGTGGCAAGTTCAGCCCTGCAGAACTAAATTATCCCACAGGGGAAAAAGAAATTTTAGCTGTTAAGAAAACTATTTTAAATTCTCCAGCTTTTCTTGGAAAACCCTTTACTGTCCGCACCGATTGTGCCAGAGTAAAGAATTTCAAAAATTTTAAACTTGATAAAGCTGCTGATAGAGGAAGATTAGCCAACTGGCAATTATTTCTTAACCAATACGATTATGTTGTTGAATTAATTGCAGGAAATAAGAACTATCTTCCAGACGCCTTAACAAGAGAATTAGCCATGTTCAACAGAAGAGATGATGACGACAAAGGTCGCAATCCCAGAAGTAGAAGAGCTGGGAAAGAACATGAAGATCCTGAGGATCACAAAGAAAAAATCCTCAAAAGATTCTTGCTAAGTCCAAAAGGACTAGCCACAACTGATCAATCCCAGGGTAAAGGATTGGCTAGCCCGTCTCAAACGGCAGACGGTAAAGGCTCATCAAGACCGTTGACGGCTGTTGCTTTGCCAAAAAGCAAACCTACTCCAACTGGAGTACTAAATGTCTTTAACTATGAACTTCGAACCTTCGATACTCCTGTGTTCAGAACTGGCAGGAGACTTGCTTACCACCAGAAGGCAATTCTAGATAACCTTTTATTTGCCTTTCAGGAAAGAAGCAGTGGTCTAATGTTTCCAGCTCTCTTTGCCTTAGCTGAGGAACTATATGAAAACGGCAGGCCACAGTTCGAAGAATTACAGCAGAGTGCTGTCAAGAAAGAAAAAATTAACTTCCTTGAACATCCAGAAAGTGCTAGCTAGGGTCCCTATCATGGCACTCAATGAATCAGATTGGCATGATTTCCACAATCTGATAGGAAGACACAATTCAGAAGACCTTGTTCCTCCAACCCTCTTCATTGTCTCAGGAGCATATGTTGGAAGATACCTGGTTAATGTTCAGAGTGAACATCCTCAAGAACACAAGCTTTGGCTTGTTGAAAATGGTTTTGTCCATAATCTATGGAGCAAAACAAATGATGATCTAAAAGGTTTGCCGCCCATCATCTTCAACACAGTCAAAAATATCAGAAGAAATGACTGTACACTTCGACTGAAGTTCAGATCCACTCCTCCAGAATGGATCCAGAAGGCAAACGGTGAGGTTGAATATATTCCTCCATATCATTATGTGAGAATTATTCAAAGAAAATATCTTCAACCAGCCTGTGTAGCATACAATGGCCAACCAAACTCAAGCATCCCGTGGATGAAGGCCATGGCCTTAGACTACATCAAGAAGATCATCTCTGAAGATGTCAACAATACCTTCCTGGCAGCAGGAGAAAAGACAATCATCACTGCTTACGATCATCCTGACGTAGTCAGCAGTGACCTATTCCTATCTCTCACCAGAAAAGAGATAGACTCGACGATGGCATGCATGGAATGGGTGGAAAGACTTGAAAATGACAACCACTACAAGATGTATGTTGATACAGACGTCGAGGACAATGCGACAACCACTCGTATGGCCCAGGCAGACAACAACTCCTTTGTCTTTGGCCACCACTCTGAAACAGATGAGAACATGTGAAGCAACAGGTGAAGAATCAGCACCAAATTTGCAACTGTAGACCTTTAGACTTTTCTAAAAGCTACTTTTGCTTTGTCCTTTTTCAAAAAAGGAACAAGTAAAAAACACTTCACTCCTCACCTAACTTCCTTTTGCTTTTCCCGAACGACCTCTACCAACAAGAGCACTCAGAAAAGCAGAAGATCACGGAGTTGTCCTGTACATTTTGTGTTTTGAATTCTAGTTTGAGTTCCGCTCTCTATATAAAGAGCTTTAGTTTCATTTGTAAGGCATTCGAAAAAACGGAGACATCAATCCGAGATTCGAAAAAACGGAGACATCAATCCGATATTCGAAAATCTCCATATCAGTTCTAAATTCGAAAGTAGTATAGCATAGCAGTGTGCTTCCTTCCTGTTTAGTGTGAAGTAGCGTGCTTTCATTACAAGTAAGTACTGTAACTCAGTCTCATGGATAGCTAAACAGCTTTTAGCTGTTTACCTGAGAATGAGGCTCTGGATTCTTAGCTTGTGATTATGTTTATATAAATAATTTCAGTGTGTTCACCCACTTCATCAAATTTTTAATTTCAATTTCAACAAAGTTATCCGTTATCTGTTGTTTTACTAATTGTGATCTGCCATTATCATATACTCTCTTTAGGCTCAGATTTCCTTTAGCTTAGTAAAACTTTGCCACAGCTTTGGATAGAAACAAGCAGCAATGATTCCGCCTGTTAAAGTAACCGTTAGGTGAAAAACTTAGGCATGTTGAAGGCTAGTTTTGTTTTTCTCAGAAGTTGGAACAGGGTTTTCTAAGAAAAAGTGAATTTTGAACCCAAAAGTCAGCATAAGATATAGTAGGCACTACTTTAGAAAGGACTATCCTTATGAGTCTTTTCCCCTAAGAGTTGTGTAATTGGGCAAAATACATGGATGTTGGATCAAATGGGCAAAATACCATGAGTTTTTGGGCATACGGGCTTAACCCCTACTTTTTACTTTTTTAGTATTATTCCTGTCATCTTCAGCTTTGAAAAGTATATACATTACCAGATCTGTGTGTCCTTATACTTTTTCCATGAAACTCTAGAGCTTGTTGTCTGCACCGTGGATATATATCGACTAGATTTTGAATAAGATTTCCACCATATACATGTTCTAAATGAGAACTATCTAGCGCTTTCTCTTAGCCAAAATCTGTTAACATGCAGCTCGTCTGTGCTCATTTAGTACACGTATGAAACAATTTTCGAAGAGTACGTATTCAAGAAGGGGCATATGACAGTCATATATTTGGATTTTTTATCTTCGCAGAGTATCAGGATCAAAATGCGTTTGAGAAAACCAATCAAGCTAGAGAAGGGGACAATCGATATCACTCTTGCTTTTCCATTCAAGGAAGGCATTATGATTGGGGTTGATTCTAGAATCACGCGGAAACAAACTATAGGTAAGTAAACTCAAAATTTTTTCTTTGTTTTCAAGTATACTCACCATGAGTTTGCACTTGTATACTTAAAATCCTATCTCATTATATTTCATATTTTCAGTTTCAGACAAGAAGCAGAAGTTTTTTGAAATATCATCTAACATATTTTGTACAATGATGGGGAGAGTTCATGTCTGGGAAACCATGGCCCTATATGTGCAGCAAAAGGTAAAGGCACTTATGATTGTCCAGCTCTAGAATTTGACTTAAATTTTGAACAAAAACAAACCAAGTACTGGCTTGATACAATACAGGTAAAGAGCGAAGAACGTCTTCGCAGTGCACCTGCAACAGTTTCATATGCAGCAGAAAAGGCGCTTGAACATTTAGAGTATGAATTCAGTGACTATGAATATATGGAGGATGATGAGGATTTAGTATTTGGCACTATCATCGCTGGATGGCAAAAAACAACGGTAACCAACTGAATTAAGAGTCTCAGTTTGTTCATTAATTTGTAATGATTTAACTTTTAGCCTTTTTTGGGTGCAGGGTTTTGAACTTTATAGTGTTAACCTGGATGGCAACAGGGCTTGGAAGACAGACTGTAAAAGTTCAAGTTCAACAATACTAGGATCTGGTGCTAAATATGCTTTTTTTTTTTTGGAAAGCTGGAAACATCCATTAAAAGACCCGGAGAAAACCAAGGCCCAAGAAAGCAAATACAAGGAAAATATAAGGCTTTAACAACTCCACCTAGTTCACTAAACCAGGGAGTAGAGAGTTAAGACCAGTCCAAAACCATAACTGGAAAGTAACCGAGAGAAAAATTACAAAGCTGGAGGGCAGGGGAGGCCATCAGACTTGAGGACATGAAGCAGAGATGGTGGTGGCGTGCTTGCCCATCTGTGAAGACCCACCGTCTCTTTGGCAAGCGAGGCCGCCGTGTGGGCAGCTGCATTCACTTTTCGGGGAATCCAATCCTAGCTGATCTCACTAAATCGGAGACTCTTTCTTCTAATTTCTTCAATCAGAGGGTAAGTCATCCAATTTTTGTTCTTCCTTTTTGATTGAATCTCTGAAACCACCTCTAAGGCATCAGATTCCACAATCACCTTAGTAATGTCGTGCTGCAAAGCATAATTAACTCCATCTAAAATTGCTTTCGCTTCTGCAACCAATGCAGAGCCACACATATCTGATCTGATAGAACCACCTACTACAGCTCCCGGGTGATCCCTAAGCACAACACCTAAACCACAGGCTTTTGAGGCATCGGACCAAGCTGCATCAACATTGATTTTTACAATACCAGGAGGGGGTGGGATCCATTTGGAGGAGTGAGAGTGATTTGGAAGAGGGAGGCGTGAAGCAATCCATCTCTTTGCTTCCCCAAACTCAGAAGCCAGATTACTCCCACTCAAGATAATCGACTGAGGAAGTATCGGCTTCATTTGATAAATGAACTCACATCTAGCAGTCCAGATCTTCCAGCAGAAAAAGCTAATCAAGGTAAGCAACCACTTTCTATCAGCAGCTGTAGAACTCGAACTGTGAATTTCTTGTAACCATTTATCAAATTTTGAAATTTTTTGTTTATCAATTCTTATGCCTAGAGGAGATCCAAACCACACCATTTCTACCCATGAACAAAGTAGCAATGCATGTTCTATTGTTTCTTCAAAAACACCACATATAGGACAGATGGGAGAGAGAGAGAGATTTTTCTTCTGTATAGGTTTAGAAAGGTCGGAATGGCCCCAGACAAAGCTCTCCAAAAGAAGATTTTGACTTTTGGTAGAGTGTCTATTTTCCAAACTAGCTTCCAAACCCGGCTCTCCACAAAGTGTGATGTGTGGCTAGTGCTTGGTAGAGCTCTGTGCCGATAAGAATGAATCCAATGGTACCCGGATTTAACAGAGTAGGTTTTGGACTCAGTGTGAATCCAATGGTACCCGGATAAGAATGAATCCAATGGTGCTAAATATGCTGAGCATGTTATGGACTCAGTGTAAGTTTTTCTTCAAATGTACGCACACAAACACTTCAGTTGCACTGGTTAGCCGGCCTATGTTTCACTGGTTAGCCGGCCTATGCATGTAAGAATAGCAATTGCCTGCGATAATGAAGTTCGATCGATTCTACTAACGTGGGCTGCTTTTATATGCTAGTAAGAACTTCTACGACATGTCTAGTGAAGATGCTGCCGACTTTGCCCTAAAAGCACTGTTTATGGCAACCTTTTATGATAAGTGGTGTGGAGGGACTCTACATGGTAACAGATCGATCTGTATCTTCTCTTTAAATCGGATAAACATATGAATTCACCCCTCACATTTTTTCACCATCTTTTTCTTGGTTTTGTGTTTCCATCCAGTTTATCATGTGCATGAAATGGATATCAAGAGAAATGCAGCCTCGATGCTTTAGAAGTCTACTCGCGATATTACAACATTTACGACCTTTACACATATGAACCAATGACGTTTTTGTTGCTGTATTCTACAGATTACCAACCCATTGCTGGCGATGATCTCATAAACCTCGGGTAAATATAAATCATAATCTTTCTTCCCACCGTTTAGACTTGTTAATTCATTGAATATCATCCTCATTTTTAATTTTAACAGATCAGATGAAGGGCTTATGGCAGCTCATCTTGTAGCAAAGAAGCGAGACTTTAACATCCACCGCCTCGTGTTCAGCTCTGAGAATGAGGCTTCAACAGCATACGAAGCTATTGCTAAAGTTGAGCCTAGAGGTGCATCTAGGTTCCCGCGTCTGCAAAATTTTCGTCTTTGTGAATTAAAAATAAAGAGTAAAAGAGTTCCAATATATGTCCAAAAAAGCTCAAGCGAATTGTTGCAAAGCATATGCGAATTGCCTCCAGCTCCAGAGACCAACCAATGTTGGCGGCCACGCATAATCAGATTGCCTTCATGCTTGGGGTGTGCATGAGATACATTAGCTGTCTACCATATTTGAATAGCCACCTGCCCACTTCCTAATATCCATCGTCGATCAAAGATCTTCTTAAAAATAAAAAATAAAATCTTCGATCAAGGATGGATATCAGGAAGTGCGCAAGCAGTGTTGGAATGATATTTGTGTAACATGGTGAAAATTAATTTAAAATCTATAATTTCAAAATTTATCCGAGTTGTGCATGCTAAATTGCTAATTAAAATTTCGTGCATTACTTAATCTCGAGTCTCACACCCATTCACACTCTAAACTTCTCTTAACTCGGTACTATTTGGTCTGGTCTCATTAGTCTCTCATTTGTAAGTAAGAGGTGATGAGTCGAACTCATGAATAAGTAGTTCTGAGAATATTAATGTAAGAAAGAACAAAAGAATATATATCGAACATAATTTTTTTTCTTTCCTTTCTTTGTTAGTTTCAAGTTTTTTGCTCCGTTTAGGGTTGCTTCGCTTTAAAAAAAAAAAATTGTCTAAAATTTTACATTTTTTTGTGTTTGGTAAATAAATAAAAAATAATTTTAATTAGAAATTATAAATCAGTGACAGCAGATTTTAAAAGTAATCCAAATGCTACTTTTAGAAACTACTTTTAATTAGAGCATAATCTGAAATTATTTTATATACTGACAATACTTTTAAAATGTATTATTTACCGATGCGAGCGAAGTAAATCCACACTCCCTCAAGACCGCTCACTCCCTTCACTTCTCCATTTTCCCTGAAACAAACCGCGTTGTAATCCCCAAAACCAAACCACTCAGAAACCCTCAAACCAAAGCAATGGCCGAATCTGGCCGGTGTAGAAAGCGAAACTGGACGGAGCTCCCCGATGAGTTAACGGCGGCGATTCTTTCACGGCTGGGAGCGGTGGAGATCCTAGAGAGCGCTCAGAAAGTTTGCATGAAGTGGCGCAAAATCTCCAAGGACCCTCTCTTCTAGCGCAAAATCGACATGCGCAACGATGACTGGGACTATGAGTCCATGTTCCGCCACGTCGTTGATCGGAGCTCCGGCAATGTCGTCGATATCAATATCGAGCACTTCGGCACGGACAAACTACTCACCTTTATCACCAAAAGGTACTTCATTCTTTTCCTATCAAATGCTAGGGCTTTAGAAATTTGAAATATTTTTTACTCAATTTCGAAGTATTATTATCCTGTGGTGTTTTTTATGTGATGATTAAACTGGTTTAAGGCTTTGTATTACGGTAGAGTAATCATAGCTCTGTATTTGATTAAATCTGTGTATTTGTCAATTTCGCACATTTCTTTGGGCATTTGTTCACTGTCATATAGTTCAAAGTACAAAGATGAGATATATGTTGAATTTTATGCATTTGCATTGTGAGGAGTTATTATGTTGATTTATAGTTTTGAAGGTAGATTTTCTGGATTTGTGCAACAGCTAACATGTGTGTGTAATATTTTTCGATAGTGCGAGTACAATCAGGCGCATCCGACTATTTTCTTGCGGTGAGGTATCAGATATGGGATTGAGTAGAATGGCTTCGAAACTGCGGCTGTTGGAGGAACTTGACATTTCATTGTGCGCTTGTATCTCACATGAAGCTGTAAAAATGGTTGGGCGCTCTTGCCCTCTTTTGAAGTCATTCAAACTCAACAAGGAGTGGTGCAGATTCTCTGATGATGAGTCTGACTCTGATGAGTATGGGTCTGACTTTGATGTGCATGACTTTGATGATAGTGATGACGATTATGCACATGCTCCTTTTGCTCATGCTCCTGTTGCTCATGCTCGTGTTAGAAAAGATGACAATGCAGATGCACTTGCTATAGCAGGAACGATGCAAGATTTACACCACCTCCAGCTTTATGGGAATAAGCTTACAGATGATGGCTTGAGAAAAATTCTTGATTGTTGTCCTCATCTTGAGTCACTTGATCTGCGCCTTTGCTTCAATCTGAATGTGGGGATAGATTTAGAAACAAGATTGAACGGATTAAAAGGTTGTGGCTTCCCCATGATTCCACAGAGGGAAAAGAATTTACCGCTAGATCAGATGGGTACTGCTTTAAATGGGTTGAACTCCCAGATAACATTACTATGTCAATACTGTCACGGCTTGGAACAATTGATATCCTGGAGAGTGCTCAGAAGGTATGCATGAAGTGGCGCAAAATCTGCAAGGAACTGAAGTGGAACACCATAGACATGCGCAATGATAGTGCTCCTGACATTTCCTTCGACTTGGATAAGATGTGCCGCCATGTTGTTGATCTTAGTTGTGGTAATTTGGTCGATGTGAATGTTGAGGATTTTATCTCGGATGAGCTCCTAGAGTATATAACTGATAGGTATGTAATTTGCTGCTTTTATTAATGCTTTGGTTTCTTAGTATTAAGCTGCAAGTCGGACATGGAATTTTATTTATCTAGTTTTGTAGTATGTATAGGTTTAAATGTTTATTAATAAGTTTACTAGAACCCTAAACCCTAGATGTTCTTCACTGTTTTTGTGGGTGCAATATTTCATAGCAGATGCAATTGTGCATATAGGTGAGTGGATTCCATATGTAATGATTAAACTGGTGGAATGGCATATATTTGGTATGATTCATTAGATGTCTTATTGATTTGTGAAATTGAAGAGTTAGAGGTAATCAAATCTGTGAAGGTGTACATGTAATGATTTAGAGAAAAAAAAAGACCAGGAAATATTTTTAATAGGACTACTAACCTCTGAAGTCATCCCTGTAGGCTTCTCTACTATTAAAGTAATATAGTATATATGAAGTGAATCATATAGAAAGGACTTAAATCTTACTGTTGAGTGAAAGCTTAATGTTTTTAATAGGGAACCCAGGTTGAAAAGAAAATACCAAATATCTATGTTCATTATTTGGTATTCTCTTTTTGAATTCGGTTCTCTCTTAAATCTGTTGGATGCTCCAAAATTTTTGAAGGGATGAGATTGATTGGGAAAGAAGAGCATTGTGAGAAATAATTTTGTGCAGTGAGCTGTTACTCATTGTATCCTCTACAATATAGTTTTGCTCTTAGTTAATTATTTATTGTGCAGTGATCCTCCCAAGCGGAAGTGCTGGGAGAAGTGTTACAGAAGTTGAAAGAGATAGCACATGAAAACAGAGTATCCCTCCCTGTAAATGCATAAGACATTGTGGACTGTAGATCATCTAGGATGTCCTGGAGCTTCTTTTTTCTCTAATATTGTTCTCCGCCCCACACACACACAAAAACAAAAAAACAAAAACACACACATACATATATCTTTGAATTTATGTCAGTTCCATATTTGTGTGTTTCTGCCTTTTTGCTATTGTTTAACACATTCCTCTTCAACTTTGTAGTTTGAGTGGAATCAGACGCCTGCGACTTGTGTGTTCTTATTACATATCAGATGAGGGATTGATTGAAGTTGCATCAAAACTTCCGCTGTTAGACGACCTTGACATCTCATTATGCGAAAATCTGTCAAATAAACCTGTGAAAGTGCTTGGGCGCTCTTGCCCTCTTTTGAAATCATTCAAATGGAATAAAAAATGGCACTACCATTCAGACAGCTTTTTTGAAGAGATTATTGACGATGAAGGTCCTTGGAGTAAAGATGACGATGCACTTGCTATAGCAGGAACGATGCATGGTTTACACCACCTGCAGCTTTTCGGGAATCAGCTGACCAATGATGGCTTAAGGGCAATTCTTGATAGTTGTCCTCATCTTGAGTCACTTGATCTGCGCCAGTGTTACAATCCTAATCTGGATGAAGATTTGGAGAAAAGATTGGTTGAACGAATTAAAATATTACGGCTTCCTGATGATTCAACTGATGACTATGAGTTTGATGCTACAGTTATCGAGTACGGATCAGATGTTGCAGAGAATGAAGTTGGAATTTTTTACGAAATGTTTATGGTAGATCACGAAGATGGTGACTTCCCCTGGAATGGTTTGGTTGAGTTTGATGATTTCTATTACTTTGCGTGAAACTGGTATCTAGTGCTTTTGAGTTTAAGGGGGATTAATAGAAGAGCCTTTCTCCATCCAAAAGGGTCTATAATTTCTCTGCGGAAGGCCTATTGCTGAGTTGCTAAGAACAGGGATATTGTTGCCTTTTTTCTTTTGTGTGTTGTGCTGTAACATGTAAGAGAAAGGTTGCTATTAGCCTATTAGCAAGGATATTGTGTTTCTGTATTGTCCAGGACTACAAGGAGTTTTAGCTTGTTTAATTACAGATTACGGAAATTTTTTTTTTTTTAATCCATGTTTATATTTAACGATTATACGCTCGATAGATGTTTCAATTTCCCACAAGAAGCCATCGAAAGAGTTCATCCTCTTTTGGTGCTTCTTTGTTAAATGGAATTAAGAAAAGAGTGTTAGTATTTAGTAATTGATCAAGAAGCTGCCTTAACCGAAGGAGCATTCCATTGTCGCAGATCTTGTTCAAAGATGGGCTGCTGCACCAGACCTATTCTTTTCCAACTTATCAGGTGCATCATAGAAGTAGTTAAGATAGCGTTGCCAGACATTATTGTCAGCACCAATTCCATCTGATTTTGGACGAGTAACGTCATAACGTCCCCTTGTTATATCCATCATCATATAACAACAAAAACGGTACGACCTTATAAAGGCCCATAAGTAACGATAAAACCTCCAAGACACACACACACACCTCCAAAGCAAAAAAAAAAAACCTAGACGCGTTATCAATGGCCGAGTCCTCAAACAAAACTACACAGTAAATGAAAGCAGTAAATATAAGAAAACTATATGCTTCACATATCCTCCCTTAAACGGCACTGCACAAAAGTGCAAGCAGTTTACTCCAACTCCAACCTCCTTCCCAGCCTGTCACGATTCTGTTCTCTCGATAGGATCAGATTCGGCCTCGACCGGTTCAGCTTGTGTTCTCTCAACAGGATCAGATTCTGTCTTGACCGGTTCAGTTTGTGTTCTCTCAACAGCATCATATATATTCTTGCTAGTGACAGCAGCTGTAACCCTTGATTCCAAAGCAGAAGCATTTTCTGGGCACGTACTAGCCCAATGGTCACCATGCTTGTGACAACGAAAACAAACAATGGGACCAGCTCTAACAGCAGGACCGTAGTATTTTTCACCATCCATCGTCGTACCAATGTACATAGGAAGCATTTCAAATCCCTTTGGTACATAAGGTTTTGGCTTACTCCTCGTCTTTGTAATCTCTCTTTTTCTATGGAAATAAGCAGCCTCTGGTTCTTCGGCCTTACTACCTGTAATACCCCGAAAAAAATCCAAATTAATTTCCGTGGATTTTTAGAAATGATTTCACAATAGTGGGAGCGAGTACGAGGCTCGGAGAAGTTGTGGAATTAGTTCGAACGATTAATTTTCGAAAACGTACGTTATTTAGGGGCACGCGAAAATCGACTTTTTATATGTATGGAATTTTGGAAAACTCCCTTCATGAAAGTTGTAGAGCTCGTCGATACGATCGCGTGCATATGTAGAACGCAAAAATCGGAGTTCGTATGAATTAGTTATGATTTTTTGAAAAAGTTTCCAATTTAGTATAAATCTTCCATTTTCGGAAATTTCCGAAAATAATTTCAGAAACTTCCAAAAATGGAAATTGAGCTGCAGCCCCTCCCCCGACCGGAAATCGCCTTCGATTTTCTTCCGGCTATTTCTTCCTCCTCCGGCCACCGATCCTCACCAAACTTCTTCCATTGGCTTCGTATGGTCCTTGCGCACCTGTCTGTGGCAGCCTTGCACGGTGGCGCGGCCTGTAGCGGCGGCGGCAAGCCCGGTCCGATTTGAGTTCGATTTTAGTCAACGCCGGTTTTCTCCTAGCTCCGGCCACCAAAACTTTCGATCCTTAGCTCTATGAACTCGCCTCAACCTGCTGATCATCATACTAGAAGGATCGCACCTGGAGTGACCGGTTTCACGTTCGTCGGAGCTCGGTAAGTTTTCAATCCGAAACGAAAATCTTTCGATCGGTATATCTCGAGCTGTAGTGCATCGTTTTGATTGATTCTTTTTCCAGTGGGTTCCCCTTGATGTTATTAACAACTCTCTAGAAGGAATCGAGGCCTGAAATTGAAGCTTTGACGTCGAAATCGAGCCTTGCCGGATTCTGCAAAATTCTGGAATTTTTCCGACCACCGAAGCTTTCGATCGGTATATCTCGAGCTACAGACCATATTTTTCTGTGATTCTTGAACCAGTGAGTTCTTCTTGAGTTTCTTAACAACTCTTCAGAAAGAATCGAAGCCTTAAATTGACGTTTTTACGTCGAACTGGAACTCGCCGTTTTCTGCAGTTTCTCGCCGGTTTCTGGAACATTCCGGCCACCTTCATACTGTTCAAGGTAATTTTCGACCCCTTCTGGTCATTTTCAGACTTTGTGTTAGTTATGAAAGTTGTTAAGCATGATGAGAGGAAGAAGAGCAGCCCGGCCCCGACACCATTGGTGGTGGTCGGCGGCGGCTCTGCCACTAACTCCGGCGGCCCTTTCCGGCCACCTCCGGGGATCAAAAATATGGTTTCTGTACATTTTCAGATTCTATATTTCAATACGATCATTTCGATATATTATACGCAATTTTTGGATATCGTATGATTAAGTTATGAATTTTTAAGTTTAGATCGATTTCGATCGTTAGATTTGTGATCTGTGAAGTTAGGACCGTCAGATGGACTTGTAGTTTTGATATGATGATCTTATGACTGTCCCAGTGGCTTTGTGTGGTCATGGGCGAAGATCCGACCGTTGGATCTTCGTATAAATGCAAAACAGTGATTAGGAAGGCGATCCGTGAGGATCCGACCGTTGGATCATCATTTAATTTCAATCCGACCGTTGGATTGTCGTTTGATTATGTTTTTGAGTTATTGGCTAAGTTAAGGTCATGTTTGATTAGGTGATCGACAGTTTGATTTGGCGGACGATTCGTGAAATTGTATTTTGAGCTGTTAAGAAGACGCAGCGGGAATTTAGAGGTGAGTAAACCTCACGTGGTTCATATTACGAACCGAATAAATTTAATTACCTTATTTTGTCGTAATTGCGTGAAAATATTTATGGAATAAATATTTGTTTTAAAATCATATGGACTTGATCAACTACGGTCCATGGGTAAGTAAAATGATTTTTACGATACAAATGAATTTCTCGGTTTTATTGCATGTGAACTATAGTTGGTATTAGTGATTATCCCTGAGCGGATAATTACGTATATATATATTTACGTGATTATATGTGAATGGTGTGACATTGAAGAGTGTGGAAATTGGGATGATTAAATTATTATGAATTGACATGTGACTTACCATATTTATATGTGATGAACATGATTGATGAGTTCTTGTTAATATTCATGATTTACATTGGAGGATGTATAGAGTTAGAGAATGTAAGGTTCTGAGGATGAGGTGTCCGAAGTTCGACGGTTAAGGATAACCGGAGTGTTTGTGTGCTGAGGACGGGGATGTCCAAGGTGCGACGGTTTATTATTAACCGAAGTTGTGTGCTGAGGACGGGGATGTCCAAAGCGCGACGGTTTATTATTAACCGAAGTATATGGTGCTGAGGATGGGGATGTCCAAAGCGCGACGGTTATAGTGTTAACCGAAGTATTTTTGCCGTTGCTTGACCCTAGGCCAAGGTGTCAGAGGTAACGAGGCAGTTAGAGCTCTAACGTGTTATTGGGATGGACCAGAGTGGTGTTATGTGGGTTGGGTGTTTGCAGGACCAGTGTGGTGTATTATGATTTGAGGATTGTGAAAATGTATTCCTTGTGGTTTTCCATGAGTGGTTTGATGTCTCTTTGCAGACGTAATACTGTTGAATTTTACTTGAATTGTAATTTAATAAATCAACAGTTCTTTCTTGTTTACTCATACTGGCTGTAAAAAGCTTACCGGGTTTTGTGTTGTTGCAACTCCCGGTACACTATTCAAATTGTGTAGCGGGTAATCTTACAGGACAGGAGAACCAGGACGGTGATCGTGCGGTTAGAGCAATGATTATAGTTTTACAGCAATTGTAATAGTGAGGCGAGTTAAGCTCATTTGAGCCTTACAATTTGATTTGGTGGGAGTGTGCTGTAATAAATAACTTGAGGAATTGGGTTATTGTAAATTTGAGAGTTGTGAAGTGTGGTTGTTTGTGAGAAAAAAATTCAGGATGTTAGTTGTAATTTGTTATTATTCATGTTTCGGATTTGAATTGATTATTCAAAATTCGGGGCGTGACAGTTTGGTATCAGAGCGTAAGGTGCATATTTGGTGATAATCAGTACTCCCCGAGTGATGGCCCGTCTGCAGCGGATCCCCATCATATACTCTTCGGTACTGGTATAATCATTGGGTATGTCTTAGTATGGGGTCTAGACAGTGTGTAAGTCCGTAGGACGGTAGAATGGCCTGGTAGGTTCGTTTTAGAATAAGTTTTGCTTCCGTGAGTTGCAATCTTCGAGGAATGGAAACCTCCGGATTTAACTCTGATGAGTCGGTGAGGATTGTTTATGGAAATGAGTTTCTTTTGGATGTTGAAGTGTTTGGTTGAAGGCATGATGTGGACCTATGCACGTACCTAGTGTGGATACGAGTATTAATGGATAGAAAGTTTGTCTTCTTAAGTTGGACGTACATATGTTTTTGGATGAGATGTACATGTCAAATAATAGATATCTTGTTTTGTAACGAGATGTCTTAGTGGGGTTTTGGTAATTGGCATGGGTGATGTGTTTTAAGTGACTCTGAGGCAACTATGCTGACTTTGTGTGAGATTGAATTCTTAGTGTAGACTAAGAAGGTTGTGTGGTGATTCTATATACACTACGTGATGAGCTTTTAGAAGGAAACGTTATGAGTAAAAGTATGGGTTTTTCCTGATGTCTATAGAAGACTTGTGCATATGGCAGCCTTTGTGGCAGTGCTTGTAGTGCTTTAGTGGTAGTTTGTGTGATAAAGAATTTTTTGGGGGCTAGATAAAGCTAGACCTTATCTTGATTGTATTCTAAAGTGGTAGGACACCTGTAAGCAGGGATTAGACGATCCATTGATATCGTGATAGGGTTTTGTGTAGGGACAGGATCCTTATATGTAGACAGTTGATGATGAGGTGGAGGCTTCAGAGGTTGAGTTGCCTGTTCCACCTGTAGTTGATGTGATGGATGTTATTCTCGGTTTGAAGTCGTGAAAGAGATTGAGAATCTAGGAGTAGTTGGAAGGAGAATTGATTTCACGAACTCAAGATGATAGGAGTGTGAGAGATTATGAGACAAAATTCTCAAGACTATATTGGTTTAGGAGATAAATGGATGCAAAGAGTTGACCATAAAGTCTCAGCTGGGGCTGGATACTTCCCTTTAGCATGACGTAACCATTTAATAGAACTTGTTTTGGTTAGGGTGTTAGCCATTGAATAGGATTCTTGACTTATGTGGAGCTTGTGAGTAGTGTTGCGGTTAGGGAAGAGATTGTTGTGGTTTTCGAGCTTAGTGATGTAAATATGGAAATACTTATGTTACCTCTAAGGAGGGTAGTAGAGTTTGTTATCGAGGTGATACTAGGTTTGATACCCATATTAATGGCGCCTTATTGGATGACACCAACTAAACTTAAGGAGTTGAAGTTCAAGGTGAGAGTTTACTTGAGTGGAGATTCGTTAGAGCTAGTACTTCTCCATGGATCGAGATTAGGGATACCTACTAAGACATGACGTACGAACGCGGAGAAGAAGAAGAATATAGTTATATCTCATCTTTAAGGTGAAGCATGACCATGATGAGATTTGGTACTAAGGATATGTTAGTGTTCTAGTTCTAAAGATCACGAGTGTAAGAGGTGTTAAGTTTGGCGCTCTATAGATGTTTTTGAATAGGAAGTGTTTAGCTTTATTAATCCCTGACTCTAGCGACGAAATTGTTTTGTGTTTGGTTTGACTCAGATGATGCTAGCTAGACTTCTGTGTGACTTAATTGATTGTTAGGTTTTGATTGATTGTTTGTGATATATCATTATGAAAGAGGCGTGCAGCAGAGTTGGCGAAGGTTTTGAAAGAGCAAGGAGTGACCAAGGTTCGACCCTTGGTGTCGTTGTTGGTTTGTTTTAAAGAAAAGACTACCACATTCATTCAGTCTTATTACAAACCAGAAGCAAAATAAAGTTATTGTCCAACGAAAGTAAAAATGCAGAAAAAGAAATACAATAATTAAATGATGAATTGTTTTTACTTCTTCCCCTTTGATTGGGAAAGCTCAGCAATCTCCTCCCTGAGTTTGGTGACTTGATCATCGACCTCTTCACTGCCCTGCGAGTCACTACTAGTTGAGTCACTACTGGTTGAGTCAAGAGCTTCCCAAGGAACATGAGGAGCGGTGCGCGGGCGAGTGGCAGCCCTCTTGCTGGTTTCAGCCTCAGGAGGAGGGTCCTTATGGAGTGACGCAGCAACGTCCTTGCAAGGAAACCCAGGAGGATGACCTTGCATGTTATTGACCTCCTGAGCAAGCTTGTTCATGGCGGTCTGACAGCTGATCAAAGAAGAGTTCAGGTCAGAGATGTAATCGATCATGCATGTGACTCGCCAATCCGTCACCGTAATACCATCACGGAGAGAGGAACGCAGAGCATCAATTGAGTCAGACAAGCTTTCCAGGGTGGCCACAGGTCGAGAAGCTCGAGCAGCCGAGGAGGAAGGGGACTCGCTAGGATGCAGTCTGGGAGAGCGACGAGGCAGAGGAGGGGGACTGCGGCTACGCTCACGTATAGGACGATGGTCCCCAGGACGAGTGAGGCCAGCGCGAGTGGCCGCTTGACGACCTTCTTCTTCTAGAGAGAGAATGCGGCGTTGATTGACGCCCATGCGAGAGGTAACCTTGGTTCGAACCATGAGGAAAGAGAAGGAGAGAATTGAAGAACGGTGATGATGAGTGTTTAAGAGAGATTGCTGTTAGAAGGATCGAAGTTGATGAAATGGTGTTGGGGATTTGAGTTTATCAGATGGAAGAAGAGATTTGAGTTATCGGATGGAAGAAGAGAATTGAGAGAGAATGGCTAAAACTCTGGGGAAATTTTCTTTTCTTTTGTGTGAACAGTCTCTTCCCCAGAATACACCTATTTAAGGAACAAGGCGTACAAATCTCCACCGTTGGATGGACAATCTCAGAGATTCAAACTACGCGTTGGATTAAAGTCGCCCTAAAACACGGAAAAGTTGTTGACGCGTGGAGGGCGCGTGAGGGAACCGAACGAATCTCGAGGTGCTGTGCCAGGCAAGCTTTAGCCGAAAGTGAATCTGATTTCCGTAAAGCACGGAAAAGATAAGTCGTGGCAGGTGGACCGTGCAAGGCTTGTCTCGGATCAATGCCCTCACTGTAGTTGTGGGTGGAGGCCCGATGGGCTGGATTTCTGAAATAGTTTTGGAGTAATTTTGGGCCGGATTGTTGAAACAGTTTGGTTTAAATAAAAGGATTTGTATGGATAACAATGAGAGCAGCTTGTGCTCGAGTGGTTGAGAGCGAAGTTCTTGAACAAGAGGTCTGAGGTTCGAACCTTGCCTCCTACAAAAAATTTTCTTTTTTTGGATCGTGTATATGCTCGGAATACGGATGTATATACGGACAGTACAGTATACATGACAGTATGTAAAGCTTCATACTGTAGCCGAGTCGAGCCGAAGGTTGGTGGGCCGAGTTTTCAGCCCAAATTGGTTTGGGCCGATTCGAATAGCAGTTGGTTCAGTTTCTTTGGCCCAAACTGCTAGCCCTAGTGCTTAGCCCAAGGATTGAGCAAGCCCAAGTCATCATCACTGGGTGACATAATTTATTGGCGTGCTTTTGGGGATGATTTGTTTTGTGTGATGCATCTCTATGGTTGTGAAGAGTGGTGCATGCTTAAGTTTTACTATGGAGATTTACCGTGATGCTAATTGAGTAGCGAAACACTTTGTGGGAGTGTTTACTGTGCTTGTATGCCAGTACAGAGTGATGATCTATGTGAAGATCTATGTGAGGATCTATGAGATGATCCATGTGACGATTTTGTGTATTTGATGTGGAGTGTTGTTGAACAGTTGTTGTGTGAGTTTACGTTTGTGATGAAAGGATTTAGTGGCCATAGAAATGTATTTTTATACAAAGGGCTGAGGCTTTGTAGATTACTACAGATTTGGAAAAGATGGAGATTCTATGGTTAGGTCAACCTTAATCAAGAGGGATTGACTTACGCTCAAATTTCGGGACGAAATTTCTTTAAGGAGGGTAGATTGTAATACCCCGAAAAAAATCCAAATTAATTTCCGTGGATTTTTAGAAATGATTTCACAATAGTGGGAGCGAGTACGAGGCTCGGAGAAGTTGTGGAATTAGTTCGAACGATTAATTTTCGAAAACGTACGTTATTTAGGGGCACGCGAAAATCGACTTTTTATATGTATGGAATTTTGGAAAACTCCCTTCATGAAAGTTGTAGAGCTCGTCGATACGATCGCGTGCATATGTAGAACGCAAAAATCGGAGTTCGTATGAATTAGTTATGATTTTTTGAAAAAGTTTCCAATTTAGTATAAATCTTCCATTTTCGGAAATTTCCGAAAATAATTTCAGAAACTTCCAAAAATGGAAATTGAGCTGCAGCCCCTCCCCCGACCGGAAATCGCCTTCGATTTTCTTCCGGCTATTTCTTCCTCCTCCGGCCACCGATCCTCACCAAACTTCTTCCATTGGCTTCGTATGGTCCTTGCGCACCTGTCTGTGGCAGCCTTGCACGGTGGCGCGGCCTGTAGCGGCGGCGGCAAGCCCGGTCCGATTTGAGTTCGATTTTAGTCAACGCCGGTTTTCTCCTAGCTCCGGCCACCAAAACTTTCGATCCTTAGCTCTATGAACTCGCCTCAACCTGCTGATCATCATACTAGAAGGATCGCACCTGGAGTGACCGGTTTCACGTTCGTCGGAGCTCGGTAAGTTTTCAATCCGAAACGAAAATCTTTCGATCGGTATATCTCGAGCTGTAGTGCATCGTTTTGATTGATTCTTTTTCCAGTGGGTTCCCCTTGATGTTATTAACAACTCTCTAGAAGGAATCGAGGCCTGAAATTGAAGCTTTGACGTCGAAATCGAGCCTTGCCGGATTCTGCAAAATTCTGGAATTTTTCCGACCACCGAAGCTTTCGATCGGTATATCTCGAGCTACAGACCATATTTTTCTGTGATTCTTGAACCAGTGAGTTCTTCTTGAGTTTCTTAACAACTCTTCAGAAAGAATCGAAGCCTTAAATTGACGTTTTTACGTCGAACTGGAACTCGCCGTTTTCTGCAGTTTCTCGCCGGTTTCTGGAACATTCCGGCCACCTTCATACTGTTCAAGGTAATTTTCGACCCCTTCTGGTCATTTTCAGACTTTGTGTTAGTTATGAAAGTTGTTAAGCATGATGAGAGGAAGAAGAGCAGCCCGGCCCCGACACCATTGGTGGTGGTCGGCGGCGGCTCTGCCACTAACTCCGGCGGCCCTTTCCGGCCACCTCCGGGGATCAAAAATATGGTTTCTGTACATTTTCAGATTCTATATTTCAATACGATCATTTCGATATATTATACGCAATTTTTGGATATCGTATGATTAAGTTATGAATTTTTAAGTTTAGATCGATTTCGATCGTTAGATTTGTGATCTGTGAAGTTAGGACCGTCAGATGGACTTGTAGTTTTGATATGATGATCTTATGACTGTCCCAGTGGCTTTGTGTGGTCATGGGCGAAGATCCGACCGTTGGATCTTCGTATAAATGCAAAACAGTGATTAGGAAGGCGATCCGTGAGGATCCGACCGTTGGATCATCATTTAATTTCAATCCGACCGTTGGATTGTCGTTTGATTATGTTTTTGAGTTATTGGCTAAGTTAAGGTCATGTTTGATTAGGTGATCGACAGTTTGATTTGGCGGACGATTCGTGAAATTGTATTTTGAGCTGTTAAGAAGACGCAGCGGGAATTTAGAGGTGAGTAAACCTCACGTGGTTCATATTACGAACCGAATAAATTTAATTACCTTATTTTGTCGTAATTGCGTGAAAATATTTATGGAATAAATATTTGTTTTAAAATCATATGGACTTGATCAACTACGGTCCATGGGTAAGTAAAATGATTTTTACGATACAAATGAATTTCTCGGTTTTATTGCATGTGAACTATAGTTGGTATTAGTGATTATCCCTGAGCGGATAATTACGTATATATATATTTACGTGATTATATGTGAATGGTGTGACATTGAAGAGTGTGGAAATTGGGATGATTAAATTATTATGAATTGACATGTGACTTACCATATTTATATGTGATGAACATGATTGATGAGTTCTTGTTAATATTCATGATTTACATTGGAGGATGTATAGAGTTAGAGAATGTAAGGTTCTGAGGATGAGGTGTCCGAAGTTCGACGGTTAAGGATAACCGGAGTGTTTGTGTGCTGAGGACGGGGATGTCCAAGGTGCGACGGTTTATTATTAACCGAAGTTGTGTGCTGAGGACGGGGATGTCCAAAGCGCGACGGTTTATTATTAACCGAAGTATATGGTGCTGAGGATGGGGATGTCCAAAGCGCGACGGTTATAGTGTTAACCGAAGTATTTTTGCCGTTGCTTGACCCTAGGCCAAGGTGTCAGAGGTAACGAGGCAGTTAGAGCTCTAACGTGTTATTGGGATGGACCAGAGTGGTGTTATGTGGGTTGGGTGTTTGCAGGACCAGTGTGGTGTATTATGATTTGAGGATTGTGAAAATGTATTCCTTGTGGTTTTCCATGAGTGGTTTGATGTCTCTTTGCAGACGTAATACTGTTGAATTTTACTTGAATTGTAATTTAATAAATCAACAGTTCTTTCTTGTTTACTCATACTGGCTGTAAAAAGCTTACCGGGTTTTGTGTTGTTGCAACTCCCGGTACACTATTCAAATTGTGTAGCGGGTAATCTTACAGGACAGGAGAACCAGGACGGTGATCGTGCGGTTAGAGCAATGATTATAGTTTTACAGCAATTGTAATAGTGAGGCGAGTTAAGCTCATTTGAGCCTTACAATTTGATTTGGTGGGAGTGTGCTGTAATAAATAACTTGAGGAATTGGGTTATTGTAAATTTGAGAGTTGTGAAGTGTGGTTGTTTGTGAGAAAAAAATTCAGGATGTTAGTTGTAATTTGTTATTATTCATGTTTCGGATTTGAATTGATTATTCAAAATTCGGGGCGTGACACTACCTGTTTGGCAACATTGTTAGATACAAAGAAAAAATTCTATATACTTGCAATCCTACACATATGAAAGATATTCCAGAAACAAGAGCAAAATTGAATCCGTGATGAAACATGTCTTGGAAAAACTATGGAATTGATTCCACAAAATTTGACACAAGAGTTTTTCTAATTATATAGCCATCGATTATCCTGTAAGAAACATACAACAATGGGTAATTCAAAAATAACCAAACTGAGCGACAAACTCGAAAGAGTTTCATCTATTTCTTTTTAAAGGCTCAGACACGCATAAATACTGTCATCCAGAAGCACTCAGAATTGAGAAACGTTTGGTCATCATCGCCCTGTACTATTTAAAATTTCAGAAAACCGCAAAACAAATCCAGATCATATTCCCACAAACCCTAAAACAAAGATCAAAAGCATACCATGAGCCAAACTGCTATCGAGGACTATCTCGTCGAGATCGAGATCAACCAGTATCACCATAGCGGCCTGGGATTAAAAGAGAGCAATAGATTGTATAAATACGTTTAGGGCAGGATTTCGTCACGATCCAGGTCGGTTTATGTACGTGGCATGACTCTAGTGATTGAGCTTCGGACCTGATTTTATTCCCCGATATCCCCCGGAAAATTTTCCCCATTATGGTCGAATATTCAATGCGTATCAAAGGGCCGGGGATGGAAAGTTTTTGTCAACCCTAATGTAAAACAATTTTTCTCACCTTCCTCTCTTGGATATGGTAATCTTTGTTATGATTCTTGATATCGGCTAAGATTCACTTGTATCTATAATGTAATTTTACTTGTGTCACAATTCCAAGTTGAAAAGAAATTAAAAAGGGCTTTTCAAAAAAAAAAATTGAAAAGGGAAAAAGAAGTGCCTTAGATAAAAATAAATAAAACAAAAAAAAACTCTCAGTGTCATTTGGTCTTGTGAAAGATCGCAAGTTCGACTCACTATATTGATAATAAAGTAATTGTTATATATGAGTTAAATTTGATCAAAAAAAAAAAGATCAAGACTCCTTAGAGGATAAGTTTGTTGTCCAAGATGTAATCAGTCTGTTTGGCCTAGATCAACTGTGACAGTGGCTCTGCTAGGGGTTTTTCTATTTACTTATTTACCATCCACAAAAAAGGGGGGGGGGGGGGGGGGGGGGGGTTTGTATTTACTTTTTTTTGTATGTTTGTTAATTGTACTTCTTATCCGGTGATCAGGTAGGATCCTATGTATATTCGAAAAACATTTTTGTTATTGAGATATAGCTGATGAAGTTCTTCAGACTATATAGATATACAGCTATACACACACACACACATATATATATATATATAATAAAAAAAATAATCTCAAAAAACACTATTTAAATTGTGATAATCAGTAAAAACAGGTTATTTTTTATTTTGTTTTTCGAACAATTTGAAAGGTAGAATGTGTAGTACTTTTTAGTATTATTCCTGTCATCTTCAGCTTTGAAAAGTATATACATTACCAGATCTGTGTGTCCTTATACTTTTTCCATGAAACTCTAGAGCTTGTTGTCTGCACCGTGGATATATATCGACTAGATTTTGAATAAGATTTCCACCATATACATGTTCTAAATGAGAACTATCTAGCGCTTTCTCTTAGCCAAAATCTGTGAACAGCTCGTCTGTACTCATTTAGTACACGTATGAAACAATTTTCGAAGAGCACGTACTCAAGAAGGGGCATATGACAGTCATATATTTGGATTTTTTATCTTCGCAGAGTATCAGGATCAAAATGCGTTTGAGAAAACCAATCAAGCTAGAGAAGGGGACAATCACTCTTGCTTTTCGATTCAAGGACGGCATTATGATTGGGGTTGATTCTAGAATCACGCGGAAACAGACTATAGGTAAGTAAACTCAAAATTTTTTCTTTGTTTTCAAGTATACTCACCATGAGTTTGCACTTGTATACTTAAAATCCTATCTCATTATATTTCATATTTTCAGTTTCAGACAAGAAGCAGAAGTTTTTTGAAATATCATCCAACATATTTTGTACAATGATGGGGAGAGTTCATGTCTGGGAAAACATGGCCCTATATGTGCAGCAAAAGGTAAAGGCACTTATGATCGTCCAGCTCTAGAATTTGACTTAAATTTTGAACAAAAACAAACCAAGGTACTGGCTTGATACAATACAGGTAAAGAGCGAAGAACGTCTTCGCTGTGCACCTGCAACAGTTTTATATGCAGCAGAAAAGGCGCTTGAACATTTAGAGTATGAATTCAGTGACTATGAATATATGAAGGATGAGGAGGATTTAATATTTGGCACTATCATCGCTGGATGGCAAAAAACAACGGTAACCAACTGAATTAAGAGTCTCAGTTTGTTCATTAATTTGTAATGATTTAACTTTTAGCCTTTTTTGGGTGCAGGGTTTTGAACTTTATAATGTTAACCTGGATGGCAACAGGGCTTGGAAGACACACTGTAAAAGTTCAATAATACTAGGATCTGGTGCTAAATTTGCTGAGGAGGTTATGGACTCAGTGTAAGTTTTTCTTCAATTGTACGCACACAAACACTTCAGTTTCACTGGTTAGCCGGCCTATGCATGTAAGAATAGCAATTGCCTGCGATAATGAAGTTCGATCGATTCTACTAATAACGTGGGCTGCTTTTATATGCTAGTAAGAACTTCTACGACATGTCTAGTGAAGATGCTGCCGACTTTGCCCTAAAAGCACTGTTTATGGCAACCTTTTGTGATAAGTGGTGTGGAGGGACTCTACATGGTAACAGATCGATCTGTATCTTCTCTTTAAATCGGATAAACATATGAATTCACCCCTCACATTTTTTCACCATCTTTTTCTTGGTTTTGTGTTTCCATCCAGTTTATCATGTGCATGAAAATGGATATCAAGAGAAACGCAGCCTCGATGCTTTAGAAGTCTACTCGCGATATTACAACATTTACGACCTTTCCATCCAGTTTATCATGTGCATGAACCAAAGACGTTTTTCTTGCTGTATTCTACAGATTACCAACCCATTGCTGGCGATGATCTCATAAACCTCGGGTAAATATAAATCATAATCTTTCTTCCCACCGTTTAGACTTGTTAATTCATTGAATATCATCCTCATTTTTAATTTTAACAGATCAGATGAAGGGCTAGTGGCAGCTCATCTTGTAGCAAAGAAGCGAGACTTTAACATCCACCGCCTCATGTTCAACTCTGAGAATGAGGCTTCAACAGCATACGAAGCTATTGCTAAAGTTGAGCCTAGAGGTGCATCTAGGTTCCCGCGTCTGCAAAATTTTCGTCTTTGTGAATTAAAAATAAAGAGTAAAAGAGTTCCAGTATATGTCCAAAAAAGCTCAAGCGAATTGTTGGAAAGCATATGCGAATTGCCTCCAGCTCCAGAGACCAACCAATGTTGGCTGCCACGCATAATCAGATTGCCTTCATGTTTCGGGTGTGCATGAGATACATTAGCTATCTACCATATTTGAGTAGCCACCTGCCCACTTAATTTCTGATATCTATCCTCGATCAAAGATGGATATCAGGACGTGCGCAAGTGGCTATTAGAAAAGCAGTGTTGGAATGATATTTGTGTAACATGGTCAAAATTAATTTAAAATCTTAGATTTCAAATTTTGTCCGAGTTGTGCACGCTAAATTGCTAATTAAAATTTGGTGCATTACGTACTTAATCTCGACAACAAAACCATTCGAGTCTCATACCCATTCACACTCTAAGCTTCTCTCTTAACGTACTCAGTACTATTTGGTCGTACCATTTGGTCTAGTCTCGTTAGTCTCTCATTTGTAAGTACGTAAGAGGTGATGAGTCGAACTCATGAATAAGTAGTTATTATGATTCTCAGTTATTAATGTGAGAAAGAACAAAAGAATATATATCGAACATTATTTTTTTCTTTCCTTTCTTTGTTAGTTTCGAGTTTTTGGCTCCGTTTAGGGTTACTTCGCTTTAAAAAGAGCAATGCTACCGCCACCAAAAAATTATACCAAAAAGCAATACCAAATGACATGGTGTCTGAGTTGGCGTCTTACGTGTCATGACATTCAATTTAATAATTTCTAGCAAATTTCATTGATTTTATCTAGAAAACTAATTAATCAGCAAAAAAGAATAACGTGATTCACCAAACAACCAAATCTCCTACCACCCTTCCTCAAACAAAACAACCACATCTGCAGAATCAAAAGAGCAAGAAATCAAGTGAATAGCGCAAAGAAATTACATCAAATCTGGACGACTGTATATATAATAGTACAACTATTTCTTTCTCCCTCTAACAATATGAGAATTCATATTAAATTCATTTAAAACTCATTTGAAACCCAGTAGAGATGGATCTGGCCATCAATTAAAAATCACCATTTCTCATTTACTCCATCACTATATATCTCTATTTCCAGCCGGATGAAACCCACCCCCACTAACAGTATATAATAGATCATAAATAGAACTAATGAATTAAGCCATACACAACTTTGTATTCTATTTACTCTGTTTGGTTGATGGCATTTTCTTACCGTTGCATGTTAAAGTCTCCATGATTTAAGGGA
This sequence comes from Rosa rugosa, assembly GCF_958449725.1. NCBI lineage: Eukaryota > Viridiplantae > Streptophyta > Magnoliopsida > Rosales > Rosaceae > Rosa > Rosa rugosa. Next base: position 62,746,615 of record NC_084821.1, on the reverse strand, counting down.
ACGTTTAGGTTCTTCATTCCGTTTGTTGTTGTTTATCATATACATTTTTTTTTCTAATTAAACAACAATAACTTTTACTTATTGATCTTTCCATTTTAAAGAATAAAAATAAAATATAAGAATACATGCTAAAAATAGTTTGATGATATGGCACCTGCCACATCATTTGGTATTGATATTTGGTATAATTATTTGGAATCTCAAGCATTTTTGCTTTAAAAAAAATAATAATAATAATAATAATTGTCCATTTACCCCAATTTTAGAGATTTTTTTCCCACTTACTGCATTAAGTTTTTTTAATTCCCCCTTACCCAAAACACTCTAAGGAGGTCTTCCTTGATACCCAAGTGTTTTTTTTTTTTTTTTTTTGTTATTTTATTTATTTATTTTTGAGACTATGTTACCCTCACCTCTTTGTTATATATATATATATATATATATATATAGAGAGAGAGAGAGAGAGAGAGAGAGAGAGAGAGAGAGAGAGAGAGAGAGAGAGAGAGAGAGAGAGAGAGAGAGAGAGAGAGAGAGAGAGAGAGAGAGAGAGAGAGAGAGAGAGAGGGGCCATATAAGACTTCGCCGGATTCAGATCACCGATCGCCGGAATTCGGTCACCTGCCATCACCCACGGGATTTCTCTGAAAACCTCGCCGGAGATCCCCAAAGAGGTTGTCGGAGATCTCATATGGGGCTGGAGAGGTTTATTACCCCCTGAATAAACCTGTATTGCCCCTCAATAAAACTTTCAGTTGCTGGAATGAAAACTAATTTCCGTAAAATTAGACAAATAAAACTTTAATTAAGGAAAAAAACGAGGAGATTTCATTAATTCAAAACATTTATTGCCCCCCAATAAACTTTAATTTTGAACATGAATACATGTAGAGCAAAATAGACCTAAAATCATCAGTAACAAAAATCTGTTGTTTTCCATTGTCAATCATAAAGCAAAAATAGTTGCAAAACAAAACAGCAACTAAACTTTATTACCAGAAATGACAGTAGTAAATGGTAGGCCCAAGTAGTACTAATAAGGTCAAACTGTCACAGTAATTAACATCACTAATTCAAAACATAAGCCTGTACTATTTTTTTTTCCACCAAAGTTAGTTGATTAATTGAGCAAACAATACACTCAACAGAATACTACCCGCATCGATTGCTGTAATTAATATCTAATTATGCCTCCTTACATTGAATAATGAATACCTGAGGTTCTTGATGCACTACCTGGTGCATGACATGACTTGAAGCTATATTCTTTAACATTCTTGTTGGGCACGGAGGACCTGACGTCATCGATCTTCACCGCCAACACAATGCAATCAAGTATCGCCAGACTCAATTGAGTCTGATACTCTCTCAATTGATCTGCCAGACTCGATTGCGTTGTCATCTCTTCCAATTCCTTCGCTTTGCTTCTTCTATCTATTTCTTTTTTAGAGAGATCGGAGTCGGAGGTCTTCTTCAACGGCAGGAATTGCACGTCGCTGTCCGCCGGAATTCAACGTCGTAGTGTTTCACAACCATCGTTGGCTTCACAACGGAATTAGCTTTTATCTAAAATTTTAAATTTGATTGTGTTTAGTAAATAAATAAAAAATAGTTTTAATTAAAAATATAAATCACTAGCAGCAGCAGATTTTACAAGTAACCCAAATGTTATTTTTAGAAACTGCTTTCAATTAAAGCATACTTTAAAGTTGTTTTATATACTGACAACACTTTTAAAAAGTATTATTTACAAAGGGAGTGAACTCCCAATTTTACAATTCACACTACCTCTTTTCTTTTTTTGATACCTTAAATTTTGTCTTTAGTTACTTGAATTTTGTCTTTTTATGAGAATTTGGACCAAAGAAGGAAAAAAAAAGAGTATGGATTACAAATTATGAAGTGTGGATTTCAATCTACTTTACCAAACACAAAACTGTTTTAATTCAATAAGCTGTTTTAATTCTTACAACAAAGCAATAACGATTTTTTTTTTTTTTTATAAGTCACGACAATCTCCAAGGACCCTCTCTTCTGGCGCAAAATTGACATGCGCAACGATGGTGATCTTGATGACCGGGACTATGAGTCCATGTTCCGCCACGTCGTTGATCGGAGCTCCGGTAATGTCGTCGATATCAATATCGAGCACTTCGGCACCGACAAACTACTCACCTTTATCACCGAAAGGTACTTCATTCTTTTCCTATCAAACACCAGGGCTTTAGAAATTTGAAATATTTTTCGCTCAATTTCGGAGTATTATTATCCTGTGGTGTTTGTTTGTTATGTGATGATTAAACTGGTTATAAGGCTTGTATTACTGTGGAGTAATCATAGCTCTGTATTTGATTAAGTCTGTGGATGTGTCAATCTCGCACATTTCTTTGGGCATTTGTTCACTGTCATATAGTTCAAAGTACAAAGATGAGATATATGTTGAATTTTATGCATTTGCATCGTGAGGAGTTATTATGTTGATTTATAGTTTTGCAGGTAAATTTTCTGTATTTGTGCCACAGCTAACATGTGTGTGTAATATTTGTTGATAGTGCGAGTACAATCAGGCGCATCCGACTATTTTCTTGCGATGAGGTATCAGATAAGGGATTGAGTAGAATGGCTTCGGAACTGCGGTTGTTGGAGGAACTTGACATTTCATTGTGCGCTGGTATCTCACATGAAGCTGTAAAAATGGTTGGGCGCTCTTGCCCTCTTTTGAAGTCATTCAAATTCAACAAGGAGTGGTGCAGATTCTCTGATGATGAGTCTGACTTTGATGATAGTGATGACGATTATGCACATGCTCCTTTTGCTCATGCTCCTGTTGGTCATGCTCGTGTTAGAAAAGATGACAATGCAGATGCACTTGCTATAGCAGGAACGATGCAAGATTTACACCACCTCCAGCTTTATGGGAATAAGCTTACAAATGATGGCTTGAGAAAAATTCTTGATTGTTGTCCTCATCTTGAGTCACTTGATCTGCGCCTTTGCTTCAATCTCAATATGGGGATAGATTTAGAAACAAGATGTGCTGAACGGATTAAAAGGTTGTGGCTTCCCCATGATTCCATAGAGGGAAAAGAATTTATCGCTAGATCAGATGGGTACTGCTTCAAATGGATTGAACTCCCGGACAATGTTACTATGTCGATACTGTCACGGCTTGGAACAATTGATATCCTGGAGAGTGCTCAGAAGGTATGCATGAAGTGGCGCAAAATCTGCAAGGAACTGAAGTGGAACACCATAGACATGCGCAATGATAGTGCTCCCGACATTACCTTCGACTTAGATAAGATGTGCCGCCATGTTGTTGATCTTAGTTGTGGTAATTTGGTCGATGTGAATGTTGAGGACTTTATCTCGGATGAGCTCCTAGAGTATATGACTGATAGGTATGTAGTTTGCTGCTTTTATTAATGTTTTGGTTTCTTAGGATTAAGCTGCAAGTCGGACATGGAATTTTATTTATCTAGTTTCATAGTTTGTATAGGTTTAAATGTTTAATTAATAAGTTTACTAGGAGGTGCTATTCTAGATGTTCTTCACTGTGTTTGTGTGTGCAATATTTCATTGCAGATGGATTTGTGCATTTAGGTGAGTGGATCACTAAAAGTGGATTCTATTTGTAATGGAATGGCATATATTTGGTATGATTCATTAGACGTCTTATCAACTTGTGGAAGAGTTAGAGGTGATCAATTCTGTGGAGGTGTAAATGTCATGATTTAGAAGAAGAAAAAAAAAGACCAGGAAATATTTTGTAATAGGACTACTAACCTCTGAAGTCATACCTGTAGGCTTCTATATTAAAGTAATATAGTGTATATGAAGTGAATCATATCGAAAGGACTTAATTCTTACTGTTGAGGGAAAGCTTAATGTTTTTAAGAGGAAACCCAGTTTGAAAAGAAAATAGCAAATAATATATTGTCTATGTTCATTATTTGGTATTCTCTTTTTGAACCCGGTTCCCTCTTAAATCTGTAGGATGCTCCAAAGTTTTTGAAGGAATGTGATTGATTCCAAAAGAAGAGCATTGCAAGAAATAATTTTGTGCAATGAGCTGTTACTCATTGTATCCTGTTTTTGTTTGTGGTTAACTGGTTATTGTTTACCTCTACAATATATTTTTTTGCTCTGAAGTTAATTATTTATTGTCTTTGATCCTCTGTATCGAAAGTGCTGGGAGAAGTGTTACAGCACTTGAAATAGATAGCACATGAAAACAGAGTATCCCTCCCTGTAAACTCATAAGACATTGTGGACTGCAGATCATCTAGGACAATCTAGAGCTTCTGTTTTCTTTGATATTGTTCCCCACACCCACACACGTACATATATCTTCGAATTTATGTCAGTTTGTATTTGTGTATTTCTGCCTTTTTGCAACTGTTTTACACATTCCTCTTCAACTTTTGTAGTTCGAGTGGAATCAGACGCCTGCGACTTGTGTGTTCTTATTACATATCAGATGAGGGATTGATTGAAGTTGCATCAAAACTTCCGCTGTTAGAGGACCTTGACATCTCATTATGCGGAAATTTGTCTCATAAGCCTGTGAAAGTGCTTGGGCACTCTTGCCCTCTTTTGAAATCATTCAAATTGAATAAACAATGGCACAAATATTCAGACAACTTCTTTGAAGAGATTATTGACGATGAAGGTCCTTGGAGTAAAGATGACGATGCACTTGCTATTGCAGGAACGATGCATGGTTTATACCACCTGCAGCTTTTCGGGAATCAGCTGACCAATGATGGCTTAAGGGCAATTCTTGATGGTTGTCCTCATCTTGAGTCACTAGATCTTCGCTATTGTTTCAACCTTAATCTGGAGGGAGATTTGGGAAGAAGATGCACTGAACAAATTAAAAGATTGTTGCTTCCCAAAGATTCAATTGCTGGATATGGATTTCTGCCTTCTACTGATTGGCAATCTCCCAGATCACCTAAATATATTATTGATGGGCTTTTCTCCTGGTTATGAGGATTGTGAATTGTCATGTGGGATTGATGAAGTGACACCCTCTAGCTGCTGAAATACCTGGGAGATAGTGGTCTTGAATTAATTTGAAGGGGAAAAGAAACTTCATCAATCCAACTGGTTTAGACCTCCTCAGCGTCAGGCGTAGTTCTGGGATAGTACTTCAAGACCTTTTGAATTTTGTGGTTACAGCTGTGGCTGTAGGCACTTTCCTTGGGAAGGAGATGAGACTAGTGTTTTCTTTAGTGCTGATTCCTTTTGTAGTTTTCTGACATCTCTCCCTTGTATGCTTTGCAGACTGTTTAATGTTAAGTTTTCTATTCCATCATGAAAGATTTAACTAAATTTCATATAACTTGGCATATTTAGCTTTTAGACATTTTAGATGATGAAATGTTTTATGTCTACAGTGCTATTGGTGTCATATGCTCATTAGTCATGACTAAATTCTCTGAAGATGTACCTGTTCAAGACCTAAATGATATAGCTTTATAAAGTAACTATACTTTTGATTTTAAATTTTTGAAGAACAGTGATAATTCTTGTTTTTTCTTTTACTAATTTTGAATTGTTTGCTAATAGTGATAATCTCTGTTCGGGAATTTATCCCACTAAATTTTTAAAATTTTTGAAGAATAGTGATAATCCTTTTTTTTTTTTTTTTTTACTAATTTTAAATTATTTGCTAATAGTTTTAATCTATGTTCGGGATTTTATCCCACTAAGTTTGACTCAATTATAATTTTTTGAGAAATCAAATTTTTTCTTTTGGGTCCTTGACCCAAAGCACCAAAATTGGCAAAAATTAGCCCACTTACCCCAGCAACAGTTTTTTATTCCCACTAACCCAATTATAAATGAAATGACAGCTTTGCCCTTAGCATAATTAAGAAAGCACAACCGAGTCCCTCCATCTGCAGATGCGATCCTCTCTCTCTCTCTCTCTCTCGGCTAGAGCACAGCCTTCAGCGTCTCTGGTCTAGATGGCCGGCGGCGAGACGATGACGTCAACGGAGAGTTTGTGCAACAGTGAAGGTGCAACCGGCGATCGTCCTGAAGACCAGAAGCCACCGCCTGAACCCGAATCGAAACCATTTTCGATTACTTTCTCCGAACTCTGACCGGAATCTCTCTAGATTGCGATCTCGATCTGAGCTAGAGACGAAGCTCCGGTTCAGCAGTCACCGCGGCGGCGATCGGATAACCGATCATGTCGTCGAAGCTCTTCCTTACTCCAACAAAGATATCCACAGCTTGAGATCGGAGCTTTCTTCGCAGCTAGCGTCGTACGCAGCGGAGGAGAAGATGAGGGCCGAGGTTGTGGCGGAGGAGAGGATGAGGCCGGAGGTCGTGGTCGACGTAGATGAGGTAGGGCGGCGCGTGGCCGCAGGTCTGCTCGTAGGTGACGCGCTTGACGACGCCGTCCGGGTTGAGACGACGGTGAAAATGGGTTGTGGCCTGAGTCGAGCATCTCTGCCGGTGAGATTGGTGATTGGGTGCCCAGAGCTTTTCTCTGGGTGCCCAAGATGAGTTTTTTTTGTTTTTTTTTTTTTGTGGTAAAATGCGGCAGAAGCCCAGAAAGAAAGAAAAAAAGGTTTTATTGAGGGGCAATAGATGACTATTGGGGGGCAATAGACGTCTATTGCGGGGCAATAGATGTTTTAAATTGATGTAATCTCTTTTTTTTTTTCATTAATTAAAGTTTTATTTGTCTAATTTTAGGAAGATTAATTTTCATTCCGGCAAACGAAAGTTCTATTGGGGGGCAATAGACGTCTATTGGGGGGCAATACATTGCTGATAGTCGTCTATTGGGGAGCAATACATGGCTGATAGTCGTCTATTGGCCTCCAATAGACGTCTATTAGGGGGCAATAGACGTCTATTGGGGGCAAAAAAACTTTCCGGTGAGATTTTCAGCAAATTCCGGTGGGCGGCAGCCGGTGACCGGAATCCGGCGAAAGTTGGCCGGTGACCGGATTCTGGCGGCCGGTGACGGGCTCCGGCGAAGTTTCCTATAGTTTCTCTCTCTTCCATTTTCTCTCTCTCTCTCTAAGTAACAAAGGGGTGAGGGGTAAAATGGTATTAAAAAAAAATTAAAAACAAAAAAAAAGATCTTAATGGGGTATTAGGGAAGACTCTCTTAGAGTGTATTGGGTAAGAGGGAATTAAAAAACACTTAATGAGGTAAGGGGGAAAAAAATCCCTAGAAATGGGGTAAATGGACAAAACCCCTTTTCTTTTTTGTTTTTCTCAATCAAATAAAAGAACTTTGGCGCCAAAAGCCCATGGGCCTAGAAGAAACCAAACTAGTCCAGCCCAACACACCAAAGTCCAAACACAGCATTCAAAACGTCTCACCCGCTCATTCCTCCTCCATTTACCAAACAGTGAAACCCTAACCCCACCATCACAATGGCCAAATCCTCCCGAAGACGCAAGAGAATCTGCCGAAACTGGACGGAGCTCCCTGAGAAAGCTACGGCGTCGATACTCTCACGGCTCGGAGCGATCGAGATCCTGGAGAGCGCTCAGAAAGTGTGCATGAAATGGAACTCTGCAAGGACTCTTTCATGTGGAGCAAGATTGACATGCGAAACGATGGTGAGATTAACTATGACTTGGAGGAGATGTGCCGCCACGCCGTTGATCGGAGCTCCGGTAATCTTGTTGATATTAACATCGAGTATTTCGGCACCGATGAGCTTCTCGAATACATCACTGAAAGGTACTAATCTTTTTGTTGGATATTGTGATTTATGTCTGGAGAACAGTTCAATTTATCTATGTATCATGTATGATGTTGATTTTCCGGAGTTGTTCTTCATTCTCTGTTATAAATTGTAAAACCATGGAATGGGGGTCTGGTGATTTAACTGGGTAAAACTTTCTTTCTCATTCGCAAAGTGTACTGTTAACGTCTGCAGTGTCACCTGTCATGTATTGGTTAAACTGGTTACATAAGGCCGACATTGTTTTTTGAGTAAAATGACTCCACCGTTACATTTATACTTAAAGATGTTTGAGGTTTGAATTTGACCCATTTCGAAGCCATACCTGTAAAAACCTCTTATTTTACAATTCTATATGTGTATTAATTGGACAGTTTTATTTGTGGTTGTTTTCTATGAACACAGAAGTTGTAATGTTGTAAGGCTGCAGATAATGGGGGATATAGTCTAATGTCATTCAAAGCTTGCATATGTACAGTTATATATAGATAGGGTTCATCTAGTCACTTGGTCACCAAGGAATATTTCTTTGAGCAGATGTTCTCTCTGATATCATTCCAAGTACGTGAATATTTACATTCATTTGCATCTAGGGTAGTGTTCACGTGGTCACTTTTGGATTTAATATCAAGATTGAGATTAAATGATTATATGTGTTATAATCTAACTCTTGATATTAAAGTCCAATGATAAGTGTTTAATATTATGTTGATGTTGAATTTCTTAGACTTCATTTATGTATGTTTAACAACTTACATAGTTATCTAACGCCTTTCTTAGTTCGCGTGGAATCAGACGCCTCCGCCTATTATATTGTGATGACATATCTGATGGGGGATTGAGTAAAGTGGCTTCAAAACTTCTGTTGTTGGAGGAACTTGACATTTCTCTATGTCAGAATATCTCGCATAAAGCTGTGGAAATGGTTGGGAGCTCTTGCTCTCTTTTGAAATCATTCAAGTTCAACAAAGAGTGGTGTCAGTTCTCACATGATGGACGTGGACCTTATGAGTTTCATTTCAGTAATCATTATCCACGTATTCTTAAAGCTTACCGGAAAAGAAATCAAGTAACTTTTCATGGGATTTTAGATTACGATGCAGAGGCACTTGCTATAGCAGGAACCATGCATGGTTTACGACACCTCCAGCTTTTTGGGAATAAGTTGACAGATGATGGCTTGAGAAGTATTCTTGATTGTTGTCCTGATCTTGGCTCACTTGATCTGCGCCATTGTTTCATTCTTAATATGGAGGGAGATTTGAGAAGAATATGTGATGAACGAATTGAGAAATTGTGGCTTCCCCATGATTCCACTGAGGGCAAACAATTTGTTGCTAGATCTGAAGCTTATTGCTTTAAATGGACAGAACTCCCAGACCATGTTACAGCGCTGATACTGTCACAGCTGGGAGGGATTGACATCCTCACCTCCGCTCAGAAGGTCTGTTCGAAGTGGTTCTGAATCTGCAAGGACCCGCTTATGTGGTGCACCATTGACATGTGCAATAATTTTGATATTAACAACTACAAGCCCTTCTTCTTCCATGAGTTGTGCGAACATGCAATTGAACGTAGCTGTGGTAAGATGGTCGATATCAATGTTGAGAACTTTGGAACCAATGAGCTCCTTAAATATCATATCGCTGAGAGGTATTTCATTATCACCGGTTTTGGATTATTTATAATAATGATAAGTCTGTAGTACTACATTTTAACATGATTCTGGGGAAGTCTGTTACTTTATTTTTAGTTGTTTGGTCTAGATGTTGCTGAATGGTTGATTGGTCTTGCTTAGTATTCTCCTTATGTTGATTGGCTGTTAACAATTACTACTAAACTGAATTTGCCTCAAATTCTAATTAAATTTTTTTTGGGATAGCTTAGAAAGAAGTTGTGTTCTGGGGTTCAATCTAAAAGACATTTTAACTGCTAAAGTGCATTAGAAATTTGAAATTACATCAGCATGTTAAAAGATGAATGTAAAATGCTTCAGTGTTTATTTCCTTATCGAAAAGTTTTTGCGGTAGGCATGAGTAACTCATTCACATCATACATAGGTATAAACATCCTCCGCAATGTTGACAAACTTTTAAATTTTTTCCATCTCGTGTGTAATTCTTTGGAATTAAAACTGAAATTCATTTCTGAACTTGCAACAGTTCTACTGGACTCAAACGCCTCAGGTTAGTGACTTCTTTTAGAATAACAGATGAAGGATTTCGTGAAGTGGCTTCAAAATTTCCGCTGTTGGAGGACCTTGACCTTTCAATACATGAGGATATCTCACATGAAACTCTAGCATTGGTTGGACGCTCATGCCCTCTTCTGAAATCATTGAAATTTAACAAAAGGTGGTTTGATGAAGGCCGATATAATAACCGGTACAAGCTTGAGCGGAATGACTGTGCACTTGCTATAGCAGGGATGATGCATGGTTTACACCACCTCATGCTTTTTAGGAATACACTGACTAATAAAGGTTTGTGTGCCATTCTTGATGGTTGTCCTCATCTTGAGTCGCTTGATATGCGCCAGTGTTTTAATCTTAGATTGGGAGGAAAGGTGGGAAGAAGATGCGCTGAGCAAATTAAAGAACTGCGGCTTCGCCATGATTCTGTCGATGACATTGACCCATCATATCAATTTTTCTTTGATCAGTAGGGATTTTGTTATTGGGATAGAGATGTATTCATGGAGATGTATTCAGAGTTGGAAACTTTGTGTCCTCTTATGCTTTACATGGTGCTGTTTGTTCAGGAGACAAATGTTAGTTTCACATTTTCCTCATGGTAATATGATCACTACATACATTTATGTTATTACTACAACGATTTAGCTATATGATAATTCCCGTTTCTTATTCAATATAATATATATGATGATATGATCTATTTTCTCTATTATATACATGGCTTCTTTTGTCATTCTCAATTTCTCATGATGACAGTTAAATCATTATTTCTTTGGAGCGATGATAATCATCTTCATTTCAGTCTTGTACCGGAATATTTGCTATTATGGTCGTCTTCGAGGAAAAATGCCTATATTTTCACTTTGTACTGTCTTAATGATTAGAAAACCATGAATGAAAAAAGAAAAAAAGGAAAGAAAAAAAAAACAGTTTATTTGACCGAGTTGTGGATGCTCACACAATATGTCAAATAAAACTGAAAATGGTGATATGAGAGAGTTCAAGTACATGACATCTAAAGAGAGTTCAAGAAACAATTTCTCTTCTCCACGCAGAAGTTTATATAAAGAGCAAAGTGAGTACGAAGGTTGGAAGTTCTGATCGTCATTCGTTTGGTCTCATATGAACTGTTGTTGGTCCCGGCAGCAGATTTTGATTTCGTGTTTTTTTTTTTTTTTTTTATCAAATCAAACAACTCATATAGAGTAACTAGCCTATTGTGAGTCAAACTTACGACCTTCCACTTACAAAAGAAAATTTTATGCCACTACACCAAATGGTACTGGATATTTTGATTTTGTTTTTGGTCCTAATTATGGAGTACATTGATCCCGATTCGGATAATGTCAAAGCCAGTGGGTGAGACCATAACAGTTACAAGTCATAACAGCATAATGAGTAGAAGGTTTTGCTTGGTGGCCATTGCTATCCACACCCATTGTGCAAGAAAAGTAACCAAGTCCCTTTGCATTCCTTTTTAAAGGAGGAATCTCCTTGTTTCTGTTGGTTTCTCCGGTGTAGCCTGACAAAATGCAGTAGCCGTTGACTGACAAGAAGATGAATTCGGGACCTTGTCAAAGGAAATACACAGCGTTAGAGGTATAGACCGAGTTGGTCGGTTTATCCATCTCCGATGCTTAAGTAAGGCTATGTATGTAATTTGATAGAGTAACAGTAAAAGATTTAGAAGTTATTACCTTTGTGAAGGTGGTTGAGCTTTATTTATATACTCCCAGCAAGGGAAGGGTTTTTCCACATCTTCGATGTGGGATGCGGTTCCCCTATTTGATAGGTTCTGGGGATGGTTCTGATGCATACTTTGGGGAGCCCTACTGGGCTGAGTGTTGCTCTGAATCACTCAAGGTGCAGCCCTTTGTGGAGAGCACCTGGCTAGGTATTGTTCCGTCCCCTAAACCTGGCATTTGGGTAATCCTACGGGGTCTGGTACTAGTAAGAAGACTATGTGATAGTCCAAAGTATGTGCTGGTATGTACACTCCTTATTAAGACATTCATGAGTTCAGTAACAATGAATGATGAGACTGAGAATGAAGGTGTCAGGATGTAACTATAAATGATGAGATTAGGGCTGGGCGTTTGAGGCCGAAAAATCGAGGAACCGATCCGAAAAACCGAGGAACCGACTGTTCGGGACGGGCTGTGTAGTCACCTTTTACGGTCCGGGCTAGAGACCGAACCGATAACATCAACTACGGGCCGGTCTCGGTTTGTAACTTCTCTAAGTTCAGGTTATCCGAACCGACCCGATTATACAGCCTTGTATACGTGTCAGTGTGCCATTGGCCCATAATTATCCCAAACACCCGAGTCAAAGCACGACTGATAGGAGCATTTTAAAGTGGTATTTTAATAGTTAATTCCTCACATTTTGCTTAGTTAATTCCTTAACGAATCGATTTTTAACTCAATTTCTATTTTCTTAGGTACATTGGAGTAAATGATGGTGAAATGAGCATTAGGTCCACACTTACCTATAAATGGTGGAGAAAAATGGAAATGTACTAAAATGTCAATTTTACACATTTTCCTACTCCGGCTAGGAAAAACCAAGCCAAGCAAGGAAGAAGGAGCGGCCGCCGGACCAAATGAACTTCAAATGAGCTGAAACTTTCCAGATCCATTCTACACATCCTAAGGATCATTTCTTATGAAGAGTGCCAAAGCTATAATTGAGTGGAAGGCCTTCAAACAGTCAGCCCAATTTCCTGCAGAAGCAAAACTGGAAAACTGGATCTGTAAGAGGTCCAGCAGCATTTTCGGCCCAACCACATGGAATAAAAATCTGAAATTTTACCAGGGTGATCTACACTCATAATGGAACATTTTTTATGAAGAGGTCATAGTGAAATTGGGAATGCTTGTTGGAGAAATAATTGAAGGAATAAAGGGGCAGAAACTGATCTAAAAACAGCTCAACACCACATGTTCAAGTTTCCTACCCACATGAAGAAAGCTAGATGCTTTTCTCTTTTTCCTTGGATATATTTTTCTGCTCCAATAGATCATCATCACTTCCATACTTCTACACCTTCATGCCTTGCTTTCATTTCATCATTACTCCATCTTTTCCATATTTTACAAACCACTTTCATTATTTTTCTTCCATTTATCATTTCACTCTTCTTTTTCTTCCCTATATAAACACCTTCTCCTCTCACTCTAAACAACATTCCTTCATCCATTTCATCTTCTTTGTCTCTCCATTTCCATTCCATTTTTCTCTCCATTCTCTAGTTGCAAAATTCTGCGTTTTCAAGTAAGAAGAAGAAGAAGAAGAAGGAGCCGGGAATATCATATCCTCCATCGTCCACCTTGAAGGCTTGCTTCCAAGATTCAAGATTTCAACGTTTCAAGCACTCCATCTCCATCTCCAACTCACGGTGTAATTCATTCTTTTTCCTTATTTAATTTCGTAGGAATTTGTTTCTAGTTAACAATAACATTAAGGGCAAAGTTTAAGCCCAATTTCTATGTTTGAATAAAAATTGTGATTTCTTTATGTTGATTTTTATGTTGCTTATGTGAGATTGCTTAATTGATTTTGGATTATGGAAAACTTTTATATGTATGTGTTCTTTGATGGCCAACTTAGGATATATGCATGTAATTGGTGCTAGATTTAAGTAGTAAAGGCTTTGGACAAAAGTCGAAATCAATTAAGGAGGATTGCAAATAGATGGACTTTTTCATACTAGGTTGTGCACTTTGGTTGACATCCTTTCTTTGTTCTTCATGCATTGAATGTGTTCTTGATTAGCTAGTTTTCTAGACTATGATTGCATGTTCAATAGGTTTAATTTAGGTGCTTTCACTTAGATTAAATATTCAAGGAAAGTAAAATATGGGAAATCATTTGCTTCGAATGTTTCACATGGTCAACTTATTTCTCATGACATAGATAATCAACTATAGGAATTGTAATTGGATTTCATTCATATGATTGTAGTTTTGATCTTTGTTTCTTGTGTTCCACCCTTGTATATGTGTTTTTACACTTTCTTTATTTCATTTAATTTTAATTCCAATTCTATAATCTCAAAACCCCCCTTTTTATATTAACTTGTATATATTTTTATTCTTTATTTTATTTTTGTACATAATACTTTTTACTTTATTATTTTAATTCTTTATTTGTTTTTGACAATGACAGGTGTACCCTCAATCCCCGGAATAGAACGATCCCTATTTGCTTATACTACTAACGATGTTTTCAGGGTTAAATTATGCGCTTGCTTTGAGCGTATCAACGACCTCAGCCTCATTTTGCCTCATTTGTTCGATCAGAACCCTAGTTCCCAATCTTCTTCCCCAAATTCCACCTCAATCAGTTAGTCCACCAAAAGAAACCACTGACCCCGATTTCTTCCTTCCATGAGTTCCATCCACTATCATTCTCTGATTTCTAGTTTCTTGATTTTCTTTCTTCCATCCACTGACCCCGATTTCTTCGACCAAAAGAAGCCACTGACCCCAATTCTCTGTCTCTCTGATTCGCATTCTCCGTTTTCTTCCTTCCATCCACTGACCTCGATTTCTTCTTTCCCTCAAATCCTCAATCCACTGACCTCCGATCCGGCAAGTTCGCTGCCAAGCATGACCTCAGGTGAGACAACAGTCAAATCAGCAACAAGCATGGCTTCGGGGGGGCGTCGGAAATGCTATAGTTCCGGCAACTTCAACAGCGGAAGCAAGCCAATCCATTCCGGCGAGTTCAACAGGTATACCACCTGTTGACCCAAAAGGGAATGGGAAGAGGAAAAAGGGTGACAAGGCTGGAAAGTTTCGATCCGAGGTTTGGCTGCATTTTGAGAAGATTGAGAAGTCAGTGTTCGAAACAGTTGATGGGAAGATGCAGCAAGTTCGAACTGTCACTCGTGCCCAATGTAAGTATTGTTCAACTTATTTGGCTTGTGATCCATATGAAAATGGGACTAGTTCTATTAGGAGACACATTCAAGATGTCTGTAAGAAGTATCCGGGTAGGGATAACATAGAGAAAGGGCAGACGCTATTGGGTGGTGATGGGAGTGTAAGTGTTAGTGGTGAATCTAGTCCAGCTGTTAAATTGTGGTCGCAGGATCGGTGTAGGGCAGCTGCTGTTGAGATGATTGTGATGGATGAATTGCCATTCAGCGCAATTGAAAGAAAGGGTTTTAGGCATTTTTGTTCAGTGGCTGTCCCAAAGTGGGATATTCCATCTAGGAGAACAATAGTGAAACTGTTTTTGAAGATGTATGATGCAAAAAAAGTGGAGCTGAGGAAGGAATTACATAATCATAGTGTGTGTTTAACCACTGATACATGGACATCAGTGCAAAACATAAACTATATGGTGCTAACTGCACATTTTATAGATTATGGATGGAAGATGCACAAAAGAATTCTCAACTTTTGTGTAATTAGTAATCATTCGGGCAATAGCATAGGGAAGCTTATCGTATTATGCTTGATTCAATGGGGTATCGAGAGGGTTTTGACAATTAGTGTCGATAATGCCGCGGCTAATAAGCATGCAATTGATTATGTTAGGAAGAAAATGGTAGATTGGTCGAAGAAGCCGGTTTTAGGAGGGAAGTTTCTGCTTGTGAGGTGTTTGGCTCACATCCTCAATCTCATTGTGAGATCAGGACTCAAAATGTTAGATAGGTCAGTGGGTTCTATTAGGAATGCAGTTAAGTATGTTAGGAGCAGTTCATCGAGGCTTGAGGTGTTCAAGAACTGTGTTGAGAAGGAGAAGCTGGAATCTAAGAAAATTTGTGTCTTAGATGTCCCAACTCAGTGGAATTCGACATTTATTATGTTGGAGACTGCCCTAGAGTTGAAGAAAGCCTTTTATAGGATGGCTGACGAAGAGGACAGCAAGTACGATAGCTATTTTGATGAACCTGAACCAGAAGACAATGAAGCGGAGCTTGAGGATGGTTTTGTAGTGGTTGATCCGAAGACCAGAAAGAGGATTGGACCACCAAATGAACATGATTGGGAGAAAGCTGCAATATTTGTGCAGTTCTTGAAGGTTTTCTATGAGGTAACCTTGAGGGTTAGTGCATCAAATAAGCCTACCTCACATCGAGCATTCCATGACATTGTAAGCATTCAAGCTGAGATAGAGGACCTGTTTGATAAAGATGAAGAAGATTTTGAGCATGAAGCACATCGAACCCTTCAACAGATAGCTGTGAAGATGAAAGCCAAGTTTACAAAGTACATTGCCAAGTTGGAGGACATGAACCAGCTTCTTTTGGTAGCTCTCGTGTTGGATCCTAGGTATAAGCTTAGGAATTTTGGCAGTACTTGTCGGGATATGCTTGGATATGATGGTTCTCAAGTAAAGAAGGCATCGGAGGAACTTAAGGAGTTAGTTGTGCAGCTTACTGACCTGTATGCATCTTCAAATGGACCTCAGAAAGGTAGAACCAGTTCAGAGAGTTGCATTACTGGTGGAAGGACTGGAAGCAACAGCTCTAGTACAAGGACCTTGAGAGGTAAAAGAGCTGACATGTTTAAGAAATGGAAAACAGAGTTAAGGGAATCAGAAGAGGTGGTTGTGCAACATGAAGTGGACAGATATTGTCTTGATCCAATTGAAGATCCACCTGAAGAAGAGGATTGGGATCGACATTTTGATGTGGTGGAGGCTTAATGGAGTGAAGTACCCAAATCTGCAACTTGTGGCCAAAGATGTGCTTGCTGTCCAAGTTAGTACAGTGGCTTCCGAAAGTGCCTTTAGTACTGGAGGTAGGGTAATTGATCCTTATAGAAGTTCAATGACTCCAAGAACTGTGGAAGCCCTCATATGCATGCAAAATTGGATCAATTCTACCAGCATATCCGAGATCGAGTACTTTCCAACTACCGAAGAGTTCGAATTCTATGAAAGAATGGAAAAAGGTGCTCGATTGTTTCAAACTTTCAGTACATTGCTTGTGTAGTTTTTGTTTTTTGTTTTTTTTTTCCTGCATTAAACTATTAAAGTGAACTAATTGTGAGTACTTTTGATGTAGAACATCAACTTGAGGATACTGCCTCAAGTGAAAAGGCTCGTGCAGAAAAGCTCTCAAAGGCTGCAAAGATAACAATCGATTGTCATGCAGCAGGGGCTTCAAATACTTCATCTTGAATGCTTGATGCAGGATTGCAGGTTACTTACTGTGTTTATTTTTGTTAATTTTTGTTGTTGTTGAACTGCATTACTGCAATGTGTGGACTAGCATTCTAGCAATGTATTTTGCTCTGGAACTGCAATGTTTTCAACTTGTATGTGTTACTTTTTAATTGTGAACTTTGTTAAAGACAATGTGTTCTGAAGAGATTCAAAAGACAATCGATTCCATGACAATGTGTTACGTTTTAATTCTGAAGTGTGTAATGTTGTAGAACTGCAATGTGTTAAGGGAATTCATAATTGAGATGTGTTGTAGGCTTGGAGCAATGTGAATGTGCTTGCTGCATTACTTGTCAAGACAATGTGAATGTGCTTGTGAAGTGTGTAATGTTATGTTACAATGTCATGTGTTACAATTTTCAATTTTGCAGGCTGTTGGAGGCTTGGAGCAATGTGAATGTGTTTGCTGCATTACTTGTTTGAGTGTTTGTTGTTGCTGGTGGAGATAGTAAAGTTGTTGTTATGTACCAATCCTTTGTGCCTATTGCTTCTCAATTCTTCCTGCCCATCAATTGATTTAATTCTATTGGACAATTTCAGTTTGTTCTATTTTTTTGTTTTCAGTTCAAACTTGTAGAGTTGTAATAATTTGCTTTCTCAATTTCTGAGTTTGGAACTTGGATTATGGAATGAGTTCAGTTGCTGGAACTTCGTGAGTTTACCTTCTCAAATTATGGTATTCATGTGCTGTGTAATAAACTAATAATCTCATTATGAGTTTTGTTATGTTATGTATCTCATTGTGGTTGACTGATTGTATTACATTGTCACAAGAAGATGTTGGAAAACAGGAAAAGGTCATTTCCCAGAAGGCAGTGGCTAGAAATTTGGTGTAATTTGTGTTAAAGGACCGAGAGCCCAAGAGCCCGGACCGATTATAAACGGTTCGGGTTGCAGTCGGTTTTGGTATGAAAATACTGAAGCCCGAACCGAGACCGATTAGTCTGGTTCGGTCTCGGGTTCATACAAATTCGGGACCAGACCGACCCGCGCCCAGCCCTAGATGAGATTGAGAATGAAGGCTTGATATAGTTGCAAGTGTTTTGTAGGATAAAATGAAAATTAAGTATTATCTCCAATGGTAATTTTGTAATAGAGTATACTTTAGTCTTGGTTTAATAAATGAGGTATACGTAAGGTAAATAACATATTTAGTAGGGTGGCAATAGCCGTACTTTAATAAAATCATTAAAAAAAGTAAAGAAATTATTTAAAATTCAGTCAAATTATGATTATTGAATTCATTAAACTAAGTTAAAGTTATTTCAAAAAAAAAAAAACTAAGTTAAAGTCAGTATGAAAGTAATAGAATCCATAAATTCTGCAAAATTCATTAGAATTATAAAAACTAAATACAATCTTTTAAAACCATTTAAATTGAATTCGCGCGCCCGTTTAGTTTTCTTTCGGTAATTTATGTTGCTTGTGATATCTTTTAGACAATTGTTTTATTTGATTTCTTTTAGGCGATTGAAATTGGTACCCATCTTTTAGAAATAACACCCCCCTCCATGAGTAATACAGTCGAGGGGTGCTGGTTTCAACTTTCAACATTCAACTCCCTTTTTGATCCCTTTATGTTCAAAAATACACTTGGGGAGAAAAATTGCCGCCCAAATATCTATGGGCCGATAGCCCAAAAAAATTAAAAAATATATTGCCCAAATTAGGCATTATCGGGCCCAAAATCGCTCAGACCCCCAATTTAAAAGCGAGCACCCGCTCACTTGCTCTCTCATTTCCCAAGAAATACCTTTTGCTCTCCCCGAACACTGAAACCCTAAGTCCCGCCATGAGCGTATCTTCTCATGGAACCACCCCTGGACGAAAGAGGATCTCCCGAAACTGGACGGAGCTTCCTGATAATGCTACCGCGTCGATACTCTCACGGTTGGGAGCGATCGAGATCCTGGAGAGCTCTCAGAAAGTGTGCATGAAATGGCGCAAAGTCTGCAACTCTGCAAGGACCCTCTCATCTGGCGCAAGATTGACATGCGCAACGATGGCGATCTCGAAGACATAGACTACGACTTGGAGGAGATGTGCCGCCACGCCGTTAATCGGAGCTCTGGTAATCTGGTCGATATTAACATTGAGTACTTCGTCACCGATGAGCTGCTTGAGTATATCACTGATAGGTATGAACTTGTTTGTGTTGGATGTTTTGATCTGTTTAGAATTTCTTGGTGAGTTTGATTGGATTTTTTGTTTCGGGGTTCCAAATAGTTGGAAGGGGGTTTTCATAGTTGTTGTTGCTGATATGTATCTGTTTTTGTTAAATGCATTTGGTGATTTAAGTGGGTGATTGAAGTTTTTGCTTGTGAGCCTGTGAAAATGAGGAATTCAAGGTTTGTATCTGATGATGTCAGTGCAGAATCCCTCCCTATAAAGTTGCAGGACATTCTATTTGACATCTCATGCCATTTATAAGTGTGTATGGGAGAACTTTATAGTGACCTCATAGTTTTTTTTTTTTTCTTTTATTCTTCTTTTGTGAAAATAGAATTACAGTAACATACAAGTTGATGAATTTACTGATATCCTTGACTTTCTAGCATCTGTCCTCTCTGATATTGTGTAAAATAGACAAGTTTATACATGTAGTCATGTACAATATGTTTCTTCCAATTAATTATTATTTTCCTGTAGAATTACTTTGAGTGGATTTTTATATGCGTGACCATTTAACACATGCATCTAATACCTTTTATAGCTCGAGTGGAATCAGACGTCTCCGACTGTTGTGTTGTGATGACATATCAGATGCGGGATTGAGTAAAGTGGCTTTAAAACTTCCATTGTTGGAGGAACTTGACATTTCTCTATGCGATAATATCTCGCATGAAGCTGTAGAAGTGCTTGGCCGCTCTTGCCCCTTTTTGAAATCATTCAAGTTCAACAAAGAGTGGTGTCAGTTTTCACAAGACTGCCGCGGGCCATACGAGTTTCATTTCAGTGATTATTATTCACGTATTCTTGATGCTTACCGAAAAAGAAATCAAGTACCCTTTCATTGGAATGTGGATTATGATGCAGAGGCACTTGCTATAGCAGGAACCATGCATGGTTTACGACACCTCCAGCTTTTTGGGAATAAGTTGACAGATGATGGCTTGACAAGCATTCTTGATTGTTGTCCTGATCTTGTCTCACTTGACCTGCGCCATTGTTTCATTCTCAATATGGAGGGAGATTGGAGAAGTACATGTGCTGAACGAATTAAGAAATTGTGGCTTCCCCATGATTCCACTGAGGGCAAAGAATTTGTAGCTAGATCTGAAGCTTATTGTTTTAAATGGACAGAACTCCCAGACAAAGTTACGGCATCAATACTGTCAAGGCTTGGAGGGATTGACATCCTCACTTCCGCTCAGAAGGTCGGCTCCAAGTGGTTCAAAATATGCAAGGACCCTCTGAAGTGGCGCACCATTGACATGCGCAATAATTTTGATTTTGACGACTACAAGCCCTTCTTCTTCCATGAGTCGTGTGAACATGCCATTGAGCGTAGCTGTGGTAATCTGGTTGACATCAATGTTGAGAACTTTGGCACTAATGAGCTCCTTAAATATTATATCGCTGAGAGGTATTTCATCATCACCTATCTGAGATCATTTGTTAGTACTACACATTTCAACATGATTTCATTTTTCGTGACGTACAGTTGTTGTAGGTATCTTAAACGATCTCCATTAAATGGTGTATTTTATGAGTGGATTATTATTAATAAGGTGGTGTCTTTGTGAGTGAAAGAGACTGTTTGCAATAATCCCAAATTAAGTCTTAAACTCTAAACATATCCAACCAGTGTGGATTCAACACATCTAGGATTTTGGCTCTTAGTAATTAGTAGTTGAGTAGCAAACCTCTAACTGATCAACCTCGATCAGTAATAAATACAGTATATCTTCTCCATAAAGGACTTCCAAAAATTGACTTAATAATTTTATTTTACATAGTTGGGATTGGGGAAGGAAATGCACGAGTCTCTGAGGCTTTGGATTGGTAGAGTTGAACTATTTCTGAATTGGTCTTGTTCAATACTCTCCTCCTGTTGATAGTCATTACTCTGCTGTTATAGTATTTTGAGGCCTTAACAATCGCCTCTAAACGCTCCATGTCCAATACATCTCAGAATCATCTATCAAACAAATCATTCAAGCTTCTGTTTACTTCACTTGATTGCTTTTAAAATTTTGCTTTCAAAATTAAACAAACCATAAAGTTTACCCTTCCATATATATCACCAACTGTTTATAATGAAATATGATTAACTGCGAAAGTTAGTTATTAGGGGTTCAGTTTATTTGTATGACTTCTAACTGTAAAAGACCAATTAAACTTGCTAGCTGTACGTATTTGGCCAAAAATAAAATTGCAGAACTGTATTACAAAGTTGAGATTTAGCATGTTAAAGTAATGAATGCTACAGTTTATATTATTGTCATAAAGTTTATGGAGCATGTTGAAATCTCATACACCCCACGGATTAGTGAAATTTTCGGAGTCTTTAACAGCTGTGAATATCTTGAAGTGATTGGCCGTTCTTGCCCTCTTTTGAAATCTTTGAAATTGAACAAGCACCCCGGGGATATGTTCGACAGCAAAGACAATGATGATGCATTTGCGATAGCCAGAACAATGCATGGCTTAAAGAACCTCCAGCTTTTTGGAAATTGGATGAATCATCTGGCGTTCTTGTAGGTTGTCCGCATCTTGAGTCACTTGATCTCCGTCAATGTAGACATCTTCATCTGAATAGTAAGGGATGGGGATGGCGCGCCATTCATGAAGGTTGTTCATCACATCTGGAAGATTTGACAAGAAATTCTGTACATGACTATGAGCATCTTGCCATTGATAAAATTGAAAACAGACAATACGAAGAGTATAATAAAGATATGATGATCTAGCCTAGATATAGGTTAGAAATATTTTTGAATCATTTAATTAGATATTGGTGAAGCTTAATCATGCCCATGCAAAGCATAATTTTTTGATGTGAATTTTCTGAATGTCAAGCTCCCTAGCTTGTATATATGCTTTCCAAAAGCTGATGTTAAGACTTGCATAAACTTTGGTTTTACTTGACAGATTCAGCTAATAATTTTTACAGGATGATCAATCATCTTAATTTAGGAAGGTACGTATTTTGAAGAAAACAAGACAGAAACTTTGTTATGTTTGAATAGTAAGGAATGGTCGAGCCCATGGTTTGAACCCGGGTCCTCGAATCGGGTTTGTAATAACCCACAACCCAATACAAAAGCCCACGGAGAATTTTAGTATAAATTGCTACCAACGGTTTCCTAATCTGTCAGAGTCCCGACTCCCAACTTCCCCCGGGAAAAACCCCCAAATCGAAACCAAACAAACCCTAACCTCCTCCGCCATGGTCAGATCCTCAACAAAGCGAAACCGCCTAAACTCGGCGGAGCTCCCCAATCGAACCCGGCGAAACTGGTCGGAGCTCCCCGAGGAACTCACCTTTCAGGTCCTGTCTCGGCTCGGAGCCATCGATGTTCTGACCAGCGCTCAGAAGGTGTGTACGCAATGGCGGCGAATGTGTAAGCACCCGATGGTCTGGCGCACCATCGACATGGCCAACGATCACTTTTTCCACGAAGTTCACTACGATTTGGACAAGATGTGCCACCACGCCGTTGATCGGAGCTTCGGTCGAGTGGAGGATATCAATGTTGAGTACTTCGGCACCGACGAATTGCTCAAGTACATCACTGATAGGTATTCAATTTGAAGAGATTAAGCTCTCTAATCTTCTTTGTTATTCTATAGCTCGTCGGAATTTATATAAAATTACCGGAATTTTATTATGACTAACTATGTGAAAATGACGTTACGATTTTCTATACATCAGTATATGTAAACTCTGAAATTTTGATCTAGAAAATGAGGAACAAAGGGATTAGTACTGGAGAGGAATGATGAAGTCTTGTTTGCTAGAGGAATAGATAAGTAGGAGAGCCCTTTTGGTATGTTGGATGTTTCGAAAGCGCGAGTGTTTTGGTGAATCCTTCTTTTTAGTTCATGATAGTTTTTTAGATATTCGTTACGATAAGTGTTTACTTACTATTAGTACTATGCATAAGTGTCTCTCAATCATATATATACAATTAATACAAAGTCCTCTGGACTCTGGAGTGGAAGAGCCTTGATACTCCAGAGCCTTGATGATGCAGGGCAGATGATATGCTCCTGCATCGCTTGAGGAAAAGAAGTAAAACAATTTAAAATTGAATAGCATACAAATACATACGTAATAGTAGTCCTTTGCAGTAATAGTGACTGGCTGACTGCAGATCTTCAGGGTATATTTTATCAAGTCTTTGTTCTCTGATATCGTTTGCAATACGGTTGGATCTGTGTTGGAAATTCTGCATGGTAATTTCGATGAACGATTATGTTGTAAAACTTAACTAGGGCATTTGTGTGATCACTCATGTTTGTTTCTGAAACTTTGCATCAGTTCAAGTGGAATCAAACGCCTCCGCTTGGCACATTGCCCTAAAATAACTGATAAAGGACTGACTGAAGTGGCTCCGAAACTTCCATTGTTGGAGGACCTTGACTTTACATCCTGCAAAAATATCTCACATGAACCTCTGAAAGTGATTGGTAGCAGTTGCCCTCTTTTAAAATCATTCAAATTGGACACGTGGTTTAAACTACCAGAAGATGAGGTTTATGATGATACAGTTTTCAATATCGAGGAAGGTGAAGACACGGATGTGGAGGTGGAGGTGAATGCAGAGGTAAATGCCAATGCGGTTGCGGTTGCGGAAGTGGTTATGGATGGGGAGATGGATGCAGATGCGCTTGCTATAGCAGGGTCGATGCATGGTTTACACCATCTTCAGCTTTTTCGGAATGAGCTGACTAATGATGGCTTAAGTGAAATTCTTGATCATTGTCCTCGTCTCGAGTCACTTGATCTGCGCTATTGTTACAATCTCAATCTGAAAGGAGATTTGGGTATCAAATGTGCTGAACGTATTAAGAGATTGCAGCTCCCTGATAACTCCACTGATATTCCTAAAACTGATCTTTTAAAAAAGGATACAGTTTGGTTCACCTACCGTTCAGCTGATGATGTTGAAGGTCATGTGGCTGACGTCATTATTTTCAAAACAATTGATTTCACTGATGATTATGAGTGGTGAGTTGTCATGTGGGAAGTGTTTCTATGATGGATGATTTTACTTTGTTAAACTGGAGATCTTCTAGTTGCTGCAATACTTGGGATCTGGTGGTATTCAATCTGGAGGCGATAAAGAAAACAAACAGATTTCTCCATCAAAAGTGATCGCTGGCATTTCTCTAAAAGAGGCATTTTTATGGGTCGGTAGTAAATTGATCTTTGCTTATTTGAACAGATCTGAAACATTTTGTATGCTTTATGCTTTCATTAACTAAATGAGACAAGTATGAAGTTTCTATTCCATCATGTACAGCATTCACAGTTTTATTTAACTCGACGAATCTAGTCATCTGGGAAATGTTTACTTTTTATCATAATGTTAAAGTTACAGCTTTGTAAGTTTGTAACATAATAGTCTATGGTTGGATTATGTTAATCATCTTATGCAAGGGTGATTGACAGTTTGCATATCTACTTGAACATTACCTAAACATTTCTTTGGTTTTACTCGCCTGCTGTTTTGTTATCCTTGCCTCTGTTATTGTCTCTATAAGAAAAGTTCCAATTTTACCCAAGCTTCCTAACCTCACCTCCACGATCCATTGCTCATCTTTTTCTCTTTTGTTTTAAGAATCACCTGGAGCTTAGATCTGCTTGCAGGAGACAATTTAGGTCTGCAAAACTCATTAAATAGTATGAAAAATGGCAACATGTTAGGAATTGTAATACCAAATCAGAAGACAGTTTTGAGGATGAAGCACACTTTTATTGAATTGCAAAGGTTGGCTTTTATACAAGCCGATTACAGGAATGGGAAACAAACTAAACACCACGTTGAACATTATCCCTAAACGTGATTCAAGGTCTAAGACCAATTCAACCAGTTACAACACTAACAGCACTAACTAAAAACCCCAAGAAATAGGAATGAAAGCAGTAAATATAAGAAAACTATATGCTTCACATATCCTCCCTTAAACGGCATTGCACAAAAGTGCAAGCAGTTTACTCCAACTTCCTTCCCAGCCTGTCACGATTCTGTTCTCTCGATAGGATCAGATTCTGCCTCGACCGGTTCAGCTTGTGTTCTCTCAACAGGATCAGATTCTGTCTCGACCGATTCAGTTTGTGTTCTCTCAACAGCATCATATGTATTCTTGCTAGTGACAGCAGCTGTAACCCTTGATTCCAAAGCAGAAGCATTTTCTGGGCACGTATCAGACCAATGGTCACCATGCTTGTGACAACGAAAACAAACAATGGGACCAGCTCTAACAGCAGGCCCTTCATAGTATTCACCATCCTTCGTCTTAAAAATGTACATAGGAAGCATGTCAAATCCCTTTGGTACATAAGGTTTTGGCTTACTCCTCGTCTTTGTAATCTCTCTTTTTCTAGGGAAATAAGCAGCCTCTGGTTCTTCGGCCTTACTACCTGTTTGGCAACATTGTTAGATACAAAGAAAAAATTCTATATACTTGCATCCTACACATATGAAAGATATTCCAGAAACAAGAGCAAAATTGAATCCGTGATGAAACATATCTTGGAAAAACTATGGAATTGATTCAACAAAATTTGACACAAGAGTTTTTCTAATTATATAGCCATCGATTATCCTGTAAGAAACATACAACAATGGGTAATTCAAAAATAACCAAACTGAGCGACAAACTCGAAAAGAGTTTCATCTATTTCTTTTTAAAGGCTCAGACACGCATAAATACTGTCATCCAGAAGCACTCAGAATTGAGAAACGTTTGGTCATCATCGCCCTGTACTATTTAAAATTTCAGAAAACCCCAAAACAAATCCAGATCATATTCCCACAAACCCTAAAACAAATATCAAAAGCATACCATGAGCCAAACTGCTATCGAGGACTATCTCGTCGAGATCGAGATCAACCAGTATCACCATATAGCGGCCTGGGATTAAAAGAGAGCAATAGATTGTATAAATACGTTTAGGGCAGGATTTCGTCACGATCCAGGTCGGTTTATGTACGTGGCATGACTCTAGTGATTGAGATTCGGACCTGATTTTATTCCCCGATATCCCCCGGAAAATTTTCCCCATTATGGTCGAATATTCAATGCGTATCAAAGGGCCGGGGATGGAAAGTTTTTGTCAACCCTAATGTAAAACAATTTTTCTCACCTTCCCCTCTTGGATATGGTAATCTTTGTTATGATTCTTGATATCGGCTAAGATTCACTTGTATCTATAATGTAATTTTACTTGTGTCACAATTCCAAGTTGAAAAGAAATTAAAAAGGGCTTTTCAAAAAAAAAAATTGAAAAGGGAAAAAGAAGTACCTTAGATAAAAATAAATAAAACAAAAAAAATATTTAGAGTAAGGTCTCAGTGTCATTTGGTCTTGTGGAAGATCGCGAGTTCGACTCACTATATTGATAATAGAGTAATTGTTATATATGAGTTAAATTTGATCAAAAAAAAAAAAAAAGGGGGGGGGGAGAGATCAAGGCTTCTTGGAGGATAAGTTTGTTGTCCAAGATGTAATCAGTCTGTCTAAAGTTGAGAGTTAATATTTCTTTCTCTCAAATTTGGCAATGAACGAGTGTAGCGGATGAAATAGCAAAATTAGGTCACCCTGTCAATGAGTGTCTTTGGCCTAGATCAACTGTGACAGTAGCTCTGCTAGGGGTTTTTCTATTTACTTATTTACCATCGACAAAAAAAAGGGGGGGGGGGGAATTTATTTCGTTCGAAAATAAGAACAAAAAACAAAAAGGGGAAGAAGTTTATGAACAGGAAACATAAGATTTTCCCTACTTACATGTCTGAAAGCCTTTTCCCTTGTGGTACAAGGAACTGGCTCTAATTAACTCCTATTAATACCAGCGTACTAAAGCTAAGATAGCATTGGTCTCAATCGTATGCATTGCAGATTTGTAGTTGCAGGTCCATCTCTGTCACTTTTTTTTTGTATGTTTGTTAATTGTACTTCTTATCCGGTCAGGTAGGATCCTATGTATATTTGAAAAACATTGTTGTTATTGAGATACTTGTTCTTCAGACTATATAGATATACCGCTATACACACACACACACACATAATAATAATAATCTCAAAAGAAACTCTATTTAAATTGTGATAATCAGTAAAAACAGGTTATTTTTTATTTTGTTTTTTGAACAATTTGAAAGGTAGAATGTGTAGTACTTTTTAGTATTATTCCTGTCATCTTCAGCTTTGAAAAGTATATATACTACCAGATCTGTGTGTCCTTATACTTTTTCCATGAAACTCTAGAGCTTGTTGTCTGCACCGTGGATATATATCGACTAGATTTTGAATAAGATTTCCACCATATACATGTTCTAAATGAGAACTATCTAGCGCTTTCTCTTAGCCAAAATCTGTGAACAGCTCGTCTGTGCTCATTTAGTACACGTATGAAACAATTTTCGAAGAGCACGTACTCAAGAAGGGGCATATGACAGTGTCATATATTTGGATTTTTTTTATCTTCGCAGAGTATCAGGATCAAAATGCGTTTGAGAAAACCAATCAAGCTAGAGAAGGGGACAATCACTCTTGCTTTTCCATTCAAGGAAGGCATTATGATTGGGGTTGATTCTAGAATCACGCGGAAACAAACTATAGGTAAGTAAACTCAAAAAAATTTCTTTGTTTTCAAGTATACTCACCATAAGTTTGCACTTGTATACTTAAAATCCTATCTCATTATATTTCTTATTTTCAGTTTCAGACAAGAAGCAGAAGTTTTTTGAAATATCATCTAACATATTTTGTACAATGATGGGGAGAGTTCATGTCTGGGAAAACATGGCCCTATATGTGCAGCAAAAGGTAAAGGCACTTATGATTGTCCAGCTCTAGAATTTGACTTAAATTTTGAACAAAAACAAACCAAGTACTGGCTTGATACAATACAGGTAAAGAGCGAAGAACGTCTTCGCTGTGCACCTGCAACAGTTTCATATGCAGCAGAAAAGGCGCTTGAACATTTAGAGTACGAATTCAGTGACTATGAATATATGGAGGATGAAGAGGAATTAATATTTGGCACTATCATCGCTGGATGGCAAAAAACAACGGTAACCAACTGAATTAAGAGTCTCAGTTTGTTCATTAATTTGTAATGATTTAACTTTTAGCCTTTTTTGGTGCAGGGTTTTGAACTTTATAGTGTTAACCTGGATGGCAACAGGGCTTGGAAGACAGACTGTAAAAGTTTAAGTTCAACAATACTAGGATCTGGTGCTAAATATGCTGGGCGTGTTATGGACTCAGTGTAAGTTTTTCTTCAAATGTACGCACACAAACACTTCAGTTTCACTGGTTAGCCGGCCTATGCATATAAGAATAGCAATTGCCTGCGATAATGAAGTTCGATCGATTCTACTAACGTGGGCTGCTTTTATATGCTAGTAACAACTTCTACGACATGTCTAGTGAAGGTGCTGCCGACTTTGCCCTAAAAGCACTTTTTATGGCAACCTTTTATGATAAGTGGTGTGGAGGGACTCTACATGGTAACAGATCTAGCCTGTATCTTCTCTTTAAATCGGATAAACATATGAATTCACCCCTCACATTTTTTCACCATCTTTTTCTTGGTTTTGTGTTTCCATCCAGTTTATCATGTGCATGAAAATGGATATCAAGAGAAACGCAGCCTCGATGCTTTAGAAGTCTACTCGCGATATTACAACATTTACGACCTTTACACATATGAACCAATGACGTTTTTGTTGCTGTATTCTACAGATTACCAACCCATTGCTGGCGATGATCTCATAAACCTCGGGTAAATATAAATCATAATCTTTCTTCCCACCGTTTAGACTTGTTAATTCATTGAATATCATCCTCATTTTTAATTTTAACAGATCAGATGAAGGGCTAGTGGCAGCTCATCTTGTAGCAAAGAAGCGAGACTTTAACATCCACCGCCTCGTGTTCAACTCTGAGAATGAGGCTTCAACAGCATACGAAGCTATTGCTAAAGTTGAGCCTAGAGGTGCATCTAGGTTCCCGCGTCTGCAAAATTTTCGTCTTTGTGAATTAAAAATAAAGAGTAAAAGAGTTCCAGTATATGTCCAAAAAAGCTCAAGCGAATTGTTGCAAAGCATATGCGAATTGCCTCCAGCTCCAGAGACCAACCAATGTTGGCTGCCACGCATAATCAGATTGCCTTCATGTTTCGGGTGTGCATGAGATACATTAGCTATCTACCATATTTGAATAGCCACCTGCCCACTTAATTTCTGATATCCATCCTCGATCAAAGATGGATATCAGGAGGTGCGCAAGTGGCTATTAAAAAAGCAGTACTGTTGGAATGATATTTGTGTAACATGGTCAAAATTAATTTAAAATCTTAGATTTCAAATTTTGTCCGAGTTGTGCATGCTAAATTGCTAATTAAAATTTCAGGCATTACTTAATCTCGACAACAAAACCATTCGAGTCTCATAGCCGTTCACACTCTAAGCTTCTCTTAACTCAGTACTATTTGGTCGTACCATTTGGTCTAGTCTCGTTAGTCTCTCATTTGTAAGTACGTAAAAGGTGATGAGTCGAACTCATGAATAAGTAGTTATTATGATTCTCAGTTATTAATGTGAGAAAGAACAAAAGAATATATATCGAACATTATTTTTTTCTTTCCTTTCTTTGTTAGTTTCGAGTTTTGGCTCCGTTTAGGGTTGCTTCACTTGCCCAATATAATTTATTGGCCCAGCCCAGCATTCCAATATTTCATGTTCTTAAAGAGTAGAGACCGCTCACTCCCTCACTCCTCCATTTTCCCTGAAACAAACCGCTGTAATCCCCAAAACCAAGCCATTCAGAAACCCTCAAACCAAAGCAATGGCCGAATCCGGCCGATGCCGAAGGCGAAACTGGACGGAACTCCCCGACGAGTTAACGGCGGCGATTCTTTCACGGCTGGGAGCGGTGGAGATCCTGGAGAGCGCTCAGAAAGTTTGCATGAAGTGGCGCAAAATATCCAAGGAGCCTCTCTTCTGGCGCAAAATCGACATGCGCAACGATGGTGATCTTGATGACTGTGACTACGAGTCCATGTTCAGCCACATCGTTGATCGGAGCTCCGGTAATGTCGTCGATATCAATATCGAGCACTTCGGCACCGACCAACTACTCACCTTTATCACCAGAAGGTACTTCATTTATTCCTATCAAACGCAAGGGCTTTAGAAATTTGAAATATTTTTCGCTCAATTTCGGAGTATTATTATTC
This sequence comes from Rosa rugosa, assembly GCF_958449725.1. Taxonomy (NCBI): domain Eukaryota; kingdom Viridiplantae; phylum Streptophyta; class Magnoliopsida; order Rosales; family Rosaceae; genus Rosa; species Rosa rugosa. The sequence continues at coordinate 62,716,101 of NC_084821.1, read as the reverse complement.
TGTGGTGTTTGTTATGTGATGATTAAACTGGTTATAAGGCTTCTATTGATGTAGATTAGTCATAATCTGTGGATGTGTCGATTGCGCACATTTCTTTGGGCATTTGTTCACTGTCATATAGTTCTAAGTACAGAGATATATGTTGGATTTTATGCATTTGAATCTTAAGGAGTTATTATGTTGATTTAGAGTTTTGCAGGCGGATTTTCTGTTTTTGTGCAACAGCTAACATGTGTATGTAATACTTGTCGATAGTGCGAGTACAGTCAGGCGCATCCGACTATTTTCTTGCGATGAGGTGTCAGATGAGGGATTGAGTAGAATGGCTTCGAAACTGCGGTTGTTGGAGGAACTTGACATTTCATTGTGCGCTGGTATCTCACATGAAGCTGTAAAAGCAGTTGGGCGCTCTTGCCCTCTTTTGAAGTCATTCAAATTCAACAAGGAGTGGTGCAGATTCTCTGATGATGAGTCTGACTCTGATGAGTATGGGTCTGACTTTGATGTGCATGACTTTGATGATAGTGATGACGATTATGCACATGCTCCTTTTGCTCGTGCTCCTGTTGTTCATGCTCCTGTTGCTCATGCTCGTGTTAGAAAAGATGACAATGTAGATGCACTTGCTATAGCAGGAACGATGCAAGATTTACACCACCTCCAGCTTTATGGGAATAAGCTTACAAATGATGGCTTGAGAAAAATTCTTGATTGTTGTCCTCATCTTGAGTCACTTGATCTGCGCCTTTGCTTCAATCTCAATATGGGGATAGATTTAGAAACAAGATGTGCTGAACGGATTAAAAGGTTGTGGCTTCCCCATGATTCCATAGAGGGAAAAGAATTTACCGCTAGATCAGATGGGTACTGCTTTAAATGGGTTGAACTCCCAGATAACATTACTATGTCGATACTGTCACGGCTTGGAACAATTGATATCCTGGAGAGTGCTCAGAAGGTATGCATGAAGTGGCGCAAAATCTGCAAGGAACTGAAGTGGAACACCATAGACATGCGCAATGATAGTGCTCCTGACATTACCTTCGACTTAGAGAAGATGTGCCGCCATGTTGTGGATCTTAGTTGTGGTAATTTGGTTGATGTGAATGTTGAGGACTTTATCTCGGATGAGCTCCTAGAGTATATCACTGATAGGTATGTAGTTTGCTGCTTTTATTATTGTTTTGGTTTCTTAGTATTAAGCTGCAAGTCGGACATGGAATTTTATTTATCTAGTTTCATAGTTTGTATAGGTTTAAATGTTTAATTAATAAGTTTACTAGGAGGTGCTATTCTAGATATTCTTCACTGTGTTTGTGTGTGCAATATTTCATTGCAGATGGATTTGTGCATTTAGGTGAGTGGATCACTAAAAGTGGATTCCATTTGTAATGATTAAACTGGTGGAATGGCATATATTTGGTATGATTCATTAGACGTCTTATCAACTTGTGAAAGAGTTAGAGGTGATCAATTCTGTGGAGGTGTAAATGTCATGATTTAGAAGAAGATAAAAAAAAAATCAGGAAATATTTTGTAATAGGACTACTAACCTCTGAAGTCATCCCTGTATCCTTCTATATTAAAGTAATATAGTATATATGAAGTGAATCATATCGAAAGGACTTAATTCTTACTGTTGAGGGAAAGCTTAATGTTTTTAAGAGGGAGCCCAGTTTGAAAAGAAAATAGCAAATAATATATTGTCTATGTTCATTATTAATTATTTGGTATTCTCTTTTTGAACCCGGTTCCTTCTTAAATCTGTAGGATGCTCCAAAGTTTTTGAAGGAATGTGATTGAATCTGAAAGATGCAAGAAATAATTTTTGCAATGAGCTGTTACCCATTGTATCCTGTTTTTGTTTGTGGTTAATTGGTTATTATTTACCTCTAGAATATATATTTTTTGCTGTTAAGTTAATTAGTTATTGTCTTTGATCCTCTCTAGCGAAAGTGCTGGGAGAAGTGTTACAGAACTTGAAATAGATAGCACATGAAAACAGAGTATCCCTCCCTGTAAACTCATAAGACATTGTGGACTGTAGATCTTCTAGGATGTCCTAGAGCTTCTGTTTTCTTTGATATTGTTCCCCACACCCACACACATGTACATATATCTTTGAATTTATGTCAGTTCAGTATGTGTATTTCTGCCTTGTTGCAACTGGTTTACACATTCCTCTTCAACTTTTGTAGTTCGAGTGGAATCAGACGCCTGCGACTTGTGTGTTCTTATTACATATCAGATGAGGGATTGATTGAAGTTGCATCAAAACTTCCGCTGTTAGAGGATCTTGACATCTCATTATGCGGAAATCTGTCTCATAAACCTGTGAAAGTGCTTGGGCACTCTTGCCGTCTTTTGAAATCATTCAAATTGAATAAAGAATGGCACAAATATTCAGACAACTTCTTTGAAGAGATTATTGATGATGAAGGTCCTTGGAGTAAAGATGACGATGCACTTGCTATTGCAGGAACGATGCATGGTTTATACCACCTGCAGCTTTTTGGGAATCAGCTGACCAATGATGGCTTAAAGGCAATTCTTGATGGTTGTCCTCATCTTGAGTCACTAGATCTTCGCTATTGTTTCAACCTTAATCTGGAGGGAGATTTGGGAAGAAGATGCACTGAACAAATTAAAAGATTGTTGCTTCCCAAAGATTCAATTGCTGGATATGGATTTCTGCCTTCTACCGATTGGCAAGCTCCCAGATCACCCAAATATAATGGAGGTTGGGGCTGGGACCCTTTTGATGATTATTGATATGCTTTTCTCTTGGTTATGAGGATTGTGAATTGTCATGTGGGATTGATGAAGTGACACCCTCTAGCTGCTGAAATACCTGGGAGATAGTGGTCTTGAATTAATTTAAAGGGGAAAAGAAACTTCATCAATCCAACTGGTTTAGACCTCCTCTTCGACAGGCGTAGTTCTGGGATGGTATTTCAAGACCTTTTGAATTTTGTGGTTACAGCTGTGGCTGTAGGCACTTTCCTTGGGAAGGAAATGAGACCTGTGTTTTCTTTAGTGCTGATTCCTTTTGTAGTTTTCTGTCATCTCTTCCTTGGATGCTTTGCAGACTGTTTAATGTTAAGTTTTCTATTCCATCATGAAAGATTTAACTAGATTTCATATAATTTGGCATATTTAGCTTTTAGACGTTGCCTGTATATTTAGTTTATTCTGGATGATGAAATGTTTTATGTCTACAGTTCTATTGGTGACATATACTCTTATGCTCATTAGTCATGACTAAATCTGTTCTGTTTTGTTCTCTGAATATCTACCAGTTCAAGCCCCAAATGATATAGCTTTATAAAATAACTATGCTTTTGATTTTTAATTTTTGAAGAACAGTGATAATTCTTGTTTGTTTCTTTTACTAATTTTGAATTGTTTGCTAATATTGATAATCTCTGTTTGAGATTTCATCGCACTAAATTTTTTAAATTTTTGAAGAGTAGTGTTAATTTTTCTTTTTTTCTTACTAATTTTCATTATTTGCTAATAGTTTTAATCTCTGTTCGAGATTTTTTTTGGAATAATCTCTGCTCAGGATTTTATCCCACTGAGTTTGACTCAATTATAATTTATTGAGAAATCAAATTTTTTCTTCTTTCTTTTTTCTCAACCAAATAAAAGAATTTTAGCGGAGCTGAGCCTCTCAGTTAGGCTAGGTTTCAAACTCCTTTAAAAAAAAAAATTAAAAAAAAAAAAGAACTTTGGCGCCAAAAGCCCATGGGCCTAGAAGAAACCAAAGTAGTCCTGCCCAACACTCCAAAGTCCAAACACAGCATTCAAAACGTCTCACCCGCTCAATCCTCCTCCATTTCACAACTGAAACTCTCAAAACCAAACAGTGAAACCCTAAACCCCACAATCACAAATTCACAATGGCCAAATCCTCCCGAAGACGCAAGAGAATCTGCCGAAACTGGACGGAGCTCCCTGAGAAAGCTATGGCGTCGATACTCTCACGGATCGACGGAGCTCCCTGAGAAAGCTACGGCGTCGATACTCTCACGGCTCGGAGCGATCGAGATCCTGGAGAGCGCTCAGAAAGTGTGCATGAAATGGCGCAAACTCTGCTAGGACCCTTTCATGTGGAGCAAGATTGACATGCGAAACAATGGTGAGATTAACTACGACTTGGAGGAGATGTGCCGCCACGCCGTTGATCGGAGCTCCGGTTATCTTGTTGATATTAACATCGAGTACATCGGCACCGATGAGCTGCTCGAATACGTCACTGAAAGGTACTAATCTTTTTGTTGGATATTGTGATTTATGTCTGGAGAGCAGTTCAATTTATCTATGTATCATGTATGATGTTGATTTTCCGGAGTTGTTCTTCATTCTCTGTTATAAATTGTAAAACCATGGAATGGGGGTCTGGTGATTTAACTGGGTAAAACTACTTTCTTTCTCATTCGCAAAGTGTTAATGTCCGCAGTGTCACCTGTCATGTATTGGTTAAACTGGTTACATAAGGCAGCCATTGTTTTTTTGAGTAAAATGACTCCACCGTTACATTTATACTTAAAAGATGTTTGAGGTTTGAATTTGACCCATTTCGAAGCCATACCTGTAAAAACCTCTAATTTTACAATGTTATATGTGTATTGGACAGTTTTATCTGTGGTTTGTTTTCTATGAATACAGAAGTTGTAATGTTGTAAGGCTGCAGATAATGGGGGATATAGTCTAATGTCATTCAAAGCATGCATATTTACTGTTTATATATATGGGGGTAGGGTTCATCTAGTCACTCGGTCACCAAGGGATATTTCTGTGAGCATTTGTTCTCTCTGATATCATTCAAAGCACGTGAATATTTACATTCATTTGCATCTAGGGTAGTGTTCACGTGGTCACTTTTGAATTTAATATCAAGATTGAGATTAAATGATTATATGTGTAATAATCTAACTCTTGATATTAAAATCCAATGATAAGTGTTTAATATTATGTTGATGTTGAATTTCTTAGACTTCATTTATGTATGTTTAACAACTTACATAGTTATCTAACGCCTTTCTTAGTTCGCGTGGAATCAGACGCCTCCGCCTATTATATTGTGATGACATATCTGATGGGGGATTGAGTAAAGTGGCTTCAAAACTTCCGTTGTTGGAGGAACTTGACATTTCTCTATGTCAGAATATCTCGCATAAAGCTGTGGAAATGGTTGGGAGCTCTTGCCCTCTTTTGAAATCATTCAAGTTCAACAAAGAGTGGTGTCAGTTCTCACATGATGGACGTGGACCTTATGAGTTTCATTTCAGTAATCATTATCCACGTATTCTTAAAGCTTACCGGAAAAGAAATCAAGTAACTTTTCCTGGGATTTTAGATTACGATGCAGAGGCACTTGCTATAGCAGGAACCATGCATGGTTTACGACACCTCCAGCTTTTTGGGAATAAGTTGACAGATGATGGCTTGAGAAGTATTCTTGATTGTTGTCCTGATCTTGGCTCACTTGATCTGCGCCATTGTTTCATTCTTAATATGGAGGGAGATTTGAGAAGAATATGTGATGAACGAATTGGGAAATTGTGGCTTCCCCATGATTCCACTGAGGGCAAAGAATTTGTTGCTAGATCTGAAGCTTATTGGTTTAAATGGACAGAACTCCCAGACCATGTTACAGCGCTGATACTGTCACAGCTGGGGGGATTGACCTCCTCACCTCCGCTCAGAAGGTCTGTTCGAAGTGGTTCTGAATCTGCAAGGACCCGCTTATGTGGCGCACCATTGACATTTGATATTAACAACTACAAGCCCTTCTTCTTCCATGAGTTGTGCGAACATGCAATTGAACGTAGCTGTGGTAAGATGGTCGATATCAATGTTGAGAACTTTGGAACCAATGATCTCCTTAAATATCATATCGCTGAGAGGTATTTCATTATCACCGGTTTTGGATTATTTATAATAATGATAAGTCTGTAGTACTACATTTTAACATGATTCTGGGGAAGTCTGTTACTTTATTTTTAGTTGTTTGGTCTAGATGTTGCTGAATGTTTGATTGGTCTTGCTTAGTATTCTCCTTATGTTGATTGGCTGTTAACAATTACTACTAAACTGAATTTGCCTCAAATTCTAATTAAAAATTTTTTTGGGATAGCTTAGAAAGAAGTTGTGTTCTGGGGTTCAATCTAAAAGACATTTTAACTGCTAAAGTGTATTAGAAATTTGAAATTACATCAGCATGTTAAAAGATGAATGTAAAATGCTTCAGTGTTTATTTCCTTATCGAAAAGTTTTGAGAAAATCAGAAAAAAACCCAAAAAATGAAGCTCCTATTAAGAAAAACTCATTCCTATATTTTCTTTTAATCTACATCCATTCACATTATTAAACCTTCCTTATAGGTTTTAAGTCTATAATTAAGTTTTTTCACGTTTTTTTAGTTTGACTATTTTACCCTTCTGATTGAATAAGGAAAATATTCCTCAAATATAACTGTTTTTTTTTTTTTTGAATTTAAATATGGCATCAGTTTAAAACACAAATTAGAATTTAATACAATCAATTTATTTTCCCTTATTTAAAAACGATTAATTGCCTTAATTATTGTATATCTCTTCCTTTATGATTTGATCTATATATTTGCCATTTTTCAGTAGATATGTTTGTGTAGATTTTCCTATTATTAGATATCTCAACGTGATTAATCGCCTTAATTATAATATATAACTGATGCCATATTTTAGGAGATATGTTTGTGTAGATATTCCTTATTTTTAAAAAGATTAATTGCCTTAATTATTGTATATCTCTTCCTTTCAGATATTTGCTAATTTTTAGTAGATATGTTTGTGTAGATATTCCTATTAGATTTCATAGATTTCTCAACGTGATTAAACATTTTTTTGTGGAGATATTTCTATTATTTGATAGCACCTAAACTCTAGGTGGGAGTATTCTTTAGCCATCAAGAACTTGTAGAATCTATTGAGAAACAATAAGAAGAAAAAGAAACATGCAATCAAGAACTTGTAGGGTCTATTATACCTATTCAATAGCATAAACCCTGAAAAATAACAAAACAAATACCTCTTCGTCAAGAAGACACACACCTATTGAATAGGTAGCAAACACAATGCTCATCAACCGTGCCAATCGGATTAAAGGGATATGCAGTTGAACAAAGGCAACCCACCAACCTCTAATTGTGCGATCCATTTATATCACAATCACAATTTGAAATCAAAAACATAATCGCATGATTGCGGCGAAGGTCGCACCTAAACTCTAGGTGGGAGTATTCTTTAGCCATCAAGAACTTGTAGAATCTATTGAGAAACAATAAGGCCCCGTTTGGTTCGCAGGAATGTCAAAATTGGAAAAGGATTTATTTTCCTTTCCAGACGGATATGGAGTGGAATATGTTTTGGTATTTCCATGTGAGTGTTTGGAATATTACTAGAAATTAAATTTTGGAATTAGTTTTTCATTTCTATTGTAGTGTTTGGTAAGTCATAAGAATGAAATATGAAATTATAATTTTCAATAATGCCCTTTTACTAATTAAAGTACATCAATTTATAAGGAATACTAGCAAGTAAGCCCGCGCGATGCTGCGGGATTGTTTTTCTGAATTTCTCTAAGAAGCGTTAACTGAAATTGTTGTTATTTTACAAATTGTGAAAAGAGGATTAGTATAAAGGGTCCTTGACCCAAAGCCCCAAAATGAGTAAAAGTTATCCCACTTACCCCAGCAACAGATTTTTATTCCTCCTTACCCAATTTAACATAGAAAGACAATTTTACCCTTAATCAAATTTATTAACTCCACATATGCCTTCGATCTCTCTCTCTACCCCCTCTCTCCTCCGATCTGAAACACACTCTCTCTCTCTCTCCACCTCCGGCAGGCGTCGATCCTCTCTCTCTCTCTCTCCACCTCCGGCCGGCGTCAATTCACTCCCCGATCTCCAACTCCTGCGCGGTTCGACCTCTAGCCCAGATTCCGCTGCAGCTCGCCAGTGAGCTCGGCCGCGTCCAACCGCCGTCGTGATGAGTTATTTTTGTTCGGCCGAATTCTGGTCATGTTTGTCCTCGAGCTAAGTTTAGCTCTGGATATGGGTTGGCTCGGTTCTCATGTTTGGCACGACACTCTGTATTGTGAGGGAATTGGAAACTGAAAACTGAAGTTACTTTGGATATGAATTTTTATTGATTTGTCCTTCACTTATTTTGCAGCATGTCGGTGGAGAAAAATCCCGGAAACCGAATGCTTGGTCGTCGTGAGACTGTGAATGGGAAGGTATATCATAGTTGCAGACTATCTATGACCTTCCTGTGCATGGCTAGCTATCTGGCTTGCTCTTTAAGTTTGTAGCTAATAGGAATTTTTGGCGCTGTTTGCAGGCTGGTAAATATGTGTGGTTAACTTACAAGCAATTAAGTATATGACGTGGTAGTAAAAGTTGGCAATTCCATGCGCACTCTTTGGTTTGGCAGAAGTATGTCATCATCTGCTTTGATTGGCTAGTGTCGTAGTCAAAAGTCTTGTTCCAGAGGAATATGTGTAAATTTCAAATTAATGAATTTATTGCTAAATGCAGGGAGACAAATGTGGTATATTTGGTGCCAATTGCCCAGAATGGATTATGAGCATGGAGTTATATTGTCTTTATTGAAGTTTCATTTTCATGTGTATCTTCTTCTAAACGAACTGCATATGTTTCGAGCCATGGATCATTTGAATGACCTTTCGTCATCTTTGAGCTTTGCGTCTTCTTATCTATCGAATGGATCAAGTGGTAACTATGTATCTGACGTTTTCAAATTGATATAATCTCTTCGTTTTTTTCTTTAATCAAAGTTTTATTTGTCTAATTTTAGGAAGATTAGTTCTCATTCCGGCTACTGAAAGTTCTATTGGAGGGCAATAGACGTCTATTGGGGGGCAATACATGGCCAATAGTCGTCTATTGGGGGGCAATAGACGTCTATTAGGGGGCAATAGACGTTTTGAATTGATGTAATCTCCTCATTTTTTTTCTTTAATTAAAGTTTTATTTGTGTAGTTTTAGGAAGATTAATTACCATTTTGGTAATCTAAACGTCTATTGGGGGGCAATAGACGTCTACTGTGGGGCAATACATGGCTGATAGTCGTCTATTGGGGGGAAATACATGGCTGATAGTCGTCTATTGGGGACCAATAGACGTCTATTGGGGGCAATAGACGTCTATTGGGGGCAAAAAAACTTTCCGGTGAGATTTTCAGCAATTTCCGGTGAGCGGCAGCCGGTGACCGGTGACCGGATTCCGGCCAACTTTTTCCGGAATCCGGTCACCGGTCACCGGATTCCGGCAAAAGTTGGCCGGAATCCGGCGACCGGTGACGGGCTCTGGCGACCGGCGGCTGGTGACGGGCTCCGGCGAAGTCTCTTATAGTTTCTCTCTCTTCCATTTTCTCTCTCTCTCTCTCTCTAAGTAACAAAGGGGTGAGGGGTAAAATGGTATTAAAAAAAAAATTAAAACAAAAAAAAAATCTTAATGGGGTATTAGGGAAGACTCCCTTAGAGTGTATTGAGTAAGAGAGAATTAAAAAAACTTAATGGGGTAAGGGAGAAAAAAATCCCTAGAAATGGGGTAAATGGACAAAACCCCTAGTATAAAAAAGAAAACTCATCCAAAGAATAAAAGAAACTTGAACTTTTTTTTGAAAGGAGAAACTTGAGCATTAATCTAACAGTGATTTGAAGAGTCCGAGAATTCCAAAACATGCTGCAAACGTAAAACTTAAAATGGGCATTGTTTGGACCATCCTTTTCTAGACCAAAGAGATCAAACATATAGAGGTTCAAAAACACAGTATATTAAACCTGAAAGTGAATCCAAGCTATTAAAATCAATTGTACAGATGAAATGTTAAATAGCTAAATAATCGCATGCAACAAAAGGTTATCTATCATTCTCATAAAAGATGTCCTGGTCCTGACACTCTTCCTGAATCGGTAAATCCCATCTTCAGGTACCACTATATCTGGATCTCTATCCGCTCTCCAGTAGTTTCATTATCTAGACCATATGGCTTGACTTGGTTTTTAGGTTTTTTATCAATGCCAATAACTATATCAATGTTGGCACATTCTTCTTGAGACAACCTATGTCATTGAAGCTGGTCTATGATTTCTTCCGAGTTGGCTCCATTACTCGATGTTCTTAACACCATACCAAAGCCCATCAACTGAGATGAAAGTACACTGGAGATAAATATTACTCGTCAAAAAATATTTAAGATATTGCAAAAATGATACAGGATGTCTAAAAATTTATTAAACTCTTGAGCATATCAAATAGTTTTACATACCCTCTGACTGAGGCGTAATAAGTAGTGAAGATAGTGTGGCAGTCACCAAATAGCACATGATCATACTGCATAAACACAACCTGACATCTCAGGCATATCACTGATAAAACTTAATCATAACAATGAAAATGCTAATAAAGAGCTTTGGATATTATTAACAACTATGGTTATAAGAAAATGTAAGACTTTAAAATAAGTGTTTCAATTGGACAAACTAACAACAATAGAAGATCCAAACATATCAATCTTATCTGCATTATCTATCTGTCAAAATTTCCCAATAATAGGAAAAACCAAAAAGGACCAAATGTTCAGAGATTGATCATTTTAATTTATTTGCAGAGATAATCCAGTAAGTTCAATTACCTTGGTGGTTTTGCTGCCTCGATATATATAAACTGCAAGCCTACAAATTTGAAAGGGCCAAGGAATGAAATCAGAAGATCATGACACCAAAACATAAAAAAAGTAACAATTTCAGCCTCAAAAGCACAAAAACTTGCATGACAACAAACAAATCCCAATGTTGATCAACAAAAAATGGAAATAACGACATCCCAACAACAAATAACATTAAAAAAAAAAAGATTGAAAAAAAAAACACTAAGAAATCGAATCAAATATAGGAGGGGATTCAGTTACCATACTATTTTCAGCAGGATTTTCCTCTGGCATGTTTATGATTGTATCAATGAGTGCTTTAAGCTGGCAAAGATATTAAAGGTGACTTGTTCAGCATACCAAAGATCCTATCTTTAAAAGTTGTGCATGCTCACACCATTATGTTGGAGACTAATCTATTAAAAGTAAATAGGAATGCAGATACAAATTTTCTGATGAGTGGACCAGTACTCACGTACTCTTGCTTAGTAAAACAGTGTAATTAAAGGAAAAGATATCTAGAAGTTGCAGGAGCTCTATTATTGACACATATAGTCAAGGTCAGGGAATGGCTTCAACTACTCCTCTCATTCCTACTGTCCGAAAATTGCAGGCATATTTGTCTTCTATAGGCTTACCAATTATAAACGATTAATTCGTAATAGGATGGTAGATACAGATAATGGCTCATCATGGCACCAATCTTATTTGAAGAGTAATCTAAGTCCCTCTCTGTCTGGCCACCTTGTGAGGAACTTTTAGAAGTTGCATTGTGTCTTCAGCTCATATATGACTGCAGCTCTCTATATCAATGCTTGTGGGTTTTCGCCTTTAGGATTTGGCTTGGTTTCTGTTAATGCCAACAGCCTAGATAAAAAACAATGGTATGTAAGGATTACAATAAGATAAATTAGCTAGCTTGTAAACTACATTTCGATTTAGTTTCTTAATCCACAAACAGATAGAATCGCAACTATTACTTTTGTTGCAGATCACACCCCTAAAAGTATACAGCTTCTAATATTGATGTCACTTTCCTTGCTGATCATAAATTTTCTATGTTGTGAAATTAGTTATGATGATGTCTTCATGAAAAATCTTATTCTCAATTGGAGGCTATAACCTTTGGGAGTGAGGGCTTCCTGCTACTTTCATTTCAAAAGAACTGAAGTAGCTGTTGCGATATCTTTAAGCTTGCTAAAGGTTATTTGGATTTTAGGACTACTCTGAAAAGCTTAATGAAGGAGAGAAAAACAAAGCAATGCCAAGACCTCCGTCAATCCGCTGTTCATCGATAGACGAAGCTCTCTTTATCATCTCCCACCATTATTACTCTTGTTCCAATAGTGAGTATAAGTGGCTCTCTGTTGACAGATAACTTAGGAAAACATATTGCCGCTCCCCTTAAATACCCAGGCCACCTATCGATGATGGGGAAGTCCAAGCCTGCCTTGCTTATTGGAAATGTGAAACTCTTTCTATGGAAGGTAGACTTAATTAACTGGGTTACCTCCTTCATTCCAGTTTACTAATCAATTGAAATGTATAAATTTTGTTTATGCATCCCTCTAGCATGCTAAAGGAACGAAGAAAACAATACAGAAACAATATTTACAATCTAAAATCAGAATAAGAAAGAAAAACTTTCGAATTATACAATCAATCAAAAGAAACCAAAGGAAATAAAGCGCAAACAATATCAAAGGAGACTTGCTACAGTTTTGCAGCTCAAAAACATTTGAAAGGTCACAACCAAACTGCGATTTAACTATAGGACGCAACTCTCATTACAATATACAATTCTAGAATAATCGAAGTTATCAATATAATCACCATTATCATTTATCAGAGCAAAAAAGAATATTTGCTTCCCAAAATAGGGTCCAATAACAATGATTAGTCAGGTACCTCTGCAGCTATCAGATATATTGAAGGAAATAGAAGGAAACAAAAATAGAAGGAAATAGTGAACTTAAGTGTGAGCCAAGTATGTAAATGGAAAATCTACATGAGTACAGGATCACAGCTTAACTGAAATTTTTCTGAGGTCTAACTACCAAAAGATCGTATGTGCATTTCCAAAAACAAAGACAGAGATCAGAGTTAAGTTGCTCAGCCATAAACAGAAGGAAGCCCCATAAGCTAGATCCCGAAACCTCATAAAGCATCAGTTTAAATTTGGTCAAATAGCAAGAACAAAGAGATGTGTGTCGGTATAATCGGAGCTTCAGCCATATCATTTCATACGTGTTAAGAAGAACAAAAAGTTGCTGCTCATACTTTGTGACTCATAAATAATAGCAGTTTCAATACACTAATGTGTATAAAACAAAATACAATAATGTGGCACAACTCATAGAATGAAGATTGTTGGAAAAGTACCTACAGATATTTCCATATAATTCCTAATTGTACTCCACACAAATAAATTGATCAGCTGAGCATGTGTCACGAACAGAGAGAAAAATAAAGACACAGTCAATCCTTTCCCACATCAACTAATACTTCCTAAAACTGAAATTATATACGTACAAATTTATTACCATTTCAAGTGCATTGAATTATATTTATACATAACATGCCAAAACTCATAGTCCTGCAAGCCTGAGAATATACACGACCCTTCAGGCATGAGCATGGAGAAAAAGGAACCAATCAAATCAATGAATCAACACAAACATTATTGATGAAGAAAAATTACCAGCTAAGGAATCCTTTCGCTCCAACCAAATAGTAGCCAACTGCAAGACAACCATAATAAACAGAAATCAGATAAATTGTTAGCAGAGTAGAGATATATCCATTAAAGAAAAAATTAAAAAGAACAACAATTAGAGTGAAAACACATCCTTAAGGTTGAACCTAAGATTGCAAATCTTAGTTTTTTTGGCATCGATTCAGCACATAAAACAATTGTAAACCATCAAGACATGACATTTCAATTCTTTGCGCATCCAATCATATGTCTTCGTACTTTGAAACTTTTATACCCATAATCATAGTAAAAGTAATGAGTAATTGTAAATAAAGATATTATTACACAGCATCCAAACCCAGAAGCTAAGAACACCAAGGCTACCTCAACAAATGCAGAACAAATTCAACAAAAATTACATGCAACCAAAGACCAAAAACGAAAAATTCACCGATTTCTATAAACTGTCCAAGGAAAAACTCACCTGATGCTTTCGGCTAGTGAGTGGTTGTAATTCAATCCATGAGCATCCATTTCGGCTTGTGAGTGGTTGTAATTCAATCCATGAGCATCCATTTATCATAGGACCAAGCACAGGATATTGAGTTAGAGCCGGTTGGGAAGCTTCTAATCCTGATTGATGAGCCAAGATGAGCCTCTCTGTCTTCCCATCGTCAAGAAGCACCTGCAATCAATGATGAAATAAATACAATCACACTATTTCTTCACAACAGAAATCTGAAACTTGAATTTAGAGATAGCGACTATTTCTTCTCGTCCCTCTGTTCTTCCTCCGTCTCAACCAAGCTTCTGATGAGAATATGTTTGTTTTTCAAGTTTCTAAGCAAGCAGATCGGCGAGGAAACTTTAAGATCGGGATTACCTCTTAAAACCCAGAAGCCAAAAACTTAAAAAGATGAAAACTTTTAACATCGGGATTACCTTTTAAATGCTATAGTACGGATTCTAATCTGAGAACAAATAGACTGCAGGTGAGTTTCACTTGAGCTATTGGAGTGTTGTGGTTAAAGCAAAAGAGCAGCCTCTTCGCTCTCAGAGTCTCTTTCGATCTCTATCACAGTCCCTTTCCTTCTTATCCGCAGCAAACTCTCTCTTCTCACCACTTACACTTATGGAAGTCAATCTTGGTTATACGGTCGTAGAAGAAAGAAGAAACCGATGGAAGCATCTAGTACCTAGGTCAATGGCAGCCAGAGATTGTGGGGGAAAAGCAAGGGCAAAATCGTCCTTTCGACACCCAATGAACAGGTGTGAATAGTAAACCGACCTTTCGTATATTAGTAATTGGTGGGGAATATAAATTTTTAGAGGGATAATTAATGTAATTTTGCCTTTGACAGTGGGAAATGGAAATAGAATACCACCCCTGACTAGGTAATTATTCAGGCTTTATGAGGGAGTCAATTTCCAGTCAAATTTTATTTTTTATTTCCTTTCCAATCTTTAATTACAACCAAACGGCACATCTGAATGGAAAATGAAATTAATTCTCATTCCATACCATGATTTCCTGCCATCCAAACGGGGCCTAAGAGGAAAAAGAAACATGCAATCAAGAACTTGTAGAGTCTATTATACCTATTCATTAGCATAAACCCTGAAAAATCACAAAACAAATACCTCTTCGTCAGGAGGACACGCACCTATTGAATAGGTAGCAAACACAATGCTCATCAACCATGCCAATCGGATTAAAGGGATATGCAGTTGAACAAAGGCAACCCACCAACCTCTGATTGTGTGATCCATTTATATCACAATCACAATTTAAAATCAAAAACATAATCGCATGATTGTGGAGATATTGATACCGGCTTTGAATGTAGAGATTAGGCTTTTGAATGTGGAGATTACATAACCTCCAACGTAGAGGAGAGTTTTCAATTGTTGGAATCAAGGGTTGAGTAATTCCATCGGCAACAAGACTGGATTTTAATATTAATGGTGAATGGGGAATTTGATAGTGGCAGCTTTAGTAATTCTTAACAACATTCAGTTTTAATATTTATCCTATTTAATAGGTTTTTTTTTATTTTGAATAAACCTAATTAATTGGTTTGGGTGTATATTAAAACACTATTATGGATGGATTTATTCTAAAATGGGTGTGTGAATTTGGGTGTAGAATCAAATTCCCCAAAAGTTTTTGCGGTAGGCATGAGTAACTCATTCACATCATACATACTTACATAGGTATAAACATCCTCCGCAATGTTGACAAACTTTTAAATTTTTTCCATCTCGTGTGTAATTATTTGGAATTAAAACTGAAATTCATTTCTGAACTTGCAACAGTTCTACTGGACTCAAACGCCTCAGGTTAGTGACTTCTTTTAGAATAACAGATGAAGGATTTCGTGAAGTGGGTTCAAAATTTCCTCTGTTGGAGGACCTCGACCTTTCAATACATGATTACATGAGGATATCTCACATGAAACTCTAGCATTGGTTGGACGCTCATGCCCTCTTCTGAAATCATTGAAATTTAACAAAAGGTGGTTTGATGAAGGCCGATATAATAACCGGTACAAGCTTGAGCGGAATGACTTTGCACTTGCTATAGCAGGGATGATGCATGGTTTACACCACCTCATGCTTTTTAGGAATACACTGACTAATAAAGGTTTGTGTGCCATTCTTGATGGTTGTCCACATCTTGAGTCGCTTGATATGCGCCAGTGTTTTAATCTTAGATTGGGAGGAAAGGTGGGAAGAAGATGCGCTGAGCAAATTAAAGAACTGCGGCTTCCCCATGATTCTGTCGATGACATTGACCCATCATATCAATTTTTCTTTGATCAGTAGGGATTTTGTTATTGGGATAGAGATGTATTCATGTAGAGTTGGAAACTTTGTGTCCTCTTATGCTTTACATGGTGCTGTTTGTTCAGGAGACAAATGTTAGTTTCACATTTTCCTCATGGTAATATGATCACTACATACATTTATGTTATTACTACAACGATTTAGCTATATGATAATTCCCGTTTCTTATTCAATATAATATATATGATGATATGATCTATTTTCTCTATTATATACATGGCTTCTTTTGTCATTCTCAATTTCTCATGATGACAGTTAAATCATTATTTCTTTGGAGCGATGATAATCATCTTCATTTCAGTCTTGTACCGGAATCTTTGCTATTATGGTCGTCTTCGAGGAAAAATGCCTATATTTTCACTTTGTACTGTCTTAATGATTAGAAAACCATGGACTGCATCTTTTTGTTTCTCAATCTATAACAAATACTACAACAACCCTATGAGAGCAGCGCCGCTCTTCCTCAACCCTAGCCCACCGAGGCTAGGCTATCTACCTCCGGCCACCAACAGCCGATCTCTAAGCCAGCCATGGCTCTGGCCATTACACAGCAACAAAGGATGGAATATGATGGTGCGGGTTCCGACTCAACACCATGGAAGTGCAGAGCAACCTGATTGCCCTCTGCCTATTGCTTTACCTGATCTGGGGAACCTAGTCTTCTCCGACGAAGGACGGAACAAGATCGATCAACCCCAAATCGAGGCACTCCTTGTCAAGATGATCTCAATCAGATCTGGCGCGGGGTGTTGGGATATGGGCGATCGCATTGGAGGTCTACTAGGATTGCGCCCTTGGCCTCTCCTCCATCATCGATGGCAACCTATTCCAATCTCTTTGTCATCGGACTCATTGAGCATGACGGCTACTGTCTCCTCCACGAGGCCAAGGCTAGGCCTCTCTCAATCCCAATTTGCTGCTGAAGCCCTGGTTTTAATGGGGACTGTGGATCGATCTACTTCGTCCTGGCCAGGGACGTCAAGGCGAGGTGAGAGTCTCCGCTTGGGCGCTGCCGGCGGTGAAGCATGCAGAGATGGAGTGGGGCTCTCGATTGCGGTGGTGCACAGTGGTGGATGGCTCCTGCTCTGGTGGATGGTTTTAACGCTATCGGCGCTGATGCTGTTGATTTGGCTGATCAAACTCCTCATCCAGCCTTTCTCGTCAATCTGGTTCCGATCAGATTCGATGTTCAATGGCTTGGGCGGGGATGTCCTGATGGTGCAACTGTCTCTATGGTTGCACTTGGTGGTCGTCGCAGCGTCAGGTGGCAGTGGAGTCCGAGGCACGGAGCTGCTAGAAGGTTGCGCGGCGCCGAGATTGGCTGGGCCTTTTGGGCTTGCTTACTCTTTTTGGGACTTGGATGAGGTCTTTGGGCCTTATCTTGGGCCTCATGAGGAATGGGTCAGCCTTCTAGGGCTGAGTCTCATTTAGGTTTTATTTACCTAGCCTATTTACTTGTCTTTGTAACATAGTTTATAGGCTTTCTTGAATAAGTGAGCATGGGTACCGTCAAATGATCGGACCTAATCTATGTATCGCTGTGGTTTTACCACAAACTCTTTATCTGCCCAGAGATGGTAGAGGGAGGATATGTAATGGTCCTTTCTGGCCTGAGTAATATTAATATATCGACATGATATTTTTCAAAAAAAAAAAAAAAATGATTAGAAAACCATGAATGAAAAAAGAAAAAAAGGAAAGAAAAAAAAAAACAGTTTATTTGACCGAGTTGTGGATGCTCACACATGTCAAATAAAACTGAAAATGGTGATATGAGAGAGTACATGACATCTAAAGAGAGTTCAAGAAACAATTTCTCTTCTCCACGCAGAAGTTTATATAAAGAGCAAAGTGAGTACGAAGGTTGGAAGTTCTGATCGTCATTCGTTTGGTCTCATATGAACTGTTGTCGGTCCCGGCAGCAGATTTTGATTTCGTGTTTTTTTTTTTTTTATCAAATCAAACAACTCATATAGAGTAACTAGCCTATTGTGAGTCAAACTTACGACCTTCCACTTACAAAAGAAAAATTTATGCCACTACACCAAATGGTACTGGATATTTTGATTTTGTTTTTGGTCCTAATTATGGAGTACATTGATCCCGATTCGGATAATGTCAAAGCCAGTTGGTGAGACCATAACAGTTTCAAGTCATAACAACATAATGAGTAGAAGGTTTTGCTTGGTGGCCATTGCTATCCACACCCATTGTGCAAGAAAAGTAACCAAGTCCCTTTGCATTCCTTTTTAAAGGAGGAATCTCCTTGTTTCTGTTGGTTTCTCCGGTGTAGCCTGACAAAATGCAGTAGCCGTTGACTGACAAGAAGATGAATTCGGGACCTTGTCAAAGGAAATACACAGCGTTAGAGGTACAGACCGAGTTGGTCGGTTTATCCATCTCTGATGCTTAAGTAAGGCTATGTATGTAATTTGATAGAGTAACAGTAAAAGATTTAGAAGTTATTACCTTTGTGAAGGTGGTTGAGCTTTATTTATATACTCCCAGCAAGGGAAGGGTTTTTCCACATCTTCGATGTGGGATGCGGTTCCCCTATTTGATAGGTTATGGGGATGGTTCTGATGCATACTTTGGGGAGCCCTATTGGGCTGAGTGTTGCTCTGAATCACTCAAGGTGCAGCCCTTTGTGGAGACCACCTGGCTAGGTATTGTTTCGTCCCCTTAACCTGGCATTTGGGTAATCCTACGGGGTCTGGTACTAGTATGAAGACTATGTGATAGTCCAAAGTATGTGCTGGTATGTACACTCCTTATTAAGACATTCATGAGTTCAATAACAATGAATGATGAGACTGAGAATGAAGGTGTTAGGATGTAACTATAAATGATGAGATTAGGGTTGGGCGTTTGAGGCCGAAAAACCGAGGGACCGATCCGAAAAATTGAGAAACCGACTGTTCGGGACGGGCTGTGTAGTCACCTTTTACGGTCAGGGCTAGAGATCGAACCGATAACATCAACTACGGGCTGGTCTCGGTTTGTAACTTCTCTAAGTTCGGGTTATCCAAGCCGACCCGATTATACAGCCTTGTATACGTGTCAGTGTGCCATTGGCCCATAATTATCCCAAACACCCGAGTCAAAGCACGACCTCAGCCTCATTTTGCCTCATTTGTTCGATCAGAACCCTAGTTCCCAATCTTCTTCCCCAAATTCCACCTCAATCAATTAGTCCACCAAAAGAAACCACTGACCCCGATTTCTTCCTTCCATGAGTTCTATCCACTATCATTCTCTGATTTCTAATTTCTTGATTTTCTTTCTTCCATCCACTGACCCCGATTTCTTCGACCAAAAGAAGCCACTGACCCCAATTCTCTGTCTCTCTGATTCGCATTCTCTGTTTTCTTCCTTATTCCATCCACTGACCTCGATTTCTTCTTTCCCTCAAATCCTCAATCCACTGACCTCCGATCCGGCAAGTTCGCTGCCAAGCATGACCTCAGGTGAGACAACAGTCAAATCAGCAACAAGCATGGCTTC
Source organism: Rosa rugosa (assembly GCF_958449725.1). Taxonomy (NCBI): domain Eukaryota; kingdom Viridiplantae; phylum Streptophyta; class Magnoliopsida; order Rosales; family Rosaceae; genus Rosa; species Rosa rugosa. Next base: position 62,696,329 of record NC_084821.1, on the reverse strand, counting down.
GAGGGGGCGTCGGAAATGCTATAGTTCCGGCAACTTCAACAGCGGAAGCAAGCCAATCCAATCCGGCGAGTTCAACAGGTATACCACCTGTTGACCCAAAAGGGAATGGGAAGAGGAAAAAGGGTCACAAGGCTGGAAAGTTTCGATCCGAGGTTTGGCTGCATTTTGAGAAGATTGAGAAGCCAGTCACTACTACAAATATGACATTTAATGACAATATTTAGATGACATTTGCTCAAAAACGTCATTAAATACCCTTTCTATGACGTTTTCTAAAGGAAACGTCATGGATCAAAATTTCGTCTCAAGTTTATGACGTTTTCGAAATGTCATTGTAAGTCTTACTATTTAATGACGTTTTTAAACTGTCATCACTCTTATGACGTTTTTCAAATGTCATGAAAAATGTTTTCATGACGTTTGGTAAGTGTCATGAATGAGAATAGACCATGGCATTCTGAAAACGTCATGAAAAATGTTTTCATGACGTTTGGTAAGTGTCATGAATGAGAATAGGCCATGGCGTTTTGAAAACGTCATTATAAATGTTTTCATGACTCATTATAAATGAGAATAGACCAAAAAAATTAAAAAAATGTAAAATCTAATTAAAAATATAAAAAAACTCAGTAATTCTCTAGATGTAAATCTATGTGAAGAGAGATCTCCTCAAGGGAAATCTATGTGAGGAGAAATCCCCTCAAGGAGAATCCAGGTGAGGTGAAATACCTTCAAGGTGATGTTGTGTGAGAAGTAATTCTCTAAATGCAAATCCGTGTAAGGAGAGATCTCCTTAAAACGAATATAGGTGAGGAAAAATCTCCTCAAAGCGAATTTGGGTTTTCCCTTCGAAGGAAAACCGAGTGAGGAGTGGAATCCAAGTGAGGGCAGAAATTCCCTGAAGACGAATCTAGACAAGGAGTAGGTTTTCTAGTTTTAAGTGAAATGTAGATCTTTTATTCTCTCATATGGAGTAGGTATTCCGTTCGGTCAAATTATTATCAAGCCGAGAAATTAATCCCATTGGTCAGAGCAATAGCACGCGGATCGCGATCTCCACCACCTTCTCTTACAACATCAGCTGTCCATTAGAGTCCTCATCAACGGCCCAAACTCCCTCTCCACACCATTCTAAACCTCCCTAAAGTTTTACCTCTCCCACTCTCCACTATAAACCCCGCAAATCTCATCCCTTCCCACCATCACCATTTCAACCTTCTCCGATTCTCAAATCTCAATCTCATCCAAAAACCCATCAACCCCTTCTCTTCTTCTCAGGGAGATCAAGAAGTACCAGAAGATCAACCTTCTCCGATTCTCAAATCTCAATCTCATCCAAAAACCCATCAACCCCTTCTCTTCTTCTCAGGGAGATCAAGAAGTACCAGAAGAGCACTGAGCTTCTGATCCGCAAGAGGGCTTGAGAGAGATCTAATGGCAATTTGGGAAATGTTTAATCTTTTAGATGTAGATTTTGTGTTTCAATTCTCTGGTTTTGGAGTTCCTAGATCTGGAATTGGAGTATTTTCTCTCTGTAATTTGTTAATGGCAATCTAATGGGTAGTTGGATTTGTGATCATATTGTTGGCTTCTGTTTTGCTGGATGTAGTTCAAGGGGAGTCTGTATATATGTTTTGTTGAAACATATTATAAAGATCAGATTTTTGATGCTTTCTTAAGTTTGCGATGATGACGATGATTCGCTTTCTATTGAATGTGAAGAATCTGTAGTTTAGCAGTGTAGGAAAATGAATGGAAGAAGTGGTAACTGTGATGTTTGCCTCACTGGTTTCAAATCAAGTGTCGGGCCAAAGCTCAAGGCTCTTTGCTTATATGGTGATTTACTAATGTAACTTTTGCGCATGCATTTAATTTTTTCCTGTATTAGTTTGGGATAAAATTGAACATAGGAGAGAGGTGTTCAGAGATCATTGAGGGGAGTTCATAGGGTCATTCGCTTCACTGCTTCTTGCCTTCTTTCTATGACGTTTTGCAAATGCCATAAAAATGTTTACCATGATGATTTCTAATGACGTTTTAGCAAATTTTCTATGACATTTTCTAATCGTCATGGAAATATGTCATATGACGTTTTCTAACTGTCATGAAAAACTTTCTATGACGTTTTCTAACCGTCATGGAATTCCTTTTATGACGTTTTCTAACCGTCATTGAAATACTTTCTATGACGTTTTCTAACCGTCATTGAAATACTTTCTATGACGTTTTCTAACCGTCATGGAAATACTTTCTACGACGTTTTCTATCCGTCATGGAAATACTTTCTATGACGTTTTCTAACCGTCATGGAAATACTTTTTATGACGTTTTCTAACCGTCATGGACATACTTTTCTATGACGTTTTCTAACTGTCATCGATTCATGCCACATAAGACGGCACCAGTAGAGACGACGTTCTGCATGACGTTTGAAAAACGTCATGAAAACCATTTTATGACGTTTTTCAAACGTCATTAAAAGTGTTCTGTGTAGTAGTGAGTGTTCGAAACAGTTGATGGGAAGATGCAGCAAGTTCGAACTGTCACTCATGCCCAATGTAAGTATTGTTCAACTTATTTGGCTTATGATCCATATGAAAATGGGACTAGTTCTCTTAGGAGACACATTCAAGATGTCTGTAAGAAGTATCCGGGTAGGGCTGACATAGAGAAAGGCAGACACTATTGGGTGGTGATGGGAGTGTAAGTGTTAGTGGTGAATCTAGTTTAGTTGTTAAACTATGGTCGCAGGATCGGTGTAGGGTAGCTGCTGTTGAGATGATTGTGATGGATGAATTGCCATTCAGCGCAATTGAAAGAAAGGGTTTTAGGCATTTTTGTTCAGTGGCTGTCCCAAAGTGGGATATTCCATCTAGGAGAACAATAGTGAAACTGTTTTTGAAGATGTATGATGCAAAAAGAGTGGAGCTGAGGAAGGAATTACATAATCATAGTGTGTGTTTAACCACTGATACATGGACATCAGTGCAAACATAAACTATATGGTGCTAACTGCACATTTTATAGATTATGGATGGAAGATGCACAAAAGAATTCTCAACTTTTGTGTAATTAGTAATCATTCGGGCAATAGCATAGGGAAGCTTATCGAATTATGCTTGATTCAATGGGGTATCGAGAGGGTTTTGACAATTAGTGTCGATAATGCCGCGGCTAATAAGCATGCAATTGATTATGTTAGGAAGAAAATGGTAGATTGGTCGAAGAAGCCGGTTTTAGGAAGGAAGTTTCTGCATGTGAGGTGTTTGGCTCACATCCTCAATCTCATTGTGAGATCAGGACTCAAAATGTTAGATAGGTCAGTGGGTTCTATTAGGAATGCAGTTAAGTAAGTTAGGAGCAGTTCATCGAGGCTTGAGGTGTTCAAGAACTGTGTTGAGAAGTAGAAGCTGGAATCTAAGAAAATATGTGTCTTAGATGTCCCAACTCAGTGGAATTCGACATTTATTATGTTGGAGACTGCCCTAGAGTTGAAGAAAGCCTTTTATAGGATGGTTGACGAAGAGGACAACAAGTACGATAGCTATTTTGATGAACCTGAACCAGAAGACAATGAAGCGGAGCTTGAGGATGGTTTTGTAGTGGTTGATCCGAAGACCAGAAAGAGGATTGGACCACCAAATGAACATGAATGGGAGAAAGCTGCAATATTTGTGCAGTTCTTGAAGGTTTTCTATGAGGTAACCTTGAGGGTTAGTGCATCAAACAAGCCTACCTCACATCGAGCATTCCATGACATTGTAAGCATTCAAGCTGAGATAGAGGACCTGTTTGATAGAGATGAAGAAGATTTTGAGCATGAAGCACATCGAACCCTTCAACAGATAGCTGTGAAGATGAAATCCAAGTTTACAAAGTTTTTTGCCAAGTTGGAGGACATGAACCAGCTTCTTTTGGTAGCTCTCGTGTTGGATCCTAGGTATAAGCTTAGGAATTTTGGCATTACTTGTCGGGATATGCTTGGATATGATGGTTCTCAAGTAAAGAAGGCATCGGAGGAACTTAAGGAGTTAGTTGTGCAGCTTACTGACCTGTATGCATCTTCAAATGGACTTCAGAAAGGTAGAACCAGTTCAGAGAGTTGCATTACTGGTGGAAGGACTGGAAGCAGCAGCTCTAGTACAAGGACCTTGAGTGGTAAAAGAGCTGACATGTTGAAGAAATGGAAAACAGAGTTAAGGGAATCAGAAGAGGTGGTTGTGCAACATGAAGTGGACAGATATTGTCTTGATCCAATTGAAGATCCACCTGAAGAAGAGGATTGGGATCGACATTTTGATGTGGTGGAGGCTTAATGGAGTGAAGTACCCAAATCTGCAACTTGTGGCCAAAGATGTGCTTGCTGTCCAAGTTAGTACAGTGGCTTCCGAAAGTGCCTTTAGTACTGAAGGTAGGGTAATTGATCCTTATAGAAGTTCAATGACTCCAAGAACTGTGGAAGCCCTCATATGCATGCAAAATTGGATCAATTCTACCAGCATATCCGAGATCGAGTACTTTCCAACTACCGAAGAGTTCGAATTCTATGAAAGAATAGAAAAAGGTGCTCGATTGTTTCAAACTTTCAGTACATTGCTTGTGTAGTTTTTGTTTTTTTTTTTCCTGCATTAAACTATTAAAGTGAACTAATTGTGAGTACTTTTGATGTAGAACATCAACTTGAGGATACTGCCTCAAGTGAAAAGGCTCGTGCAGGAAAGCTCTCAAAGGCTGCAAAGATAACAATCGATTGTCATGCAGCAGGGGCTTCAAATACTTCATCTTGAATGCTTGATGCAGGATTGCAGGTTACTTACTGTGTTTATTTTTGTTAATTTTTGTTGTTGTTGAACTGCATTACTGCAATGTGTGAACTAGCATTCTAGTAATGCATTTTGCTCTGGAACTGCAATGTTTTCAACTTGTATGTGTTACTTTTTAATTGTGAACTTTGTTAAAGACAATGTGTTCTGAAGAGATTCAAAAGACAATCGATTCCATGACAATGTGTTACGTTTTAATTCTGAAGTGTGTAATGTTGTAGAACTGCAATGTGTTAAGGGAATTCATAATTGAGATGTGTTGTAGGCTTGGAGCAATGTGAATGTGCTTGCTGCATTACTTGTCAAGACAATGTGAATGTGCTTGTGAAGTGTGTAATGTTATGTTACAATGTCATGTGTTACAATTTTCAATTTTGCAGGCTGTTGGAGGCTTGGAGCAATGTGAATGTGTTTGCTGCATTACTTGTTTGAGTGTTTGTTGCTGCTGGTGGAGATAGTAAAGTTGTTGTTATGTACCAATCCTTTGTGCCTATTGCTTCTCAATTCTTCCTGCCCATCAATTGATTTAATTATATTGGACAATTTCAGTTTGTTCTATTTTTTTGTTTTCAGTTCAAACTTGTAGAGTTGTAATAATTTGCTTTCTCAATTTCTGAGTTTGGAACTTGGGTTATGGAATGAGTTCAGTTGCTAGAACTTCGTGAGTTTACCTTCTCAAATTCTGGTATTCATGTGCTGTGTAATAAACTAATAATCTCATTATGAGTTTTGTTATGTTATGTATCTCATTGTGGTTGACTGATTGTATTGCATTGTCACAAGAAGATGTTGGAAAACAGGAAAAGGTCATTTCCCATAAGGCAGTGGCTAGAAATTTGGTGTAATTTGTGTTAAAGGACCGAAAGCCCGAGAGCCCGGACCGATTATAAACGGTTCGGGTTGCAGTCGGTTTTGGTATGAAAAATACTGAAGCCCGAACCGAGACCGATTAGTCTGGTTCGGTCTTGGGTTCATACAAATTCGGGACCAGACCGACCCGCGCCCAGCCCTAGATGAGATTGAGAATGAAGGCTTGATATAGTTGCAAGTGTTTTGTAGGATAAAATGAAAATTAAGTATTATCTCCAATGGTAATTTTGTATTAGAGTATACTTTAGTCTTGGTTTAATAAATGAGGTATACGTAAGGTAAATAACATATTTAGTAGGGTGGCAATAGCCGTACTTTAATAAAATCATTAAAAAAAGTAAAGAAATTATTTAAAATTCAGTCAAATTATGATTATTGAATTCATTAAACTAAGTTAAAGTTATTTTTTAAAAAAAAAAAACTAAGTTAAAGTCAGTATGAAAGTAATAGAATCCATAAATTCTGCAAAATTCATTAGAATTATAAAAACTAAATACAATCTTTTAAAACCATCTAAATTGAATTCGCGCGCCCCATTAGTTTTCTTTCAGTAATTTATGTTGCTTGTGATATCTTTTAGACAATTGTTTTATTTGATTTCTTTTAGGCGATTGAAATTGGTACCCATCTTTTCAACGAACATATGCAAGGACCGAGAGTGGTTTGTATTACGAGGGCGTCGAGGGGTGCTAGTTTCAACATTCAACTCCCTTTTTGATCCCTTTATGTTCAAAAATACACTTGGGGAGAAAAATTGCCGCCCAAATATCTATGGGCCGATAGCCCAAAAAAATTAAAAATATATTGCCCAAATTAGGCATTATCGGGCCCAAAATCGCTCAGACCCCCAATTTAAAAGCGAGCACCCGCTCACTTGCTCTCTCATTTCCCAAGAAATACCTTTTGCTCTCCCCGAACACTGAAACCCTAAATCCCGCCATGAGCGTATCTTCTCATGGAACCACCCCTGGACGAAAGAGGATCTCCCGAAACTGGACGGAGCTTCCTGATAATGCTACCGCGTCGATACTCTCACGGTTGGGAGCGATCGAGATCCTGGAGAGCTCTCAGAAAGTGTGCATGAAATGGCGCAAAGTCTGCAACTCTGCAAGGACCCTCTCATCTGGCGCAAGATTGACATGCGCAACGATGGCGATCTCGAAGACATAGACTACGACTTGGAGGAGATGTGCCGCCACGCCGTTAATCGGAGCTCTGGTAATCTGGTCGATATTAACATTGAGTACTTCGGCACCGATGAGCTGCTTGAGTATATCACTGATAGGTATGAACTTGTTTGTGTTGGATGTTTTGATCTGTTTAGAATTTCTTGGTGAGTTTGATTGGATTTTTTGTTTCGGGGTTCCAAATAGCTGGAAGGGGGTTTTCATAGTTGTTGTTGCTGATATGTATCTGTTTTTGTTAAATGCATTTGGTGATTTAAGTGGGTGATTGAAGTTTTTGCTTGTGAGAGCAACTCCAACAGCTTCTCTATAATTTTTGTATTATAGGGAAGCAAAAGTCAAAGCTTTAAGCAATTTTTCTTCTTCAACTCCAACAGATTCCCTAGTTTACAGCGATCTCTAAAATCTCCAAATTCTTCCTTAAAATTTTAGAGATTGCTGTAAATTTAGGGAATTTTGTTTTCTCTCTCCTTACTTTCCCTAAAATAGAGAAAGTTATAGGGAATCTGTTGGAGCAAAAGAGGCTCATTTTTCCCTAAAATAGAGAAAAACTAAAATATGGGGAAGCTGTTGGAGTTGCTCTGAGCCTGTGAAAATGAGGAATTCAAGGTTTGTATCTGATGATGTCAGTGCAGAATCCCTCCCTATAAAGTTGCAGGACATTCTATTTGACATCTCATGCCATTTATAAGTGTGTATGGGAGAACTTTATAGTGACCTCATAGTTTTTTTTTTTTCTTTTATTCTTCTTTTGTGAAAATAGAATTACAGTAACATACAATTAAGTTGATGAATTTACTGATATCCTTGACTTTCTAGCATCTGTCCTCTCTGATATTGTGTAAAATAGACAAGTTTATACATGTAGTCATGTACAATATGTTTCTTCCAATTAATTATTATTTTCCTGTAGAATTACTTTGAGTGGATTTTTATATGCGTGACCATTTAACACATGCATCTAATACCTTTTAGGGTAAATTCCTCCTATGGTACCTGAGGTATTGCTACTTGGACAGTTTGATACCTGATGTATTAAAGGGGACAGTTTGGTACTTGAAGTTAGACTTCGTTTGACACTTTGGTACTTCTGTTAATTTTTCTGTTAAATGTAAGGATAAAATTGACATTTAGAATATATGTATAAAAACATAATAAAAAAACATGAGTTTGTGAGTTGATTTTCTTCATAATTTTATAGGTATGAAGACCTAAAATAATACCAAATAATATCATCGCATTGTGTTTATGAAGAGGAGGAAAAATCCAAGTTTTGGAGGAAAAATCAGTGGATTCATAGAGAATAATAGTACAAAAAAAAAATCTGATTATTATATTTTTTTAACATAAAATTCGAATATTTCACCTTCAACATAACTCATAAACATTAATTCATACCTATAAAATTATGAAGAACGGCAATCAACCCACAAACTCATGTTTTTTTTAGGGCAAATTACTGGTCACACCCTCATCTTTTTGGGATTCGACAGTTCAGTCCCTCGTATCGTAATTTTAACAAGTAACTCCTCAGACATTCAAATTTCACACAATTTGGTCCAAAATGACAATTTTACCCCTCACTTCCTTTTTTTTTTTTGGTTATTTTTCTGCTTCTCTCTCACTCTGTCTCTCTCTAACATCACCGCCGAATCCAATCACCACCACCACAACAACAACAACCACTCCACCCCTCCCTCCATCGCATCCTCAACCCCTCGCCGCCGCCACCACAAGGGCTTCTCCCAGCTGGAAAGCTTCTGAATCCTCGCTGCGCTCCCCGAACGAGAATCCTCCTCTCCGAATGCCCGGAGCAACTCTCACTTCTACCACAAGGCCTCGGCATCGCCGTCCTCCTCGTCTTCGTCGTCATACGTGCATATGATTCCGACGATTCCGAAACCCGGACCAGAAGAGAAACATGAAATCTAGAGGAGGAGAGAGAAACTAGATCTGTGTTTCTCTCTCTCCTCCGACACCCACTTTCGGTCACCACCGTGACTCACCTCCACCACCACGGACTCACCTCACCGACCTTCGACGAGTTCAACGCAGCCTCCATGACATCCGACAGCAACCCACGAGTAGAGGCCGGCGAGACCAAGATCTGATTTGGGCACCCATAGGCCATAGTGCCCTCCCACCGTCTCCGCCTCCCTCCCCAACCTCAAATCCACCGTCCATTTCCTCACCTTAGTGGGCTTCTCCACCGATTTTCGCCGCCTAGTCGGTATGTGCCCCGTAGCCTCCATGACATCCGGCAGCAACCCACGAGTCAGAGGCCGGTGAGGCCAAGATCTGATTTGGGCACCCATAGGCATAGCTCCCTCCAACCGTCTCCGCCTCCCTCCCCGACCTCAAATCCACCGTCCATTTCCTCACCTCAGTGGGCTTCTCCACCCCCGAGTTCCGCCGCCTAGTCGGTATGTGCCCCGAAATCCTCGCCTCCATGGTCATTCATCCATGGTCTACTTTGGAGGGGGAGAGCGAGAGGGGCGAAGTGGAATTGGAGAAGAGAGAGGGACGACAAATGAGGCTCAGGCGAGTTGCCGAGAGAGAGAGGAGAGACATAGTGAGAGAGAAGCAGAAAAAAAAAAAAAAACAAAAAACAAAAAAAAAACAGAGACAGAGGGAAGAATTAAAAAAAAAAAAAAAAAAAGGAAGTGAGGGGTAAAATTGTCATTTTGGACCAAATTGTGTGAAATTTGAATGTCTGAGGAGTTACTTGTTAAAATTACGATACGAGGGACTGAACTGTCGAATCCCAAAAAGATGAGGGTGTGACCAGTAATTTGCCCTTTTTTTTATTATGTTTTTATACATATATTCTAAATGTCAATTTTATCCTTACATTTAACAGAAAAATTAACAGAAGTACCAAAGTGTCAAACAGAGTCTAACTTCAGGTACCAAACTGTCCCCTTTAATACATCGGGTATCAAACTGTCCAAGTAGCAATACCTCAGGTACCATAGGAGGAATTTACCCTACCTTTTATAGCTCGAGTGGAATCAGACGTCTCCGACTGTTGTGTTGTGATGACATATCAGATGCGGGATTGAGTAAAGTGGCTTTAAAACTTCCATTGTTGGAGGAACTTGACATTTCTCTATGCGATAATATCTCGCATGAAGCTGTAGAAGTGCTTGGCCGCTCTTGCCCCTTTTTGAAATCATTCAAGTTCAACAAAGAGTGGAGTCAGTTTTCACAAGACGGTCGCGGGCCATACGAGTTTCATTTCAGTGATTATTATTCACGTATTCTTGATGCTTACCGAAAAAGAAATCAAGTACCCTTTCATTGGAATGTGGATTATGATGCAGATCATGAGGCACTTGCTATAGCAGGAACCATGCATGGTTTACGACACCTCCAGCTTTTTGGGAATAAGTTGACAGATGATGGCTTGACAAGCATTCTTGATTGTTGTCCTGATCTTGTCTCACTTGACCTGCGCCATTGTTTCATTCTCAATATGGAGGGAGATTGGAGAAGTACATGTGCTGAACGAATTAAGAAATTGTGGCTTCCCCATGATTCCACTGAGGGCAAAGAATTTGTAGCTAGATCTGAAGCTTATTGTTTTAAATGGACAGAACTCCCAGACAAAGTTACAGCATCAATACTGTCAAGGCTTGGAGGGATTGACATCCTCACTTCCGCTCAGAAGGTCTGCTCCAAGTGGTTCAAAATATGCAAGGACCCTCTGATGTGGCGCACCATTGACATGCGCAATAGTTTTGATTTTGACGACTACAAGGCCTTCTTCTTCCATGAGTCGTGTGAACATGCCATTGAGCGTAGCTGTGGTAATCTGGTTGACATCAATGTTGAGAACATTGGCACTAATGAGCTCCTTAAATATTATATCGCTGAGAGGTATTTCATCATCACCTATTGAGATCATTTGTTAGTACTACACATTTCAACATGATTTCATTTTTCTTGACGTACAGTTGTTGTAGGTATCTTAAACGATCTCCATTAAATGGTGTCTTTTATGAGTGGATTATTATTAATAAGGTGGTGTCTTTGAGAGTGAAAGAGACTGTTTGCAATAATCCCAAATTAAGTCTTAAACTCTAAATATATCCAACCAGTGTGGATTCAACACATCTAGGATTTTGGCTCTTAGCAATTAGTAGTTGAGTAGCAAACCTCTAACTGATCAACCTCGATCAGTAATAAATACAGTATATCTTCTCCATAAAGGACTTCCAAAAATTGACTTAATAATTTTATTTTACATAGTTGGGATTGGGGAAGGAAATGCACGAGTCTCTGAGGCTTTGGATTGGTAGAGTTGAACTCTTTCTGAATTGGTTTTGTTCGATACTCTCCTCCTGTTGATAGTCATTACTCTGCTGTTATAGTATTTTGAGGCCTTAACAATCGCCTCTAAACGCTCCATGTCCAATACATCTCAGAATCATCTATCAAACAAATCATTCAAGCTTCTGTTTACTTCACTTGATTGCTTTTAAAAGTTTGCTTTCAAAATTAAACAAACCACAAAGTTTACCCTTCCATATATATCACCAACTGTTTATAATGAAATATGATTAACTGCGAAAGTTAGTTGTTAGGGGTTCAGTTTATTTGTATGACTTCTAACTGTAAAAGACCAATTAAACTTGCTAGCTGTATTTGGCCAAAAATAAAATTGCAGAACTGTATTACAAAGTTGAGATTTAGCATGTTAAAGTAATGAATGCTACAGTTTATATTATTGTCATAAAGTTTATGGGATAGGTATATTAATGGTAGAATAAGCATGTCCTGAAATTTCTATAAAATCTTTGAAGCTTCTCCCTTAGTTGAGTGTATTTCTCTATGTTATGGCTAACATATTCATTTTTTAATTTTCAAACAGTTCAAGTGGACTTAAACGCCTCCGTTTAGTTGGTTCTCATAGAATAACAGACAAGGGCCTCCGTGAAGTAGCTTCAAAATTTCCAGTGCTGGAGGACCTGGACATTTCATTGATCGAGGATATTTCACATGTAACTCTTGCATTAATTGGGTGCTCATGCCCTCTTTTGAAATCATTCAGATTTAACAAACGTTGGTTCGAAGAAGACCAATATAGAAATGTGCGTTACAAGCTTGAGCGTAATGACTGTGCACTTGCTATAGCAGGAACGATGCCTGGGTTACACCACCTCATGCTCTTTAGGAATCAGCTGACCAATAAAGGCTTGTGCGCCATTCTTGATGGTTGTTCTCAGCTTCAGTCACTTGATCTGCGCCAGTGTTTCAATCTTAAATTAGGGGGAAAGCTCGGAAGAAGATGTGTAGAACAAGTTAAAAAGTTGCGGCTTCCACATGATTCTGTCCATGACATTGACCCATCATATCAATTTGTTTTTGATATGTAGGGATTTTTGTCTTGGGATAGAGTTGGAAGCTATTCACAATGCCCTCCCTCAGGCTTTGCTTGTTGCTGTTTGTTTATCAGGCAATGCATTATTTCTTTTTTATTATGGGAGATGAACTTACTACATGAAGTTAGGTTCAAATCTGAGATTGCCTGTTTACTTGATTATATCTCCTGTGATGAAATATTAGTCTGCATTTTTCATGCTCATGGAGTTAAACATTAGCATAATTAGGAGGTGATGATCGATAATCATTCTACGTACTTCAAGTTTGGTCCGGTAAATGTGTTATTAGATTAGGTTCCCATCTATGATCTCTTTGCATATTCAGAAACATTATTTGTAATAGAGTAGTGCTACATACACCAAAAAATTATATAAAAAACTAATACTAAAGGATGTGGCATCCTACGTGGCATGAACCAAGCATCCGACCCCTCTCCTCCGGCACTCCGCCGCCGGCCTATGACTGACGTCGATCCACCCAAAAACAAGGCCCAGAGCCCAACTTCCGCCCTTGAAAGCAAGAAGAAACCGACGGAGAGAGAACCCCACCCCTTCAGCTTCCATATTATAACCAGACAGAGAGAAATCAACTCTATCGGTCAAAATTCCGGTGCTGCTGTCAACAAACCCTAGCAAGACACCCATCCTCTCAGAGAGAGTTTTTATATATATATATAATTAGTTATGTATATAGTTATCCTTACATATTTGAATTTTAGAAAATTAGTGCACTTATTAGTTTTGCACTTGGATAATATAATCTTTCAGTAACTCAAAATTTGTAGGATGAATTGAGAAAATAGTAGGGTGGCAATAGCCGCATCCATTGAGCAATTAGGATTATAAATATTTATTCTTTTTTATTTTTAATAAAGGGCTGGTGCGGCTGCCATCAACCCTTGATTTCATTAGTCGAATACATGGGGGATATTGAGCCTGAACTCCTGGTTACAATAAGCATTTAGAGAACATCTTGAAATATTATCAAGAGTTTCATTCAATGAGATACCAACTAACAAAGAGCGCTCTAATGACTCTAATAGTTATTCTTTTCTTATTAGGCATCCAAGGGTTTAGAGAAACTAACTCCTCCTTCATCTTGTTTTTAAAACGATATATACCGATAAATCGATAATTTCTTCTTCCCGAAAGTTTTGAACTTTTGATAGGCACACCCTAATTTCAAACTTTTCGTCTAGTACAGCCGAGCCAAACAACCCAAAATTCTGAATGCGCAAATCATCCAGAAGAACCGCCCACGGTGGCCGACACCGAAACTGGACGGAACTCCCAGACGACATCACGGCGTCGATACTGTCACGGCTGGGAACGCTCGAGATCCTCAGGACGGCTCAGAGGGTATGCATGACGTGGCGAAGAATCTGCAAGGACAACTCTCTGGTTTGGCAATCCATCTACATCCACGATGAACATTACATCGACATGAGCTATTTGGACAAGATCTGCCGACACGTCATTGATCTTAGCTCTGGTAATCTTGTGGATATCAGTATTGAGTACATCGGCACCGATCAACTCCTCAAGTACATGGCTGAGAGGTATTGAAATTTTTGTTGTGTGTTTTTTTTTTCTTTACTTATTTGGTGATAGCTAGGGTTCATAGTTTCAGACATAAAACTCGAATTTTGTGTGCTGGGATTTACTTGGATTTTAATTTTTAGCAGTGTATTATTACAAGGGTATATGATCGAGTGAAAGAAAATTATACAGATTGATCCAAGCAAATCCTAGCACCCAAAATTATGTGTGTCCGGGTCAAATGTCTCCGTTGTTTGAGGGCTAACATGCATACCTCTAAAACTGTTTGGCAGCTCAAGCGGAATCAAACGCCTCCGATTCGTGAATTGCACTAGCTTAACAGACGAGGGATTCAGCGAAGTGGCTTCGAAACTTCCCTTGCTGGAAGACCTTGACATTTCGAAATGTGATAACATCTCATCTAAATCTCTACAGGTGGTTACGTGCTCATTCCCTCTTTTGAAGTCGTGCAAATTGAATTCACTCAAACTCAATATATCAAGTGAAAGCAGGTGGCTTTGTAAGGTGGATTATTGTCATGGATAAACACATGCAGGACTGAGTTAATCAAGTGACTTCGAAACTTCAGAAATAATGTTGGAGAACCAGGATGACATGTATTGATCAAGACAAAAGTTCCATTGTTGTCTACATCATTATCGGATTGAGGTTGACCTCAGTGATTTAGGTTTTACTTACTAATCAATTTAGCTATTTCAGATTTCCGGCATGTTTATCCAATTAGTATTTTAATGTTTAGTTTGTCATGATCCCACATTTTTCTTCCAAAAAAAATATTTGAGTAACAGATGTTTATCTTTCCGGATATAGGTGTATCATCATACTCATCACCTACCTCATATTTTTTCTATGCAAAATATTCACCTACCTATTCAGCGTTGAATTTCAAGCGTACTCTAATGAACTATATGTTTTTTTTTTTTTTGACGATGCTAATAAACTATATGTTGGAAATTAAGTGAGTTGTGGATGTTATATATGTTTGTCATTACAATATAAAGCATTCAACATGTCTGTAGAGAGTAGTCTTCTACTGTTCATTATTTGATCTGACTTCAAATTTCCCGAGTGTGAAGAATAAAAACCTCTATTCCAGTTTGTGTAAGTATACTAGAAGACTGACGCTTATATTTTAGTTTGTAGTGAACAAGTTAGGAGCTTGCTTGTTTTTAGATAAAATCTTGCTTTGATGATCTTCTTTGAGATTATTATATACAAATGCTATCAAGAATTATGGAAATACTAAACTTTACTCACCAAGTGTGGGTTGTCTTTGGTTGGGGAGATGGAGATATGGTAAAGCCGTAAAGGAATGAGAATGGGAAAGATGCACGGCAACGAAGGTAGAGCCTTTGGTGAGGGCACACAACTCCTTAGATATGCACCTCCCAGTGCAATATGATTCCATCGTTACACTTCATACACTTGACACAGTATCTGGACCCCGAACTTGCGCTTAGACGTTATGACCTCCGTCGCGACCTGAAAACCCTAATCCAAGTCAACAACTAGGACTCAGACCTTGGTCTAAAATTGCTAAGGCGCTGAGGATAATTGCTTTTGTTCTTAATGATAAACTTTTCACAACCGAACTAGGGATTAATTTCGACTTTGCCATTGTCATCACTCATTCCCATTCCAATTTATTTTTTGAAGTAGAAACGACAATTACTCCATCCACCCACCTCCCATTATACCGATGAGATTTGAACATGTAATATCTACAATGTCGGTTATTCACTTATTTTAAATAATCAACCGATCACAACTCGACATCATTATTATTTGTTCTCTCGAACTAATAATTTAAAATGATGTTTGATCTGGTCCATTACGTAATGATTGAGGAAATAAGGCTGTCTGATCGGCCCAATTGAGCTTTTACAAAGACATAACCTCAAGGCCCTCAATCAATGATATCCAACCAAACCAAGAACTTGGTTGGAACTTTGAATCCCCTCCCTACAAGTCCAAAACCAAAACCAACCTAAGTCTCAACTCTGATTCAATTCTTTAAAGCAACCGAAAAAACTCCCACTCCATTTTCCCAAGAGAAGTTTCACTCGAAAGGATCACAGTCTATTACATAGGCAGACAATGAGATCAGGAACTAGCCCTAATAGCACAGTTGCCTTATTCATTACGCTTCACCATTAATCTTTGATAGAACAGATCATAGCATATAGCCCGTGTAATCACTCTAGCCAAACAGGCCTATCATACTGTTAAATCTTCGAAGCAATAAAACTAATATTTTTTACCATAGTTAATACAACTCCGAATGACCAGACCACGTAAGAGTACTGTAAGCCCTGATCTGGGAAGCCTAAGAAGCTAGGGCAAAAGGTAGGCACAAGTTACGGTGGCTCACGTGGAGCCTTTCTCTGAGAAGCTTTACCATTTTTCAACCCAAGAAAAGCCGTGCGACGCCGTCTCGGGCAGAGCCGGAGCCACCTGGATCGGCGGGGCCCTCAGATTCTGGAGATTACGCGATTCTTACGCATACTCCTATCACTCCCTTATTGACTTGACCGGAATTCTTTAGGGGAAATGATCTGACACGACACTTCCATATTACTGTACGCCAATGAAATGAGGTTACGTGCTCATGCTGTCGTTGACGATTTTGGTTGTGCTTGGTTTTGCAGCTCTTGCTTCACTATTTCTCTGGGTTTTCAGTCTTTCAATGCCGACGTATTACATTTGCATTATCTTAAGACTTTAACGGTAATTCTTTCAAAAAAAAAAAAAAAAGACTTTAACGGTAATGCAGGATTAGAAGGAGAAAAATTCTTACATACGGTAGCCGCACAGGCATTCTTACATACGGCAGCCGCATCACGTGGTTGTGTGGCTGCTCAATCAGAACTCATTAAAAATTTCTTTCATTCCGAAACTGTCCTTGTTTTTTTTAAAGTGAAATACCCAAAATACCCTCTTGCTAAGGGTCTAATTGGTCAGCTCGTACGCAAGACTTTCTCTTAAAAGGAAATCTGCTAAGGGTCTGATTGGTCAGCCCATACCACGTGTTCATTGCGTCTGCCGTACGTAAGACTCTCTTAGAAGAAAATCTGCTAATGAATGATTATGAATGTCATGAAGTCTTTTGGTGAAAATCCAAACCCCAGTCGTAATGAATTTTATCTGAAGTAAACGTAGAAGATATGGTATAGAACTATACATCAACCGGAATAGGCATGCTTAGAAGTATTTGGACCATGGAGGAATCCTGGGATCCTCCCCTCCCCAGAGCTCTCCTTTAGTGTTGGTGTCGGCCTGGCGTAGTACTTTCGTTGTTATTTATCATCTCTCGCTCACCGACTCTGATTTTGCCAACCAAGTTGATTTTAAACTCGTTTTCCAATTGAGTCGAGCTGATCTCAAACTTGAGGAGTACATTTCCAAATCAAGCTAGCGGAGGTTGAACTTCAAAGAGGTCAAAAATATAGAAAATGAAAAAGCCTTCATCTTGTGTTTGTTTTGTTGTTACGTGTATTTTGTGTAACTATAAATAATGCACTAACATTATCAAGAGGTGTTGACCGTTGACGCATTGATAAGCTTCCCTCTTAATTAGTTTCATTATTGTTGGTAATCCCCTTTAGTTCATATGAAAAGAATATTGGTGATGAAATTGAAGCCATCACCATCAAATTCAAAAAGATGGTCATGAATGTTTTCCTAAAATGTTCATAATAATTAAGTTGCATGTTAGGTGAAGATGGCCCAAACCATTAAATAGGTAGCTGGCAATTTTGTATTGCTGCAACCATTACCATTACACCCTAACTTGCATTCTCTACTCTACCTCTCAAGTAGTACAAAACACCTCTCAAACCCAACTTTTTTTTTGTTGTTTTGATAAAATTACGTAAATGAGCACTTAATTTTTACCGAGTAATATTTTAGTCACTTACTTTTTTGAAAATATATATGAGGAATGCTAGCAATATTCCCCTCCAACCTTTCTTTTTCTACATTCCCCACTTATCTCGTGTCATGTGGATTCATTCATAATTACAATTTATGTATTAACTATCTTGAAAAAACAACTAATTTCATTCCATGTTTTACCTTTATTTATGTTTGACTTTATTAAATGTTCTCTATTAATATGAAAAAAAAAAAAAAACTCTTGACTCTTTTGTTGTTCTAATTTTTTCTAACGTTTTTTTTTTCATTTTTTATATTTCTTAAGTTTTTCAACCAAAATTTTTCTTTCATTTATTTGGTCATGTTCCATAATACCGAGTCTTTTTTGACATCTTTTTTTATATAAAACCCAAAAAAAACAAAAAAATGGCAAAGCTCACTAACATGGCAGCTGCAAACCTTTTTTTTTTCTTTTCATTAGAACACATGTTAGATTAAATGATTATATAAATTTTCTCTCTCTTTTTTTTTTGGGAAAAAAATTTGAAGTATGTTCTTAAATATATATGTACGTGTACGTAAGCCCACAAGAGTGATATAAATTGCAAATAAAAAGGATTCACAAAAGAAAAAAAATATTGAGAAACTAAAATTAATTGAATGGAGAATATAGAAATGGAGAAGTTGCTAACATTCCTCAACATATATTACATTGGCTAACACAACTCATCAGAAACTATTTGTGTAACTTTTTTTTATTTATTTATCAAATTCTAGATAAGCAATATGTTGACATTGCCCTACTACCAACCTTTTTAATAATCAAACAAAGTTAAGGACTCGAGAATATGTTTATTAGCCCTTAGATGATTATCCTAGTTAATTGTGCCCTTTGAAAAAAAACTGTTCCTACCCTAATGAAGGTCATCCCCAAAATCTCCCTTACCCAGAAAAATTTGTAATATAATTATACGTTTGCTTCCCCCAATCTTCATAACCCTTTTTAGGGTATATGACCTAACATACAAAACCATCTTAATCTACCTTCTTCTACCAACTATGAACATAAGCTACACCACCTATCCTTAACCATTGCCACCCATTTTTTTCCCTCTCTTGTTTAATCAGTCAACCCTTGTCTTTTCTAGTTTCTCATCTTGATCATCACAACGGCACTATCATTTCATCCAAGCTAAATCATATGTGTGTCTCTTCTTTTTTGCACCGACCACGCGTGTGACTCTTGATAGATCATGAAGGTGATTTGATTATGCAGAAGCCATGGAATTGCAGCATGATAGGAATGGGAACGTGGCCAGCAGCTAGAGGAGACACGTGGAAGGCTTGTTGGGGTAATGAGGAATCTGTAGGTATATTCTGTAGGGTTTTTGCAGAAGGGAGGGGACAGTTCTTTAAAGGGAGGTCGTAGGGTGCCTGGTTGGCAGGTGGTCATTTGGGCTACCCCCATGTGTTTATTGTTAATGGCCTTCTCTAAGTGACTAAGTCCATGTAATATGACTATTATCTGAGTAATTTATCCGTACTATTCAGTTTTATAAGGAGTTTGATGGTAGCAAACCAATAACGTACTGTTCGCAGTAGGCCAGTAGTGTTTTTAATTTTATACGCTGGTTGGCGAATTCTATACAGCGGCCGAGATAGTTCACACTTATATATATAGAGTCGATCTATATGAAGCTAATATACCGATCAGAGGGTTATAACATGCATTGCGTACTTTCGTTTTCATATAAATAGGAAGTTATTCATAACAGTTAAATTACATGTATGATAGGTTATCAATGTCTCGATACCTTGCCAACTATGAAAATATATACGACACATTAGAAGAAACACAACATTATCACATGCATGCACAAGATTATAGTCAGAGACGGCTCTAGTATTGTCTTCTAATAGTTGATCGCATGTTACTTGTTTAATATTTGATGTAATAACAAAATTTGGAGAGGATTTTCAGTTAAATTTCCAATTGCAAAATGACACAAACAAATACCGTTACGTATGTGATGTAAGAGTACGAATGTGAAAATATTGCGAATTTTTGTGTTAGTGTTTCATTTATGCCAATTTTAATTAGTAAGTTGGGACATGATTGTACCGCCTCATCCAAAACTTACTATCTCTCGATACATAAACATAGAATCCACATCCTACTAGCTAGGTTGATTAGGGTATCTTGTCATTTCTTCTTTTTAGTTTCTTTTTGGTTCTCTTTTACCAAAAAAGTTAAGTGGGTGACGATCCATACGACTAGTACAAACCTCGCCATATGCAAAACTGCACAAAAAGTTCACTTTGTTCTCTTTTTAGTTATTTACTTAAGAGTTATACGTTCTTTACAAAACAAAGAAATTTATTTTACCATGTAATATGTAGACTAGAGTCACGTATAGTCATTACTTATTGGTATTAGTAATGTGTCGGTCAATAATATTGCACGTTTACAAAACTGAAAGAGGCATAAAAGATTGACTACAGAGTTATATAATTCACATAGAAGTATAGAACAAAGATCAATGCATGATGCATATGATTCTCATATAATGTCATTTTAACCTTTTCCTAAACCATCCATACAAGGTAAAAATGTTATTGGGGCCAGAACAGTAAAAAGAGTCAAATTACCAAGTTTAATCCCATGTTGTTCATTGTTGTTGGTTTTGGATACTCGTACCATTTTTTTTTTCTCATTTTCTCTGATATATTTACCTAAATATTAGCTAAGAAAAAAAAAAAAAAAGGAGACAGCTCCGAGAATATACACAACTGTCACCAGTCACCCGCCAGTGACAAAATCTGGCAGGACTGTCTCAACACGTGGCGCGCATCCCGCCGTCAGTTCTCAAAAGTAATCGAACGCCCCAGACTGTCCGTTATTTTTGTTCTGATCATCAGACTTGGCGTGGTAATACGGCGTCGTGTTCTGCTTTCTCAGACCCGGGACCATCGGCGGCCGCAGCGACCGTATCAACGCCAAGTTGATCCCCTTGAAGAAAGGATGCTTCTTGACGTCAGCAGCGCCGCGCTTCGACCCGAGCCGCCGCTCCGGGTCCTTGTTCAGAAACCCGGATATCAGGTCCCGCGCGTGGCCCTCAAGCGCGCTGCAGGGCGTGGACGTCGGGAAGGTTAAGGGACTTTTCACGATGCTTCGCAGTGTAGTCTCGTTCGATGGAGCCGCAAACGGCGTCCGCCCGTAGATCATCTCGTAGAGGAAGATCCCAAACGCCCACCAGTCAACCGCGTTGCCGTGGGACATACCGGAAGCAACCTCCGGCGCGACGTACTCGTGGGTCCCGACGAACGAGCATGACCGGGCGGCGACCGGCTCAGCCACGAAGAGGCGGTTCGGCGTCAAAGTCTGAACCTTTCTGGACCGGAACAGCCGGTTTGAGAGGCAGGAGAAGGGAGTGAGAGTGCTCGGGTGGGGGCGGGCGTACGATGGAGTTGAGATGGACTCTAGAACCAGAGAGGAGTCGGGTGATTCAACGGCGGGAATTGCGTCGGAGCAGAGAGAGAGGTCAAAGTCGGAGAGCATGATGTGACCGTCGGATCTGACGAGCACGTTCTCCGGCTTCAGGTCTCTGTAGATGATTCCCAACATGTGGAGGTACTCCAAAGCCACCAGGACCTCAGCAGCGTAGAACCTGCAAATGGAAAATGAAAATATATCCGAGTTAGATACCCGAGTCAGTCGCGACTCAGCGAGTTAAAACCCAAATTTTTTTTGTTCTTTTGCTAAGAAATCTTGACTGAAGAAGACGTTGCAGAGAGCCGAAGCAGACAAGATAAGAACATCTCATGATCAAAAGCGCAACGATACAAAAATACACATGGGGTTGAAATAATATTTTTGTTTTTTCAAAATTATTTTTAAAATCAATCCAATCCGGGGGGGGGGGGGGGGGGGGGGGGGGGTTTAATAATTTATGATATTGCTGGATCATACAATGTAGTATTGATGAGCATCGGCCATGAATTTACCTTGCGGAGCTGAGAGAGAAGCGGCGGTTAGGCTGTTTATGGCGGAGGGAGTGCAAGTCGCCGCCGGAGCAGTACTCCATGACGATGCAGGAGAAATGCGAGGCCTCGAACTCGGCGTAGAGAGTCGGGAGGAAAGGGTGGTCAAGCATTTTGAGGATCTTGCGCTCCATCTCGGCTCTGGGCTCCTTCTTCTTGAGGGCCAAGGCATCCTTGTCGACGACTTTCATGGCGTAGGCGCATGAGGTTGAGGAGGATGAGGATGATGATGATGATGAGTCGGAGTCGGGACTGCGGAGGCTGCAGAGATAGACGGTGCCGATGTCGCCGGAGCCGATGCGGCGGTGGAGGCGGAAGTCGCGGTAAGTGAGGGCGGATTTCTTGGAGCGAATGACGGAGTAGGCGAAGTCGGAGGAGCGGTGCGGCTTGAGGGCGAGATTCTCGGTGCCGAAGAAGTCGGTTGCGGCGGTTAAGGTGGCGGTTGCGTCGAAGGAGAGGCGGCTAAAACTGCTACAGGTGTCACTACTCATTGAACTGTCTGAATCACGCGCGAGAGTAGTACTAATCGGACCAAGCTCTAACATCTTAGAAGCTCTTCGCTCCGGGAGAGAAAGGAGGTCGCCGTTTTGTTGAGGCTAGAATCAGAGAAACACCGACTTTGAGCTCGAGCGAATGGGATGATAAGAAGAAAGAAGATTCAATTTTTTTTTTTTTTTGGTGTGGATTGAATTCAATGAAGGCTGACAGAGGGTTTTGTGATTGTTAGGTCAGGAGTTGTAGGCAACAGTGGAAAGACTGTGAAGATTGATGGCCAGCTTGCATTGGAGGAACGCCATTAAAGGAGGTCTAGCTCTCTCCGTACAGCTTTGAATGCGAGCTCAGGCTTTTTCAGGTCTGGACCTCAAAATTAGGGTTTGTAAAAGAGAGAAAGAGAAAGAGAGAGAGAGAGAGAGAGAGGTTTCAAGCTAGTTTGGTTCTGTGGCTTTTTCTCTACTCGATCACTTTGAGATTGAGAGTGGTTGGGGTATTTATGCTACGCAGTAATGGTGCGTAGGCGGTAAGTTTTGTTACTGTTCAGTAATAATATCAAAACAACCGAGGAGTCTGGCACGTGCGGTATTGCTGTTTCACTCACGGCGAGGGCTGGTGCAAGCTATATTGTGGTTTTGTGCGGGAAAAGTCGGGAATGCCCCTGCGGAGGGACTGTAACGGTCAACTCTCATGAGCCATCTGCGGGAATATTGCTCTGGGTGTACGAGAATTGTCGACTGTAAAATGCTCAGAAATTTCTGGTGTGAAAGAGAGAATGAAAAGATGACATTTCGAGCTGTAAAGAGAGTGAATTTCCTCTCTCTCGAGAGAGAGCACTTATCACGTTGCTAATAGTAATTTTTTTTTTCCACAAACCAAAAGGACAAACTATACGAAGGATTAGATATCTTCACTATTAAGTCTTATTTCATTTTGCCAAAATCGTTTTAATACATTATCTTGTAAGTACACGCACACGTTATTGATTTATAATAACTCTCTTTCTGTCTATTATTCTTTCTTCGTACTTAAAAGCTCAGCGCAATGAATTGAGTTTAGCAAGGTGGGTTAGACTTGACCAAACCTAAATATTAGGCTTCAAAAAGCCCAATGTAACTCGTATTTGAATTTCAGAATGAGCCAATTAGTTTCGTGCATCGAGTTATTCATGAGTAATTTAATAGTACTTTAACAAATGAATTAATTTTTCAAAAATAAAAAAATTCAATCATGCATTTAAATCTCACTTCATTACGGAACATTTAAATACACGAGAGATTTAATACTATAAGAAATAATATTGCATATCATCCTTCCTAAATATAATTCGGACAATCCAAAATTGCTATGATAAGCAATACTGTTTCTTAAGATGCCGTGGTCCAGAGAATCCAAAGTCGCCCCTTTCATATTTGTACAATCAAAACCACAACCTCAAGGGAATTTAATTGAGTCAACAAGTTGGGTTATATTAGGCCTGAGTTGATCAAACTTGAATACTTAGGTTTACCTTACCTTTAGGGTATGATCAAGCCAACTCGTATTCGAATTAATCCGCATGGAACCGGATTAGTTTAGAGCATCAAGCTAGTCATTAACGAGTAATTCGATCATAGTAGTAGATCTAAATACAAGTCTTACACACCTTAACAAACCAGCAGGATTACCATAACAGATCGAGAAAATTAGGGATCGATTTAGTTAACGGTGTGTACCAGCAGCTTAGCTAGCTAGCTAGGTCGTATTCGTCGACACAAATCCAAAATGACATGATTGAACTTGAAATGACACAACTTGTGACCCCAACTGAAAACAAGGTAGCAGTAGCAAGCACAGCAATTCTTGTACGGATCGATCGCAGTGGGGTCTCGACCAACGTACCAACTTGATCAATTCTGAAGCATTCATCATCTTAAGCTTGGTGGTATTGCATGACAGAGATTCTGGAAACGTGTATCGTTCTTGAGCCTAGCCTTTCGAGTCACCAATAATAATCTCTCTTTGAGGTTAAAACTTAAAACCCGGATTGTTCAATGGCCCACGGTGCCGGATTTATAGCTTCTTAATTGTTCATTCATCTCTTCCACAAGTACCATATGATTTTAGAAATGGGAGAAAAAAACCAACTATATGCCGCTATGCATATATGGTGAATAGTTTTGAATCGAATGAGGTTTTGGGATGAGAAGGGACAATCATTGAGGGCTTTTAGAGTCGTTTAGGGGAAATGGCAGTACTCTTTCAAATGTTCGAGCTAACCTTTGCCATTTGAGATTTTGAATTTGTGTTTAAAATTTTGACATATCATTCGTATATTGTTAGAGAGACTTTCTAAAAATGTGTAACATGATGCATCAAATACAGTAGTGGACTATGTTATAATGATAGGGGACATGATTCGCTTTGCCGATTGCAATGCTAGCTACAAGCTAGTTAGAAACATACTTTCAAACCGAAAAATATATATAAGTGAATAGGCAAAAACATAATATATATTTTGCCCACAAAACTTGAATTCTTGAAAATTCATTTTATTTTATAAACTTACATCATTCATTTTTAATTAGACCATCTCTAATATTATGTTAAATTACGAGCTAATCTTGCGGCTTTTCCATTGATATGTCAAATGATTTGTAAGATGATAACTATACGGATGTCATTTGTACTTAGGAGATCGAGTTGGCTGATCGACTTCCCACTTATTTATCTCCCTCAAACTATTGGATAAAATCCATAAACAATTGTTTCTAATTTCTAAAGATGAAAGGTACAAACAGCAAATTTATATATGGAACTGAAATATGAATCAAAACCTTTTGATGCATCGCCCCCACATAGGGAAATTCATGAGCCCTTCACATGCCGAAAATCTGTCATATTTGGCACAACAAACGACTTTGCTTGATCTTAATGTTGGTGGGACTCTCATGTTTTTATGTATCAAATTATGATATGAACATTATTGGTGTATGTGACAGAATATAGCAGTAGCATATTGCACAGTTCAAGATGCTCTTTCACACATTAGCATCTTTCTGCTCCTGCACAAAGACAAGCATATGTATATGCGGAACTTCTCTTTTCTTTTTGTTGTTTTTGAATTGCATATGAAATATGGAACTTCTGATGATAATGGGTGTTACTTACTATATGTCACTGCATTAAACTACTTTGAATCTGAGAATGATGTAGGAGCATATTGCAAAGTTGGGGTTCAATTAGTTTCAAGTACTGCACCTTCACATATCTTTTGAATTTGATAAAAAATGTAACCAACAAGAAGGAGACAGCAGGTTAGATTGGTACTAAAATTCCACATGGCCTTAGAAAAACAGCGAATGGTGTTGGGTCCCCAAATTGAAAAGAACAAGACTCTTAAAAGGCTACATGATTTTTTATGGATTATTTCATACTCAAATGTATTGCAAACTTTTGGAGAAGAAGATTGATGAGAGGAAATTGATGAAGAAGGGACCCATGATAGTCTGCATGGGAACTAAATGTTATAGAAAAGGCCAGCAAAAAGTGTAGCAAGTGGAATTGTTTTTGCATTTTGATCATTGACATTTCTTCAAAAGTGCAAGCCAAAAACCCACATTTAAGATGCTTGTTTGTTTTTAGGTTTATAGTGACAAACTTGAACTAACAGAGAACCAACCTGTAATTGTTTGCTCACGTTATGCAAACCTAATTATATAAGATGAGGGAAATTCGCACTCGTTATTTTATGATCCATACTCCATATTTTATTTTTTAATATCTCGATTTTATATTTTTGTAGTGTGAATTGTAAAACATGTGATGTTAAGATACTAAAAAAGAAAACATAGAGTGTACATTATAAATAAAAAAAAGTGTGAATTTTATTCCCCTTAAATAATCATCTTTATTATAATAGAGTAATTAAAGAGTCATTTCCCAAAAAAATTCTTAAGATTAGACCGACTTAATGGATTGCATATAGAATTGATCTTACAGAGTGATTCACATGTAGCTTATGTTTTTGCAATACTAATGTGATATGTGTTGGAAAATGATGAATTAGATCATTGAATTATTTTGTAGATATAACAAACCTGTTATATTTCAAAATGGGTCAACTTAAGAGATATTTTTCAACTTCGTAGAGTGGGTTATCCTAATTTTACAAATGGAACATAGTATTGGTTAGTTCCACAATTAATCTTGAAATATTTTGGATCTAAAATGTGACAATGTTTTGCTTAATCATGCATGGATTCTTTTCAAATTTCATCTCTGCCTCCTAAGAAGTCTTATGTAACTAAAAGTTGAGAAAACTGTTGGTGCTCACCTCTAGTATTATTTTATGGAGCAGATCTTAACTTTAAAGAAGCAGATTCTAAAATACTCTTGTGGAAGAAAATAAGTATTTGAACAGGAAGACATTTGGACACACTATGAGAAGTGGACAAGAATCTAATTGTGGAATAATATTTCATCGAAGAAAGATCACAAATGGCCCAAAATTTGTGAACCTCAGATTTTCAGAACTTTGGGAGATTAAGTACTAATTAATCACATGTAAATCAGTGACCTAAATCCCACTTTAAAGATCTTGTGGGCCAAAGTCAATTTCAATTCTATTGTTGTCCTCTACTTCCTCTGATATTTGGAATTTTCTCAAGCATCTTTGTGTTACATCAACTAATAAGGAAACTTTTTTGGGTTAGTTAATTGGTGGCCTGCTTAAACGATAAGAGCATCTCCAACGGTGGTGTCAAAATCCACCGTGGAGCTCCAACGGATACAAAAGGCAAATCTCATTCTCTTCAACCCATCCTTCAAATCCACCGTGGATGGCAATTCTTGGTTTCATCTGTCAAATTTGACAGACTCAGGTCATCTATCATTTTATTTTTTTATTGTTTCTCCCCTTCTCCTCTATCATTCTCCTCACTTTCGTGCTACCCAGATCAGAGTCATTCGTGATCTTTCTTGTCTTTCTATTTCTTTCTACAATACCCAAATCTTCATACCTAAACCTTCAAAAAATCATTGATATCAAACGAAAAATTAAATTTTCATTCAGATTTGGGGAAAAAGAGAGGAAGAGAATTAGAGTTTGGAGTCTGAAAGAAAAACTGAAGAATTGGATTCAAGCAGCTCCGATTATATCAAATCCCCAGCAATCAGATCATAGTAGTGTCGCCATGGTCGATCACAGTGTTGAGGTCATGATTGTGTTTGCCATGTTGGAATCTGGGCTACTTGTGGTTGCTTGGATATATTCAAATTTGTTAATATGGTTGCTTTTCTAATCGCCCAGAAAAGCTAGAAGAAGGCGAAGAGAAACAGAAGAGAAGAAGATGGAGAGGAAGAAAGCAATAGTGTAATTGTGTTTTAATAAAATACATTATAATAATAATAATAAAATATTTATTTATTTTAACCTATGGGTTGGAGTGAAAAATTGTCAAAATTGACAATTCCTTATCAGCTGTCAAATTCGAACTTACCCCAAAATTTTTGACCTCTCCGTTGGAGATGGTCTAAGTAACTAGTCACTTACAAGATCAGTCACTTTGATTCACAAAGATCTCCAAAGACAACTCTAGCTCATTGAATTGTACATCATATTCACTATATTGTTATATTGCTTTTTCTTTTTGAATCACATTAAAAACTCATAAATTAATTACATTAGTTTAGATGAGATCGTTACATTAGTCTGGAAGTCTTAATTTCATCAAAACTATGAAGTTAAGCATGGTTGAGCAAGAGTAATTGCAGTAGTTCATCCATCATCAAGAATATGAATTATTTCTAATTTGAAAAACTAAGAAGAGAGCTAGTGTGGGAATGCATACATTAACTTGTGCACCTCTTACAACTAATAAACCAATGCAACAATAAGAACAGGCTGATAGCTAGCTAATTGATTCAACTTGTTTGAAACTCCAAACCAATCAATAAGAATTAAATCGGTCTAGGTTGGAATAGACTGAAAGTACGTACAGAGCAAACAATTATGTTGAGCCATCACCTTCAAGCTTTATCATTATCCACAATAATTTTCAATGTAATGTATACACTCTTAAACACAAGTTCAAAATGGTCCCCCATTTTACATATAAATCTACAAACAAGCCTCATGGAAAACAGTCACCCCTTACCTAATTTTTCTTAACCATTGTTCACGTCAATTTTTGGTTCCATGAGAAGCTAGAGAGCATAATGGCACTGATAGATATTCGTAGTCCATTATAATGATAGAGTACGATTTGTAATAAGCAATTTTGAGATTTTGAGTCATAGCTGATATTTTGAGCGTTTAAGACGAAAAAGAGAAATGTGGTTCTCTTCCTATGTACGTACCATATCAATTGCTTAGCCATTACTACCCTTGCCATTTTAGTTTTATGCAACACACCATATTTGAGTATGTAAACTCTTTTTTCTTATTGAGTTATTACATTACATTTGCATTCTAGCGATCAAAAATTAGAAAGTCCGCAACATATCTCTTTTGCAGACGTCTCTTTAAATTTTGACTTGAATATAAACAAACAATATGGCTCTGGAGACTTTAGACGATCGAGCTCAGGGAAGATAGAAAATCATTTGTAGCAGATTTTTTTATAATCATTGTACATACTGATGAATATTTCACCACTAAGGTTTGACACTATCAACTGGGGCCGTAGGAGAACCTAGGTACCATACCATGGGCCGGGTTCACGACCCACCATGATGGTGCTCATCGGATGCAACACCTCGGACGCCAAGAGCCCCGGAAAAGATCACCACAATCCATCTAAATTACACACCAGAAAGCTGATATAACTACAGAGGGACAACCTACGTCCCACATCGAAGAGATGGGAAACTCCTTTCCCATGCTCGAGTATTAAAAAGATCAGCACAACCACCTTTTGAGGGTAATAACTTCTTCCCTGACACTATTACTAAATTCATTTATATATTAGTATCTTACTCCAGCATCAGAGAGGCATAAACTGTCTGATATGGTTTATCCCTCTAACGGTGTGTTACTGGTACAGGATTCAGGAGTTGGATCGGTACCCTAAGCGGTATAGCATTCTGTGTGAGGTACTCGAAGAAAGCCACCAAAAACAATCATATTGGGGACTCTTAAAATCTTAAGGCCTCGTTTGGTTGTTGGAAAGGAAATTGGTTCTTTGGACTTTTCCATGAACATGGGAAAGTAAATTTCTCACTAGTTTCCCTATCAAATGTTTGGAAACGCCGGGAAAGTAATCGAAAAATGTATTTTACTTTCCTTTCTGATGTTTGGTTCATGTATGAATAGAAAAGAAGGTAACATCAATTTTTCAATAATATCCTTATTATCAAAACATAAACAGTTCAAGATTCAAAACACTCCCATTCATGCTGCTCAATCATACCTGGATGACATAGCCTCTGTGTCTAGAGCTAGAAGGAGTACTCACTCCAGTTCTTAGTTTTCTTGCTTTTTTTGTTTGGGCCTGCTAGGCCCCGTTTGTAACAAAAAAAAAATTGTTGGATAATTTGGTAATAACAGCCATTAAAATAATCTTTAGAGTATAAAATTAATGTATAATTAATGCAGGGAAAGTAT
The DNA here is from genome assembly GCF_958449725.1 of Rosa rugosa. Classification (NCBI taxonomy): domain Eukaryota; kingdom Viridiplantae; phylum Streptophyta; class Magnoliopsida; order Rosales; family Rosaceae; genus Rosa; species Rosa rugosa. The sequence goes on along the minus strand of NC_084821.1, from coordinate 62,666,517 downwards.
GAAGGAAAATGAATAGGGATGGCAATAATCCCCATCGGGTAGGGTACCCATCGGGTATTCGAACCTCATGGGGAGAAATCAGGTAACGGGGATGGGGATCTCCAGTATTCAAATTCTGAAATCGGGTACGGGGCGGGGATGATATTTTGATCCCCATCCCCATACCCACCCAATAAGAATTATCTAATATATATATATATATATATATATATATATATATATATATATATATATATATATATTATATTTTTGATATTATTTATAAATAAATATCTATGTAATTAAACTTCATCTTTTTGTCAATATTTAAATTCTGTCAATATATTTTTGATATTATTCAATTCACCTTGTTGGAGTGAATGAGTAAGTTGTTAGGTTACACTAAGCAGTTGATTGTGGAATTTTTTTTGTCGAATGCAGACTTTTATTGTTCTTTTTTAAGCGAGACTTGTATTTGTTTTTGTTTGATTGAAATAAAGAATTTATTTTATGTTTTTTTTTTTTATCAAATAAGAACTTCATTAATAATGAACTGCTTACAACGAGTTTTAGGCGACATCTCTTATCAAGAAATGGCCTCTAGACTTCCCACTGGAACTCTATATACTGACTCTAAACTTGCACTACAACTGAATGACAAAGACAAAAGGCGCAGGAGCAGTGAATCCTTGACATCTCACCTCTCGTCCAGCCAGGAAGAACTCTAAAACTAGACAACTCATTTGTGTCGACACTAAACTCACCAACCAGAGTCCTCTTGACCAGCTTTTGATCGACCAAGCCAACACTCATTGTGACCTAAACTCAACCAAAAGGATTGCCGGACTTCCAGACCTGGGACTAAAGAAAACCCAACACCATCACCACCCTATTGTCGACACCATCCATCCACCACTGCTCCAAAACGCCATCGCCTCTGACCTGATCCCATATAGGAAGGACCCACTAGAAGGCCAAGGATGATTGTCTAGCCAGACTGTTTCGCCACCGCTGCTGACCCAACTCCAGAACAGGAACGATCCCTGAGACCGCGACAGAGAAGATCGTCTCTGCCACACCTTTAGTAGTGTCTTATTACCAACAATAAAATAAAATCAGACCCGAAAACACTAATGACAGCCAAGCCCGCCACCATGGCAAACCTTCGCCTACCATACTTGGATGGGGACTTATTGGAAACACTAACAAAGCAAAAACATAAGCAAAAACCTAACACACGCCCACCACAGGCCCAACACTCTAAGCCCGACCCATCCTCCAATCATTCCAGCAAAGGACGCCAGAGTTGCAGACCACCCATTCCACAGCCATCGAACCTGTAACACCACGCCGCCAACAATCAGAGATCACCGCTGAAATCGACGGCCGGACCCCAAAGTACAGCCAATCCTTGTCTGAATCGCCACTGCCAGGAGAAAGAACCCCCAATCCCAACCCAAACCCAGATCGTCAAGGCGTCGGTGACCCCCCATCCCATCACCGGTTGGCCACACCCCCACACTGCTCTGCACTTGCGATTTCCCACGACCAGAGAAGATCGGATCGGAATCGATCCACCCACCCCAACATCCTCCTTCCTGCCATCTTTCCCAGACCACGCTTGAGCCAGAAACCTGCTAGTGCGCACGACAACCTCACAAGCTCCATGAGGACAGTGCCCGTCCGGCTGCACGCGCCACACGCCGACGCGGCCAGAAGCCCACGCCGATGTAGGTGCGCCGCCGGACGATAATTTATTTTATGTTGATGTTTGATTTTAACTTCATACTTTACAATCAATAATTATTTATATGAATTTTTATATAATAAATTAGTAATATTGTTAACGGGCAATGGGGACGGAGACGGGGAATCCTTAGTTTCTTATTACAGGGATTGGGGCAGGTAAGGGGATGAGGAATGAAGTCGGGTAAGAGGATGGTAATTTAATCTCCTATTCTCTCCCCTATTTTCCCTTTGTGCAGGAAAGTTGTTCATTTCCTTAGGTGTGCCAAACACAAGAAAGGATAAAGTTGGCCTAAGACTATCCTTATATATGAAAATCCTTTCTAAATTAAGGTGAATTGTGTTTTGAACGTATGTATCTGATGTGGGATTCAGAAGCCTCTTTGCTAAGCCAACCGTACATAGCAAAAATTAGTCATCATATATAAACTTAGAATGCATATCGCATCAATGAAGGTACGGAAACAGAGATTTATGTAGCAAGATCATGCTTTTCACATCAACCCCAAAAATTTAATATCTATGACGAATGCATGCAGAATAAAATAACTAAGAAATCCTTGTAAGTACATAATTTTAAAGGAAGCATATATTAGGCATAAAAACATGGCCATTAGTTTCAAGGAAGTAGCAGATTGCAGAAAAAGAAGAAGAAAAAATATGTGAGAATTAGGGCAGAGTGATGAACACGGAGCCAATATTCCCGCTGTTTTGATAGGCCGACAAACGGACAAAATATGTCACATCGACAAATTCTTCCTCAACATTTAGAATATAAACTTTACATTAGTTGAAAATTATGACACCAATTTAATATAAATCTGACTTTAGGTCTATTATTGTATTAAGCTAGAGAAAAATAAGAATAAACCCTAATGGTGTGTGGTATATAATGGCTGTATCATGAACAACCCAAAAATAGAAAAAAAAATGGAAGTTGGGAATCCGAGTTGATATATATATCTTAATTAAATATTTGATTAGTTTTCTTGGTACCATAAAATATTGTATGAACACCCTGAATGGTGTTCCCGAAGCTGTTCACGTTGCTTCTATGTCTGCTTTGATCTGCTGACTGCTGTGGTTACTAATAAGTGGTTGCTCAGCTAACTCATAGATTCTGTCTCTCTGTCTCTACTTTAAAGGTTTGGATCTCAGAGTTTACGAGGTGCGGACATTTTATATGGTTTGATACTTTGATGTGTGAGGCAATTTGCAGTTAAGCGATTTGCTTCAGGTATGATTTCATATATTGCATGTTGACGAACCCAGATAGACAGAACTGGCTCAGCGGTCAACCTTCTATATATATTCACAACGTACACTTATTCTGTATAGCTTGTTCTTGAAAAAGATTTTCTTTTCGAGAGCAGGGTGATCGAAGAAACTTACAGCCCGGATTGCTTTATTTACTCTAATACTACTATTATTGAGTACATTTGTCGAACATCTTGTCTTAATATTATAGCAAACTTATTTTGTATTTTCTAATTATATGAATAAAGTTGTTACTAACCACGTATGTTCCTATAGTGATATACAAGTTTATTTCCTGACTATAGGAAAAAAATTTATCCTGGTTAGTAACAACTGAAGTAGTCATGTATGTATTGGGGCAAATAGTCATGTATGTATTGGGGCTCGTACAAAATTTCTCGAGAGGTCTAGATCATGCAGAAGCGAGATATTCTTGCCAACCCAAATCCTGCAAGTTATTATGTCTCCTTGCTAAAATATAAGAAAGGGTTTCCATCTTGATCAACATTACTAGCTAGAAAGAATCATGCAGAAACCAGATTTACCTGCAACACCCAAATCTCTGCAGGGTATAAAGTTCTATATTTGTGGCTCCTAGCCTTAATTTATAGGCTGTATTTTTCCTTTCTGTTTCAGTTAAGAGAATGGTCTATGTCCGATAAGGATGGTTCCAAGCTCTTCATTGGAGAGCCAATCAGTTAAAATACTTATCTTTTCAGCGAGTTCATGAAATTCTGTACGTATTATATGTTGGTTACCAAGAAAAGGGGTTAAAGCTGGTATCATGGCACAAAAGTCTTGAACTCTAAACTTGTAATCCCATGGTTTTCTGGGAGTAGTAGCTTTCCCCGATATATATGCTTAGTTTTCAACGTAATCCTAATTAGTGGAAATAATTGACTTTTATTGATGTTTCGGAGCCTCAAACCAGATTTGAACTCCCACTTAATCCTGAACTGCATGTCAAAGAGTACTGCTGTATGATTCTATGGGCAATTAACTGAGCAATCCGTTAATGATTTACAAGCTCATTAGATCGGACAACCTGCGAGAATAATGAACTTTAGTGCGTAGTCGTACTCAATTATTTACATAAAGTTTACTTGTAAGGTCCCCACTATCATCTTTAGAAATTCGTTGGGAGCACAAATGCACTTTTCATTTCTTAGCTTTAGTTACATTGCCTTCTTTACACACACTATTCTTAACATGGGCCTCTTATTCAATAATTTGCAATTTTTTCAACCTTTATCAACTTGAATTTTTCATGTTAATTAACAAAGACGTCTGTTTTGATAAGTAATCAACAAAGACGTTTCTCGCAAGCAAGTCACAACCGGCCAGAAGGTGAGATAAATGTTGAAGTTGATCCAAGAAATAACTACCAACCATTACATGATCAATTTTATGTCATTCACGCCAAATCTTGTTAATTTTTTTTATTAAAATTTTTCATGCCATAATCTCATCATTGTGAAAACATGATTTTTTCAAGTGATGGTTTGTAAAAAATATTGAATGGTTTTTTGCTTTATGATTTTCTCAATTTTCTAACTTTGAAAAATATAAAAAATAATGTTGGGACTCAAAAAATTTTTTACTTTTTTTTTCTCATTCTTCTTGACATCATTCTTAATGTTTGTGCAAATAATATTGAGTTTCGCTTAGTATTGACACAGTATGACATGGCTTGCCACTTTGGAGGTGTCATGGTTTGTAAAACATTTCAAACTTTGCCAACACTTATTTTTCTTTTTTTAAATTCTCGTGTCAGAATGTCCCTATTGGTAAAACATGATTTTTAAGACATGTTTTGAGTAAAAGCACTAGCTAGCTATAGAATGTTGACCCAATTTTCATTACATTTTATTTTTACGATTTTCTCGGCTTTTCGATTTTGGAAATGGAGCTTCTATTCTTACCTCTAAAATTAGCATTTGGACCTTCCAACTTAATAGACCTTCAACTTACTTTTACAAATAACCAACTTGCTATCTACACCTCTCTAATTTTCCCGCAATGTCCATCGTCCAATAAAATCAATAAAAGCCATTTTTCTTTAGGTTCTATTTATACCTCCAAAAATCAGTAGTTGAACCTCCTTCAATTTTAGGCAGGTCTAGATCTTTGAGTTCTATTAGTTTGAGAATTGCTAAAAAAAATCATGATTTATATGTAAGAAAATTTTGGCGAGAAAATAAGAACATGAAATTTGGGGAAAAAAAAAATCATGGTGCTATTGGGTGCGAAACTATGGTTCTTAGACATTATTTTTTATGGGAAGAAGTTTTAAGGTTGGTTCCCACGGGGTTGAAAGGGTATATGACATTTTTCAATGTACTTGGTACCGATTGCATGGGATCGTTAGCTTAATTTTGCTTGCATGGCCAGTGGTATTGTTAGCCTCGCTTGTAACTTTTGTTGACGAAATAATCGTTGGTAGAATTGCCTCGCTTAAGACTAAACTTTTCTAGTTAAGAATACATGGACCAAAACTATTACACTTTGATGACTAAATCATAAGACTAAAAAGATAATAATCCCCACTGTGAGAGGAGATCGATGGAGCTATGTCAAATCCAGGAGGCAGCTTAATAAGCAGCCGGCCAATACTTGATCACCATGTGTAGTGCTAGCTAGACATGAAATGGAAACAACAAAAAATGGAAACAACATTATTAAGCCTGGGGCCGAGGGCAAAGATCACTGCATATGCCCTTTTTAGCTGGGGACCATGTATCAATCACAGCTCTGTAGCTATTACAAATGAGTTTATGAGTACTGTTTGTATTGTATGCTGCATCATCAGCAGTCTTGCTTGTAATGTCATCTGACTCATCTCCAACGTGTTCTTTCAATTAATTTACTTTCTTTTATGTTTTTGAAATAATTCATTGAATACTTTACTTTTTTTATTCTAAATTTATCATTCCCAAGACACATTTGAGGATGATGACTGCAGATATGGGTGGATCATTCCAGAGCCCGAAACCATCATCAGGAAAGAGCAGCCGTGAAACCATCATCAGGAGGATCATTCCAGGGCCTGAAACCATCGGCAGTTTCCGATGTGGACGACAAGTCTCTTGATAGCAAGGTCCATGAGGTTCCTGGCACCCCATGACTCCATGAGGTTCCTGGCACCAAGGCAGAAGAATCAAAGCCTCTCCACGGTACTGATTCTTGTTTTGATATCTCTAACAACCCCAGTAATGGCATCTATTTCTCCGACTGTGAGGATGACTCGAGTGATGAAGATGAAGGTCTTCCAATCGACGTACGTGACGTTTATTTATATGCCAGGACACTACGTAGTTCGTACAGTTCTGTCAGTTCAGTAAATCTATCCAAATATTCCAAGTAGCTTCTTACTTTGTTAGTGTTTCGGTTGCTAGGCGGTTGTTATATTCTCATAAGAGCAAGTCCACCCGTAGTCAATAAATGTCAAGGTCGAAAAGTCAAGGCGTCGATCAGTCAAGTAACTGTTCACTGTCATTGGACATGAGTTTCCACCCGTTCTATTTCTTGACCAGTCAGTACTGTTTATTTACTGTTCATTTTCACTGTTCATCATTTTAAAATGTTTATTTTACTCATTGATGTGAGCCCCGGAATACATTTTATTGGAGATCGTACGAGAAATTATTTAACGATCTCGACAAATGTCAAAGTACCCGAGAATATTTTCAGAAATTTTCACAAGGTGAGATCCTCAATGTAAGAGTTGGATAATAAAGTACACGTCACGACGAGTTCATGAAAATTTTCGGAGAATTATTCGGATCACCGGACTATTTTTCGTGGTTGTCCGAACTTTTGGAATTTTGGGAAATTAATTTAAGAAAGAGAAACAGGTGGAGCGATCCTAGCCATCCACCTTTTCCCACCGATTGATCCTAGCCGTCATTCATTAATGGGACACATCTATTTAAAGTGGTGAGCTGTGGGAAGAAACAGGAAAATTCGAGAGAGAGAGCTCGGTCATCTCTGACCCGAGACGCAGCGCGACCCGGCAGGAAACCCGACCGGAAATCGCTCCTCCGGCCACTCCACGGCGGCGCACGGACACCATCGTCTTCGTCTCACCGTCGCCAGCAACCCCTTGCCCTTGGATCATCCATGCACTGAACGGAAACGGAGAATCGACGGCGAGAAGCAACGACTGCTCTGGCGGTTCTGTGGTGTTTTCCGGCGACTCCGGTCACCGATTTGCTTGCATGTGGTATGGAAATTCATCCCCTCGTCATGCTCTACACATCTGTATAATTAGTTTTTCAATTCGATAGAGTTTTGACGAATGTGTTTCTGGGTTCTTTCTGTCTCCGTTACGGTTCCTCGCTGCCGGTGACTTCTCCGGCTTTCTGGGCTTCGCTTCTTACTCGATTGCAGCTCTAGGCGAGAAATTGTGAAGCTTTCTGGGTTGTAGCACGAGGGATCATCAGCTCATCACTAGCTGCTGTCGGCGCTACACGACGCAGAAGTCAGCCACGGGCGAGTCTGGGTCAACGTGGCAACCGGCCAAGCTGGGTCAAATTTTTAGTCATGGGCTTGCCCTTTTTCTTCGACCCAGTCAAGAAAATTCATACTTTGGCTGGTTAAGAACCAACCGGTGGAAGCTCCATTTTGCTTCTCCATGGTCACCACCTCACCAAATCTAGGTGGAGGCTGGTCAAGAAGCAACCGGTGGAAATGCTAAATATGTACAAAATTTGTCTGATTATGGATCACTTGAGCAACTCCAACAGCTTCCCTATAATTTCTGTATAATAGGGAAGCAAAAGTCAAAGCTTTAGCATCTTTTTATTCTCCAACTCCAACAAATTCTCTATTTTACAGCAATCTCTAAAATCTCTATATTCTTCCTTAAATTTTAGAGATTGCTGTAAATATAGGGAATTTGGTTTTCTCTTTCCTCACTTTCCCTAAAATAGGGATAGTTATAGGGGATCTGTTGGAGCAAAAGATGTTCATTTTTCCCTAAAGTAGAGAAAAATCAAAATATGGGGAAGCTGTTGGAGTTGCTTTATAGGGGATCTGTTGGAGCAAAAGATGTTCATTTTCCCCAATTTAGTTGTTACAATTGCTTTCTTAGTATTGCTATTCATTTTTATTTTTGAAAGGGAATTTTGTTATTCATTTATGTATTAAGACATATAAAGCACCCCTCCATATTTGTTTTACAATCAGATATTAAGAACCGAAAATAAAAAAACAAAAAATATTTTCTTGTTGTTCAAGTGCACTCGTACTTTTCCATCATGCTAGTTGTTATTCTTCATCAGGTTAGATGTTTGTCAAGTGTCAACACCTTGTATCTACCTTAATTGCTTCTATAAATCCACCTCTCCTGCAACTGATTGCAATATCTTTCTATCCGAGAGAAATAATGTAGATTTGCATTTTTGTTATAAGTACACATTCTATGCCTCTTGTTTGTATCGTAATCCTACTCATACACTTCCTTCCATTTGAATGAATTTGATGGCACGCACGTTGATCAAAGAAATTCAAATTTTAAAACAATCCCATAGGGGCAACTAGGCAAGTGTGAGGACTGAGGAGACAGGAGAGTCACCTGTTATTGGGTCAGAAATAGGCCCAACTTTAACATCATTAGAACTGTCCAAGAACTGGGCTGGGCCACTTTGCAGGCCACAATAGCAGGTAATTTTGCAGTCTATGGACGAAACTAACCCCAACAAGAGAAGCACATTGGCGAGAGAATATAAGAGGTCGAATATATCGCGATAAATTAAAAGAGAAAATGAGAAACAGAGAGCCAGAATTGGTTATTGCTTTATGGCTGGACTCCTCTTGTCTTGTGAATAAAGCTTTCATATTTTAAGACACATTTCTCTGTGAAGTGTGAAGGTCTAGACCACTGCCAAAGTGAGCAAGTAGTACACATAGCCTTCTGAAGCATCAGTTTCACTCTCTTGAAAACTCAAACAAATAAAGTGAAAAAGGGGAGAGATAATTTCTCTTCAAGGAAACTTGAGATTCCTCTAATACACCATTGCTCTTGCATTTTATACCACCCATTGTTCCAACTCATGTGCTTCACATCACATTCTTGGTATTTTAAGAGAGAGGAGCTTGTAGAGAGAGATAGAGAGTAGGAAGTACATTTTTGGTTTCAAAGTAGTTTGGTTTAGTTTCTGAAGGTGAAGAGGGCGTTGAAATTCTGAGCCTTTTATTTATTTATTTAGTTTTCGTTTGAAGGAGAAGATCAGTGAGTAAAATCCACCATGAGAAAGAACACTTGGGTTTTGCAGTGCTGCCTGTTGTTCATAGGATGCTATCTTGGTATGTTCTGTTCCTTAGTTTGCTTCTTCTTTCTTTTAAAGCTGGATTTGGAGTATTAGTTGTGTCTCTGTATTTGTTTTAGCTGAGATCTTCTTGTTCAGAAGTTGGAAGTTGCTGGTCAAAGTTTACATTTTTGTTTTGTGTGCTTCATATCAAACAAAATATGAAAATGCTCTCTTTTTGTTCTTTGTTGGAAAGGTGCAATCTGTGATTTGCATATTTTATTTTCTGGGACTGCTAATCTAATGCTAATGTGCTAGGCTTTGTCTTAATTTTGCTGTTTTATTATGATTATTTACATTTCATAAGCAAGAACATCAAGGGTACTCTCTCTGAGGAAAAAAAAAATTATGTAAATGAATTTTCCTCTTCTCTTTTTTAATTTTTTTTTTAATTTTTAAGAAATGTGGTATGGGAAACCCAGATTTCATGGTAACTGAGTCCCCAATATAGGAACATACTGATACATGGCAAAGTCCAAGCCCACTTAATTAGTCTTAGACCAGTTGGTAGAATTGTACTAATAGTCATTATGACTTTTAATTGCTCACATGTACTATTAGGCACCATGTGCCTGTCTAGGCCCTTGGTTAATCCCATGGTATTTATTAATCTACTAGGCTCATGATCTATTGTCATTGTTCTTTATTGTTGTGTTGCGTTTATTTACTTAGGCTTGTTCTAAAACGGAATTCTATACTGTTTTCATGGAATTTGCTACTTCAGTTTTGTCTTTCCTGTTTGCTACTTATACTTAACCAAAGCAGCGAACAGCATCATAGGTGATGGATTGAAAGCACATGTTTAAGCTTTAGTTCTGTAGGTATCGATAATTTCACAAACTTGAATTGTTGGCTATAGTAGGTTAGTGTACTCGGAACCGATATGGGGATATTGTAGAGTAGCCCATATTCGGTACAATTTCAATTGTCAATAATTGATCGTTAATGAAAACTGATCACCTCATCCATTTCTGATTTGGTCCATATCCATTCTCCACGTTTTTCAAATTCTTTAGCTTTGACAATGGGAGTTGGTGTGGAAGAGAAAGTAGATGGTGCAATGCCAGTGACCACATTGTCACCACCAGAAGGGAACACAACATTCCTTGATGGCACAACATGGTGTGTGGCTCTTGCTGGTGTCTCCCAAGATGATCTGCAGAATGCATTAGATTGGGCCTGTGGGCTTGGAATGGCAGACTGCAAGGCCATCCAAGAAGGCGGGCCCTGTTACGATCCAGACACTCTCTTATCTCATGCTTCCTTCGCTTTCAATAGTTACTATCAACAGAATGGGAATTCTGATATTGCTTGCAATTTTGGGGGCACTGCTGCTGTCACTAAACATAACCCAAGTAAGTTCTGCATCTCTTTAATTTCTCCCCGATTACTATTGTAAAGGCTAACACTAGGACTTACGACAAAGAGAATGACTATCTACAATAGTATTTTAGATAAACGAATGATTTAGAACACCTTAGACATCAATTTGGAAGTGGAATCCCATGGTACATTTGGTGCTAAATTCTGATTTCCAGATTACTCACGAGTCATGGAACTTGCTTTCTATGAAGTACACAAGTTTTACTCTAGGGTGGAAAAATAAGTAATAGTCAATGTAATGAGATTAGGCACTAAACTAGAAGCTTCAATTTTCCTATTACTTTATTGATTCGGAGAAAGTGACAATTAGCTTTAGGGTCCTTTTAGAACTACTTATTCTTCTTAGACATTTAACTTTATGACACATATGGGTTTATGTACTTAAGGTCATCTAATGCCATTTAAAGTTGTAACCACAAGGATCTATTCCTTCCTTAAGATTAGTATCAAACAGAGTAAAATATAGCTTGCTTCACCACTAATATAAGATGCAGTGACATTTTATTAATGCTGCCTAATTTTATTGGATTTATAAGCTGATTATGAAGCTTACTACTCGATGTTAGTTCGACCAGAATGTGAAGTACTATACTTATAACATCATTCAGCCAAGAACAGATAGTGATGAGTTTTGTTACTATATTGCAGGTTATGGAAAATGTGTCTATGCTGCTCCTGGGTATACTTGTTCTCACCTACATCTTTTAGTTTGCCTAATGCATCCCGTCTTATTTATTAAATTGTACTCGTGGATTGATTTTTAATATATATTTCTCGTTTTTCAGATCTGTAGGCTCTGCAGCACCTCCATTGTTGAGCTTTATTTGGTGGTGGAAACTTGCTCTCCTTTGTTTACTGCTTTTGTATCTAAGGAGCTGATCATTGCTCATGATCATTAGTTAAACTGATTAAACTGCCCAAAAAGTCGAATTCGACTGTCTTGTACAAGACTATTTTAATGTCATGGAAAGGAAAAGGCAGGAGATCAGAACACGATTAGCCTATGATCATGTAATTGTAATATGCTTATTCCTGTCTTTGCTTCTGGTTTAGGAATCTATAGCTAATTAAGCAAACCCCGCCCCTCTTATCTTTTTTAATCTGTCTCTTGTTTGATCCGTCTCATGTCTCTTTAAAATGGAGCAAATTTATGTTCCCATTCAACTTTTTTTTTTTTTCTTCTTCTTTCCTCTTTGGGCTCTTCACTCTTGGAGCTCCTTTCCCTAAACACCACCCTGCACATGGTTTTTGCATAGATTGTGTTCATTTTGAGGAAATGACGATATTAGCCATGTCAATTTATGGCGATATATTGAGATAGTGAGATGAGATTTTGGGGTCAAGGAACAGAGATCTTGAGGTTTTGAATATCGAAAGGGGAAACTGGGGGGGTTTAAATGTGGGGGCCCACGAAACCCTGGTTAGTATCTCTGTTCCATTACATATTGTATCTTCTGTCCTTCTCACATTCATCATTACATATGTTATGCAATGAATAAACAACACAGCTAAAAGACAAATTTGCCCTCGGGCATTGTTTCCCGCTCAAATGTTGGTCGCAACTCGCAAGACTCGCAATAATGCTGCAACTCGCAAGACAAATTTGCCCTCGGGCATTGTTTCCATTTTCTTGCCATTGACGGCTTCTCAGGTAATTGGACTTTAGCCAAATATAGGTCAAGGTCCATAAGCCCGTTAGATTAAAATTTCATTTTGTAGCCCAACCCAAACTTATGGGCTGACTTGTCCAGGTTAACCCAACCCAGCCCATTTCTATATCAGGGTCATTGTCCATTCTCAGCTCAATACCTGAAATTCCATCATCAATAATCCAAATGGACATTTCTGAAGCTCACAAAAACCTTATCCAACTGAGAAAATCCAATGAGGTAAAGCCAAGTCAGCAACAAGTATCTTGGTGTATCCAAATGTGTGTTTCTGAAGCCACAAGTTGCTCATGTGGTTGAGGTGAAGACTCTGTTATTCAAAAAGCTTATAATCTTTGCATTACAGGCTACCATAGTTCAGAAAATTATCAAAAAAACAAAGAGAGACTTTTGTAGACTCCTAACATCAGTTGTGATTAGAAAATGGCAGCAGCTACTGTGACTACTTCTCTCCCCCAGTTCAATGGGTTGAGACCCAAGATCTCATCCAATGTACAGAGCTTGGTAAGTGCTTGTTTTTCTCTCATTCATTTCTAGACTATTTTGCTTCTGAATGTGTGTAATGCAGTTGGTTCTGCTTCATGTTTATTGAAATATATGTTCAATGGGAGTGTTAAAGATATAGTCGAAGTTGGATCTAGGACAATGTCACAATATGGCCTATTTTGATGATTTATGCATGGATCAAATTTAGAAGTTTATGATAGGAAATTTAACCAATTAGGTACAAGTTAAAGGTATAGTAGGAGCTTTTGTATTTGGGTTACAAGTTTAATTTGTAAGACCAGTGATTACTCTCCCTCCATAAGTAATGGATCCGTTTATAGTGGTCCGTTCTTTAAGTGATCGGAAGTTCTTATATGGGTGGTTATTGTTTAAGTGATCGACATAAGTAATGCAATACTCATCAAATTTTGTTTACCAAATAATCTGATATTGTTTTATTTATCTTATTTTGAGTCCATGCACGATTAAGATCTTATTTGATAAACAAATTCTGTGAATTAAACATTTTCTGTAGTAAAAATCCAAAATCTTAGAAAGTTTTAAGCTAGTTGGGTGAAGATGATGGTCATGCTCATATGGGAATTATATAGTCAGACACTTGACCCCCAACTACTATATGGTTTTGTTAATTCTTGCACTAGTTAACTGACTAAAGTATACCGCATCATTCAGGCTGCTGTTCAACCAATGAGGCGCAAGAGCCAAGGTGCCTTGGGAGCTCGCTGTGATTTCATCGGTTCACCCACCAATTTGGTAAAGCATATATTTCTCTTTTCTGTAAGAATTTGAACTATGAAGCTTAGAAAGTTAGAAGGCGATCAAAACTAATGTATCTTCTTTCTTTTTGATTCAGATAATGGTGACTACTACAAGCCTAATGTTGTTTGCTGGGAGATTCGGGTTGGCGCCATCTGCAAACAGGAAGGCAACAGCAGGATTGAAGCTTGAAATTAGGGACTCAGGGCTTCAGACCGGTGACCCAGCTGGGTTCACCCTTGCTGATACCTTGGCTTGTGGGACTGTAGGTCACATCATTGGGGTTGGGGTTGTTCTTGGCCTTAAGAACATTGGTGCTCTGTAAAAAGTAATAATTCACCAAATTTGCGAGTATTTCATTTCAAGGTTCTTTGCTTTCTTCCTCTGCTCAATAATCACAAGATTCAAAAGCTTAAACTGGATCCTCAAATGAGGTAACAACGTATAACAAGTGGAGCGGACGTTAAGTGTGCCACTAATATAACATGAGTTAGAATGTTAGATATCAAAACGTTTGTATGAGTATTCTAACTACGATTCACATTCAAAGGCCACTGAAGGAGTTAACAAAAGAAAACGTAGGAATAAGAAGCAAATGTGAATTGTCTCAACCGCAATCAGTACCCCTTCGACATTCTTCTTCCTCATGCAACATTAACAGAGCTTATCAACTTGATAAATCACTCTCCTTCTCAAACATGAACGTCATGTGGGGGCGTGACAACTGTTAAATGCTGCAGGCTATCTCACAAGTTACGAGACTCACGATAGAGCATATTCATTTTTTCTTCTCTTCTTGAAATTTACTACATAACGCAAAAGATGCATCTTCGAAGTAAATTTCCAGGCAGAAGTATTTTACAAATAGCGCATCAAAGACAACACATATGTACCGAAACTAAAAGAAAATGTGAAACATAAAACAGTCACTCAGCGTTGCATAACTGGGAGAGATAAAAGAACAATTCAAAACACCATCAGTGCAACCTTGTCAGCTCTTCTACTCTCTTGCAGAGCTCCTCCACGGGAACACTCATTTGTTTTGAAATTTCATCCATCTTCCCACGGCTGAGATCAAGGAATGACTCAATAAGATCGCCATCCAAGAAATTTTTGGTGTCTGAGGTCTTCTTCTCATTGCAGAATGATCTCCACTGCTCATGGCTCAATCCTCCAACACCCTTTATCACCTTCCTCAAGTTTGTCTGAAGCTTCTCTAGAAAGGAGTAATGTTCTTGAGGAAGTGAAGCAATAACTCCAATTACGCCATTAACAGTGCCAAATATCACAGTAGGAATCTGGCCCACATCAGAATCTGGCAAGCGCATGACAAGAGAACCATGCCGAAACCGATTGACAAATTCCCCAAGGTGATACTCTCCAACAACCTCAAGACGGCCCCGTTCCTCATCAGTCGCACCTTCACTATTTTTCCTAACAGTAAAGAGGTTGTAAAAATTTTCAGCGCCAAGGTAAACATCATCATCAAGGATCTCTACAGCGGACATCCAATTTGCATTGTAGTCTCGGGCTCGCTCCTCGATGGCACCTTCCTCGTGCTGTAAGACAAGAACAAATTGTTTTTTAGTGCAAAAGATAAAATGTTATATTTCCAGATCTGGGACTAACCATGCTTTCAATAAGTAAAAAGATGAGAATTCTTGATGAATTAGTAGTTTGTCATATGAGGGGGATGGCTATACCTTATAGATTAGTAACGAAATCGACTTCATTAAATCACCAACAACAATGAAGTCTCCACGAGTTTGTACGTAGAGGGCAAGTATGTGACCATGATGTCCACATTCAGACTGCAGCTCACGAGTACCATCATCCCGGAGTGTCCACTTGTATAATTGTATCTTTTGATTGATGGCAGCAAGTAATTTTCCATTGAAAGCATTCAAAGAATAAACAGATCCCTTAGTTTCCTTCTCAGCAATGAGCTGCAGCTTCCCATCTTCGACCAGGAAAACCAGAATGCGACCCTGCAATAATTTTTTTATGAACGTATCATGAAAGTCAGTTTTTGTGTTAGAATGAAGTCAGCAAGTCACCAATGCGGCACAAATCAATAAAATGATTTATTTGCCATCCTACCTTGGTCGGCTCATTTTCTTCTGGCAGAACATATGCAGTCCCAACACAGTAATATACATTACTATCATCTGAGAAGGAACAGCTAAGTATGGAACAAGCATACTCGAAAGCATCGAGTTGATAATACGTCACGAGGTCAAAACTTTGGTCATCTAACAAACGGATGAAGTGTGTTTCAGAATCTTCTGCACCAGTCTGATTATTTTTTACACTACATATTGCAAAGGTCCTCGACTGCTCCTGATGGCAGATGCGGCGAGCATGCTCCCCTAGAGGAATAGAACGGATATGAAGCTTCTGGATGTCATCAATTGTGCCAATGGTAAGTTCACCTTCTTTAGCAATCGCAAGGCTGTTGTTCACAGAAAAGAAGAAAATGAAATTAGAATTTTCTACTGATTATTACGCTCTCCAATCATAAAAAGCATGATACAAAAAGTGGACAAGGAGTCCACAGAAAAAAAAAAAAAAAAAAAACTAAAGAAGTTGATTCGAGCAGCAGAGAAGTAGGCTCGACTGCCACCAAACCAGCCTAGACAAAGAACCATAAACTATAACCGTTTTCCAAGAAAGAAAAGAGAAAAGAGTACTCATTAAAGTCTCCAGAAACAGAGGCCCATTAAAATTCCCAGAACCTAACTCTCCCCAATTGTTATGTAGATATATCATTAGGACGTTACATTGGATCATAAACTGAAATAGGAAAAAGGATAAAATACTTGGATATATACCAAGTTGGTAGGATGCAGAAAACAAAGAAAAATAAATAAGAGTGAAGGGTAGAGGGAGTAAGGTACCTGTCTGGGAAAGCAGCAGAGTTGAATGGGCACATATGGCTGACTTCTTTCAAATTTACATTGCTGTAAAGCAGTTTCTTGTTACTACTGTAGATGACAGTTGGTCTATCCGATGCAGCAAACACATGAGTAGTATTCTTAGATGAGAAAGTACGGAGTGTAATGGGCTGCGTCCCAAGAGAGACTTTCTTCCTGTCTGTTAATTCGCCAGTAGTTGTGTTCAGTGTAAAGTTTAAGAGGTGTCCATCACCAAGAGCACATAGCAGATAGGATATCTGAAAAAAAAAAAAAACAATAATTTACTTAAAACACTTTGCATAGAAATAAAAGAAAGACAAACATGTATACAAATTCACCATCTATACAGCAAACTCCCAAATGATTAAAACGCCAATATGTGCCATAAACTAGATGGATTGCACAAGGTAATAATATTAGTTATAACCGATCAAACTTGCTATAGAGTCGCTCCTCAATAGTATTTATGATCAATGATAACAAGAATGTGTATAAGTGAGAAAGATTTAGCAAAGAAACCACGAGACCAGACATACCCCTTCAAAAGTACAGAGAAGAACAGAACGAGGTATGATCTCTCCTCCCAAATGCTCCTTTGTGATGCGGTTTAGATCAGGAAGAGAGTATATTTGCACACTTATATCTGTCCACATTCCAACAGCTGCTAGCTGGCTATAATTAGGATTTTCACCTATGGGGTTTATGTCAAGGCATGAGATCTCAAAGTCCAACTGTACATACTTCTTCTCTATCAAGACCCCATCACCAATTTCTAAATAAACTAAATGCTTTCCTCCAGTTGCCAATAAAACCTGCCATACAAGACCATAAAGAATCAAACGGTTGAATGATCAACAATGGGCCAAACTACATGTAAATGCAGACGTCTCCCAAACAGGGATAGCACCATGCTAGAAAACAGCAGATATGCGGCTCATGCACAAATGTATAGAAACAGAAACCAAACCTGGGTGGCATTAGCTGTTGCAACATTAATCGAATAGCCTGCTGGAGCATGCCACTCATTCTTCAGATCCCTAGATGTAGAACTGACTAGCCTCACCGAGCTTGAAGTGACCTGTGATGTCAATTCATCAGCCAGCATGCATTAGATACTGTACTTTTCGATCTTTAATAAAATCATCACAGTCCAGATTATCCACAAAATGCAATATTTCAGAAAAGAAAAACTAAGCATCAAATTTTTTTTATAGGAAAGAGAACAATTCCATAAAAAAAATAGAACAATATAACTATTCCAAAAGTCAATGGATGGTTAAGTCAAACACTAAAACCACTTTGAACCAGTAATGCAATAATCATTAACTGCATTGAGCAGTAAGCATTGAAAAAGCCTGCAACTATTCCCAAACGATTTTTCATTCTCGCATACAAGTGATGGTTAATCCACTACATTAGTGGTGCACCTGGTGGCAACCTCATAAGGTCAATGCATACTGAACTTTAAGAATAAACCTATATCTAAACAACCAGTTTTACTTTTTCAACAACCGGTTTGAGTCATGATTATAACTAAGGCTTCAGACATGGAATATTTCCATATATTAATCCACATACAGACTTTGCCTGTAACTAGGAAAGGCCAAGTGATGAGAAGAATTTGATAACCTACCTGCACAAGTTGATTGAAGACAGCATCATGACAAAATAAAGTTTGCACTTGAGAAGAGAAGCCCTGTATCTCGGTTTCTTCCAGCTCATCCTCCATATTCATTGCCAAAATACGCGTCTCACTGATAAAGCTAACAACCAGGAAGAAGTCATGTGGATCATCAGTGGACGATCTTAATGACCACATTCCCTTGATACCTTGAAGCTCAACTGATGCCTGTTCCAAGTCATTAATAAAGCAAAATGACTTGTATCAGCATGCAAGAATGACATGAAAATGCTTAAATGGAACTTTGGATAAACAGGAAATGATTGAAAGAGTCAAACCTGTTCATTGATTCCAATTCCATTTCGAACAACACGAAGAGAACCATCTTTGTAAGCACCAGAGCAAGTTACCACTTGGCCTTGGCCTTGTCTCTCAAGATCAACCACACAGAAGTCAACTATTGGCCCCAAGTTGACATACCTTTCCAAAACTTCGACATATGAACCTTTTGCATCCTGCTGTACATTCAGCTTTACAAGCTGTATGTTTGCATTCACATTGAAGTGTTAATTATTGTACAATGCAAATCATTATTGAAAATGTAGAGCAAATCAAAATCACAGTGATGTACTTAGTGCACTTAAAACTTCATGAACCACAACAGGTACACGTGACCATACCACCAAGACAGAAAATCATTGAGACTGTTTTCAATTGGGGAAAAAAAAAACTTTAAATAGGGTTGGATTTAATGAATAAACCATAGAAAGCATCACTAGAATCAAACATTTTCCATGCTTGAACTCAGCAATCTAGGAGGAGAAACTGAGAAACCACTAACGTTCCCTCTTCGACGATATCAACCTAATTCTCTTACAATCTCCTGTTTGCAATCAATCAAATACCTCCAATTATTTTAACTTTACTGCATCATCTCTTAGTTGACCTAATAAATTGAGGTTAGTCTCTTTCTCTCTCTTTTTAATATGAACAGAGATGAGTACACTTTCTTTTGCGCAGTATGTGTGAATAAGACAGATATAATACTCTAATCCTCAAGCCTGGACTTTAAGAGCAAAACTTGGAAATGCCTGATACAAGGTAAACACTAACAATTTAAATATAAATTAAAAAAAAATTTAAAAAAAAAAAACAGTACTTTTCCGTGAAATATCATAATGATCTGTATGTATGATGCCAATTTTAAATTACCCATGACTCTTATTCTTTCCTAAACAAATAGTTATTGTTCCAACAAAACATTGCTGACTCTTTACACATTTCTAAGTAGCTGAGTTGGTCACCTGTGAGTCCCCATAGCTTGATCCAATATAGACGAATGCATTATCAAGATAAGAGATTGTAGATGCAATCGATGTTTCACCCAAGAGCTCGATCTTGAGTCCAGTCACCCTACAACATATGAGGAGATCAAACCTTGAACCAACAAATAAAGTCCACAACTCTAAACTACAAAACATTACAATCACAAACTAGAAGATTTAAGAAATGAATTTGAACTCACTTTTCTTTCTCATGAGTTATAACAAGTAGGTGAAGTAGCCCAGCGTGATCACCAAGTAGATACCTAGAACCATCTGCATCCACTCTTCCATAGGCTCTTGTGATGGACTAGAAAATGACCAAAAAAAAAAAAAGACTAATGAAGTAATGATACATCTATAACCATTCCAATATGCAACTTTTTTAGAAACTTGTAATCAGACACTTAAAACTCAGATAATAACTATAACCTACCGGTCTTATGGGGATTGCTTTAAATGCATTGGCGCTGCAGTAAACAATTGTTTCCTCTCCAATAATTAGAACACCGCATAGTGGTGGAGGAACTGGTATTAACAACTCAGCCCCATTGTCAAGGTTGTTCTGTGACCAAGGACCCTCGACAAAATCTTTATCCTTCAGAGCAACCTCATATGTTTTGACATGGCGGGCATCCTTGTTATCCTGCAATTAGTGAACCATATTAAAACAAATGAAACCTCTGTCCCAAGCACTCCTATACTGTTTGACATAACAAACTGTGCACGACAGATATCCACAGATAGCACACAGAACCGATAACAGCAAAAAGAACATTAATCACACAAGAATGCATCTCTGACCATTTACAAGCCCTGAGCAGAGTCATAGAATTACATGGTATACACTAAGTTGATACTGCAAGAGTTTTCCAATATACCCCTAAAGACTTCCACAACTTTTATTATAGACCCAGGATATCCAGGAAATCTAGTAACACTAAGATGGAATCAAAACTCAGGCCCAAAGTTTTGTTAACTTAGAATTATAAGAAATAAAGATGGTTTATATATACATGTAGAAACTCCATCTCCTTGACCTAGCCATGTCTTGTTTCTACTTTCTACCAAAATTCTGATCTATGACTGCATGTACACTAATACATGCCTGCATAATATTGCCCACAGACTTCATACACAATCTTTAAGTCAATACAGCAACATAACAAACATAACAATGTAGAGACCTACCTGGTAAAGAACTACAATTGTGGGTTTTGAACAACCATAAAGAAACTTGATATCTAAAACTTGAAGTTCCTCAAGCCTGAAAAGTTACCATCAAAATATATAGTTATACAATTATGTAGAAGCACCAATTCAAAAGGATAGAATGAAGAATATAGAACATGATGTACGATGCACAGTTGTACTATCACCTGCCAACTTTAGTACATTTTAAATACACGTCATGACTAATTCAATCACAGAAAAATAATCAACTAGTATATTACTAGATGACAGACAAAAAATACCTAATGTTAAATGCTTCCTTCAGCTGCCCTTTATTGTCGAAAGGAATAACCTGCCAAAACAAACAAGTTGTGAGGTTCCTGTCTAAACTACTGAATGTACTAGAAAAATGAAGAACAGTATAAGGCTCCTTTTGATAGTAAGAAAAAATTAGTCCAAAACCACGTACCTTAAACAAGCCATCATACAAATGAAGTCCAATTAATCTGCAATCTGGATCTATTATACCAATCTGCAGATTCATAGGTAAAGCAAATGTATAAATTTTTGTGAACTGCCCAATTAAAAATAAAATATGGTTTTACTGTGAAAAAGAAAAAGAAAAAAAAAGAAAAAAACAGAAAAGAAGAGACACGCTTTACACATACTAACTACTACAGAATTCATGACCATATAATAGACCCACCTGACCGCTGTCTGTAGGACGACCTATACGATCTGAGACATCACCCATTGCCCTACAAGATAGTGGCATACATTTGTTAAAGAAATGTGAAGAGGAAAAGGTATCATTGCTAGATTACAGTCGACTAAAATCCATATATTACTTGGTAATAAGCTCCTGCGTCTCAACATCCCACTGAAGGACACAAAACTTGTATCTTTCTGTTGCAATAAACAGAAAATCCTGGGCTTCACCCTGATGAAAACTAGCGTATCAGAAAGATGAATAAAACAAATACCAGTATAGAGAAAAAGTATTAAATAACACTTACATGTGGCCGAAAAAGTTTAAGGGTTGCAATTCGTCCATATATCGGCACATCCAAGACAGGCTGCAAAAGAAAATTTAGCTTAATTCCTGCTACTAGAGCCTAGTCCTAACTAGGAAAGTTTTTGTCTTAACTTATACATTTGATAATTTTAAGTTAACCGCTTAGAGCCCTTCCCCAACCCAAAAACCAAAGAAAGCAAGCTAATAAATGTAATCTATAACTTCCTTTTCAGCATAATAATTAAATGTACCTGCAAACCCAGAGGAGTAAGTAGAAGAATTTCAATCCGTGTGCATTTCCTGGCCACAAAATTAAACAAAATGGATGGATAAGAAAGCACTCTCATATGAAATCTTGCGAAGAAAATGAATTATATCATTAAGTACATCTAAACAACTTAGTCAAATACAAACATAATAATACAATGATTTTCGCTGAAGCTATACGCACTTGCAAGACCATAAACTCATTTCTTTTACACCTCTTTGTGTTTCAACAGTCATCAAAGGTATCTACGCATAGTTTTCTGGGGAAAAAAAAAGCAAAGGAAAGAAAAACGAATTCGAAGTTCCATGCCTAAATATTTCATCACTTGCCAGGAAAATTTAGGCTTATACAAAATTGCAAAAAATTATGCAGAGAAAAACAAAATAAGTTGAGACTCAATTGCTACATTATCCACGAAATCCGAGCCTCTACACATTTCATGACTCTCAGTAACTTCCTCCACCAATTTTCTAAACCTAACATAACCAAAAACAAATATAAACCACCACATAGACACTAAATCAAATCAACACACATAGCTAATTGAAGAACCAGAATACACAGAAGCCTCAAAACCCTTACTCCACCAAGCACACAGACCCTAAAAAGCAAACAAAGCCTCCAAAAATTTGATAGACGATGAGAAAATGAAAAGATGCGTTATCGAAACCCTAGCGGAATCAAAGAATTCAAAGCAAATCAAAGAGAGAGAGGTTTACGCAATGATGAGATTGAGCTCCTGAGGGCCGGTGAAATTGCCGACGCAGGAATGGGTGACGTTGGTGGGCTTGTGGGCCGTGACGACGTAGTTCCAGACGCTCATCTTCAATGGCGGAGTTGGGTAGCCCTAGCAAAAACCCTCTTCTATTCTCTTCTCTACTATCACACACTAGTCTCACTCTCTCTCTCACCGCCTCGCGCTTCTTCTGGAATTACATATATGAAGAATACATACACGTATTTATTTCTTTCTTTTTCCTTTTTCAAGTAATACAGCGAACCTCATTTTATCAACTTTTAAGGAAATAAGGTACCCGAGCAGTTTGGTCTAGCGAAAACTTGGCTAAGCCCGCAAGTTGGACGAATATGAGTTAGATATTTAAAAGAGGTGCGGCGTTCGATCATCTGTTTGTGAAAAACACCTCTTGAAGAGAGCTATATCCAAATTAAGTATTGGCTCGAAGTGGTGGCACACTTTATTACCATTTATGTATCAATAAAACTTTAAGGAAATAAGTTTGTCGTATTTCCCCTTCAAAACAAAATAAACTTAACGAAATAAAAATAAAAGGCTCGTAAATAAGTAATTACGTGAGTCTGAATGTGTGTGTTTGGTTGGATGGGAACGTGGGGTGGTAAGACAATGACTTCCTATTTGGAAAGTCATGTATTCGAGTAAAAGAAAAATAATTACGTATATTTGACCGAGAAATATAGAAATACGTAATGGTGGCTGTGTTGCATCGGTGCATTGACATTTGATGTGTTCTTATTCAGACCCAATAAAACAAGTTCATGCTTAATTATTTAGGAAGTCTTATTTTGATTAATGTTTAAAAAAACAAATCAATTTGATTTTTTTTTTTTATTTTTATTGTTCAATCACACGGTGTCCTCAAAGGCTTCCTAGGCCCACAGTCAATTCGATTATAGTAAAGCCCCTTTCCAATTAGCCAACTGGTGTGGAAGTGCGTATACAGTTAATACTTTGATAACCAATTTTTTTGTTTATAATAGGGTGTCATTTGGTTTACGGAAGATATGGAAAAAAAAACTCATTCATTTTCCGTACTTGATAAGCGCAAGAAAAGAAAAAAATTTCACCGTGGAAGTGAAAAAGAGAGAGTGAATCTTCCCGTGCCTCCAAGAGATTCATTTCTCCTCACTCTTTTTGTTGCATAAGTTACAAACTTCATGGGAATCAAAGCAAGAATTCTTTATCTTTCGCGAACCCAACGAGGCCTAGAGAGAATCAAAGCAAACTGGTTCAGAACTCAAACTTCATGGACTTGCTCTCCGTTCAATTAGGGTTTTGGTTGAGCTTCTCTAAAATTGAATCGACTCCAGTTACTATACACTAAGCATTTCCACTCTTCACTCAATAAACAAATTTAAACAAGAAAAACAAAAAACCTATAGAAAAGCAACAAAACACTTGATTCTTGATGCAGAGAAGCACCTCTAATACACCATAGGAAAGCCTTAAAGTACCAAGTGAAATGAAAGAACTTTAAAAATTTCATATGTTGGTTTCTACACCCAAGGTAGTTCAACCCAGTCCTACTCCTGCCCGAGTATCAAATACGTAAAATGGCAACAACACCTAGACTCGAGGAGTATCATCTAACAATGTAAATGCATTTTTTCATTCTTGTCCAAGCAATGAAGGACCTTAAGCACCTGCTTCAGGAGACCTACTTTGACGCTGTAACTCTTCATTGGCGTTCCTGAAAAACTGGTCCCAGCCACTCCCGGAGCTAGTGTCCACATAATCGTAGGGCACTGCTGTCTTCAAACCTGGCCTAACACCACACTGGCTCTCCACAATTCTGAAGTCCACACCATCTCCTTGTTCATTATCATTCTGTTCCAGTTCCTCCCATGTAAACATCAGAGGCAGTGTAAATGCTCCCCAAGGGTTGAAATCCATAACCTTAACTCGCTCGTCCTTCACCACATACACATCAAAGGTGTAATTTTCTGACTCAAATCTTGACCTTAAATTTTCCATAAAGAAGTCTTCAATCAACACTCCAAGATGCTCTTTGCTTTCAAGCAGAGAAGGGTAGAAGGTTGTGGCCTCGCGTTGGGAAATTCCAACTAAATTCTGATTCCTTACAAAGCAGCGGAATTCCATCTCTGGCTGAAGGGATGGGTACCATTTACGGAGAGCAAGGAAGAAGCTCTTGGGCCGTGAGGAGGTCTTGTCATTGCAGGAATCATATGCATGACACAAATCATGCACCAGTGAGTCAGATGATCGTAGCAACAGTGCAATCTCACTGAAGGAAGAGCACCTGAGAGTCCCTGTTGTGCTAATCCAAGCAGAATCTTTTGGTGCACTCCAGTTTAGCTTCGGGAACACAGCACCTCCAAGCGATGCAATGGATTCCTTAATCTCCAACTCAAGTTCAGGAAAAGAAGGGGGCAACGAAGGCTGCTCTGACTCATCATCAGATCCTTCTACTACTTGATAGTCATCTTCCTCCTCTGGATTATGAATTCTGTTAGGTAACGCATCTTCATTTGAGATGGAAACTGGAAGAAGGAAGGGCCCTGAATCATCAAGAAGATACTGGACAAAGGATTCTGGAAGTTCATGAATCCGTGTTTTGATAGACACGGATTTAAACTTAGGGTACCATTCCTGTATCTGGCATCGATTCACTTCTTCTTCCTTCATTTCTTGGCTCAGTGTATATGGATCAAAGGCTGTTTGCTATATGTTATTGTTTGCTATCTGCTAAACCAAAAGGTATGATCAGTATAATGTATCACAAATTGACATAAATGAAACCATCAGAAATGGATAATTAGTATGAATTAAAAAGTAAAAAGGTTTTCTCATGCAATAGTGAAATTCTTTCAAAACTTTAAGTAATATTCAGAATAGTGAGCCACTGAACCATGAATAAGCAAAAAGTATGAAACTTCGAGACTATTTTTGACTAAAACACATAATAATGAACATTAATTCTGCTAGAAATCCAATGACCATCAACTCCATGACTTTTGAGTGATTCACAATTAACTGAAGGACCTTGCTTTGCCTGACAATATTTGATCATACAGTGACAATTAGTTTGACTAAAGCTTCCAATAATGTATCTGAAGGTAAAGGCCCTCTTGTAATCTCAGTTCCATAAAATGCAAATTATAGAAATTTCCTCATAAAGGTGAAGAAATGATGGAGTGATGATAGATTTTATTACAAGGCAATAGACGAGAAGAGCAACTATGGACCATCTGTCACCAATAATCTTGACAAGAACATGATCCATTGATAAAATGATGGAACCGATTTCGATCGCGAACAATAATTTCTCTACCAAATTTGGCTGAAACATGCTTCATGAAAGAATGGCAGTCACAACAGATTCGAATATTCTTCATGACCCTAATGGTCCTAGTATCCTTGACACTCAGAAGTGCAAAAGCCACAGCCAATTTCTCACTATGATAACCAAGAGTATGCTCCTTCTCCTCCTCTTCAATGTCATGCAATACATTCGATGTAAGGGGAGTATATCCCGTGTCTTTTATACTTTCAAATATTCTGTCTAAGAAATCTCTAATATCCTGTGATTGGGGATGAGAGTTATCCCCTGAAATGAACTCATGAATGATTTGGTCTACACTAATTGAACTAGCACCAGCTTTCTTGTTAACTCTCCTTGCCCTCATTGAATTCCTAACATTAGATAAAAGCACATAATCACCATCATGATAACGATCTAGCTTGTTCAACCTCTTCTTCACTTTCTTAGCCAACACAAGATTGTTATGATTTACACATGCTTCGAGAAGGGTCCTCCAAATCACAGAATTTGGCCTTATTGGCATTTTCTCTACAAATTCATAGGCTTCGGAAAGCAAACCGGCCCGGCCAAGGAGGTCAACCATACAACCATAATGCTCAAGCCTTGGCTCCAGGCCATACTCATTCTTCATGCTTTTGAAAACTCTCCAACCATCTTCCACAAGTCCACCATGACTACATGCCACTAAAATCCCAGTTATAGACATATGATCTGGCTGCAAGCCAGCTTTTTTCATCTCATAAAAGACCCTTAGTCTTCTCTACTGCAGCCATGCACAGCAAGGCCAGTACTCAATGCTGTCCATGTCTGTACATTCTTCAATGACATTTCATCAAAAATTTCAGTAGATTTATCAACAGATCCACAACGCGAATACATGTCGATCAATGCAGTACCCAATGATACGGTAAGTTTTAGTCGACTTTTGTTTATAAAGTCATGAACCCACTGACCCAATTCCAGTGCCCCTAAGCTCGAAACAGCGGATATCGCACTAAGCATAGTGACCTCATCTGGCATTACATTCTTGGCAAGCTGCATTTGCCGAAATAATGCAAGGGCCTCATTGGAAAAGCCGTTGTCATGGATGACCAAGAAACCAAGTCTTTCTGATGCATTGCATGGAACACATTCAATGCAAGCTCAACCGACCCACAACCCCCGTAAAAACTAACTAATGCATTCTGAACATATATGTCTGAATGGAAGCCAAGCTTAAGAATAAGAGCATGGACATCTAACATCTTGACCCAGTTGGAGGTGAGCACAAGCCTTGAGAAGAAATGGGAAGGTGAAGTTATCGGGTAGAACACCTCGCTGACGCATTGGGTAAAGAAGGAGACTGCATGGGAAGGAGAAGAGTCTGCTACATGAGCTCTGATGATGGTGTTATAAGCAAAGGTGTCCGGAGAGGGAATGTAGGCAAAGAGAGCGCGGAAGTAGGATAAGCTTTTCGGGGATGGTGTGGCAGCACACCATAGTAGGATGCGTCGAAGGGAGGGAGGGTGATTCTGTTGGCCAGTTTTGATAAGCCAAGCGTGGAACTTGTACACGTGGTTCATGGAAAATATTCTTTCTCATTGCACACTCCAACTCTAAGGGAAAAATCAAACACCTGTTTTGATGAGAAAGATTATTAGCTCGGGTTAGTGTACTCGAATTCCTTCAAAACACTAACCAAAATGGCATTCCAATGAAAGAGCAACACAATCACTCCCCTCAAATCTTATAAAAAATGACAATCCACTCCCTAAATATCTCGCGATATAGAACTTCCAAAATGTACAACAAACCCGAAAATTACAGAACTCCACTGTTATATAGGAACTTCTCTGTTGCAGCATATTGCCTATGTTAACTAAATTATAGCTCAAATAGTTGCATTTCTAACCGGAAGAGATGAGTTTGCTCTGAAACTTGTTTTCAAGAGCAAATCAACTCTGTACCTCTCCCTAGTTCAAACAAGAACCTTTCTATGTGGGGAAATCCTCCCTCCAGAAAAAAAGAATCCACCTTTATCAATTTTCTCCAACCTATTTTTATCTAAAGGCCTAAAAAAACATCGCATTGTCCACAGCAATCAGGAAAAAAAAAAAAAATTACTGTGTGTGAATCCAGTCCAGAGCTTACGCTTAATAGCAGCACCTACATCTTGGGTCTGTGCTTCCTCTTACATTTTGAACTTGCCTCATTACTTGATACATCATTCTTGGTACATTTTATATGCAGATAATGGGTAGGCTGGAAGATACTAGAGGAAAAAGGAAATAAGATTGAGGGATAGCAAAGTAACCGATTCATATGTTTTTAATTCTTGATAAAGCATTGTTCTTTAGCTATCTACTTCACATATACCTCCCCAAATTTCATTTTCAAATCTGAAAGTTCAAAACTTTACAAAGAGGAAAGCAAAAAAAAAAAAAAAAAAAAAGTGACATATACTTCACAGAGCCAAATCAATCAAAAGGGGAAAGATGATTATAGGTTTTAGCGCAGCAATTATCATCACCAGAGAGCGGAGACAAGTTACCTGAGATAATCGGTGATGCTGATGGGTCTGTGCAGTGTGAGCAGGTGAAGATTGAAGAAGAAGAAAATGAAGAATACGTGGGCTGCTGGAGAGTAAAGAAAGAGTTGGGAGATTAGGGCTATGGCTAGAGTTGGGCTCAAGGGGATGGGCTCAAACTAGGCCCGGTAATGTGTTCCTACCTGATTTGTTTGATTTTTATTTTCTGCAAAATAAGATTTTTCCTTTCTTTTTTTTTTTTTGGTCTTTTTTTAATGTGATGTACAACAGAAAGTGTAGGGATGGACTCGGTTTAAAAACTGAAAATGGATAGAATTTACGATAACCAATAGAAAATAGTCACTTGTAATAAATATATGAATTTTGATTAATATTGATCGTAGCGGTTCGGTGTTTGTGTATCTATATCTATATTAATAATTAATTGAGAACTGCACCACAATGCATTGGTTCGGGATGATTTTAATAATTTATCAGCATTTGGTTAAATTAGTGTTGTTTATGAATTTTCAAGTCTTTTTGGTGTTGTAATTTAAGATTCTCACACCGAATTTTAAGGTCACAATTTTCGAATATACTAACCTACTTTATCTAAAAGAATAAAAAATACATGAGATGAAAGTCATACAATGTGATAAACAGGAGTTCACATAAGGCCATAAGCCTAAGGCCCCAAGGACGAACCAAAAACCCTAGTTTGAATCTTTGTGTGCTATCTGTCAATACACTCTGGCTATCTTTGTGAAAAGTAACTAGAGCCGCAGAAAGATCAGTGATGTCGTGTTGAGTACTGTTCCTATAGTCCGAAATGTCCATTCATTTGAGCCAAAACAAGGGACACTAGTTTTGTCTCTTCACTGTGAATTTTAACCAAGACAATGACAATCATCTCTCTCTCTCTCTCCCTCATTTTCAGAGAATCAAATTGAGGAGCAGAGCACATTTTGGTGGTCATATGCATGCCATGCCACAGCCAGAACCGCTCAAAAACTAGCATAGATACAAAACCATCCTCCTCGTCCTAGACACTAGCATAGATCTTCTGAAGTCAAGTACTCTCCAATTCTTTTGCACATTAATACCATTTCATTTTCATTTCGCGCTTTATAACATTGTAACTAATCTCACACAACCGTGATTCTTGTCATATATATATATATATATATATATATCTAGCCATGCATACATTTTGAGGTTAGTTGACGTATTTCAACTCTGAATTGGGAGAGGAATAATCAAACCAGAAACTGACGGTGTGGTTTTGAGGTGGTAGTTGTGTTTTTAACAACAAATTTATCCTCCCTAACTTTTCATTAGTGCAAGTGCAGTATTATCGCTCGTAGGCGTATTACTCTGTTATGGTATTTTGGAATGTGGCACGTCTCATCAAGTAGGGATTCCTCTGAATGGGCTTAATGAAGAAGGGTATTTGATCTCGATAGTCTTGTCCACAATTGTCCTCTTCATCGATATAGCTGTATTAGTTTGTTGATAAGCAAATCTTTCCTTCCTCTGAGGTTTGATCCTAGTAGACTTTATGTAACAAGGTTTTAAAAGTCTCTAAACATCCGTAAGTCAAATTAGTCTATTAAAAACTCGTATATATTATGGTTTAAATTCGCCAATAGTTTTGATATAAATATAAATAGTATGGATGTGACAGCAATGGAAACGAAGTAGGTAAACGTTCTCTTCAAAATTCAAATCATAAAATTCAGAAAATAATGTTCAAACGAGAACTTGGCATGTGCATCAAGCTAGCTTAGCTTTCTTGACCTCTTCATTTCTTTCAATATTGCGATGATCTATGTAGAAACTTACTGTGCTTCGTGAAAATTCGGGAATCTTCCTCATAGAAATTGCTCAATATTCAACTGTACTCGATGTCTTCATCTCCAAAAACATGGATAAATGGTTGGTGTCTTTCACTGATTGAAGTAAAGTCAAGGCAATTGATCCACTTTTATTCACTGATTGAAGTAAAGTCCAATCAATGACATTAATATATTGATTTAATTTAGTACGATTTTGAATGTGGATTGAATAAGAAATATTCCTGCAAGTCATTCCTAGCAGTCTAACCTAACGTTCAGTAACTTGAACAAGACTCAATAGAAGAAGGTCGTAGACGATTCAAACTTTGTCTTGGCTACTACCCTTGTTCAAACTTGGTTTAATAACATCATATATTTTTCTGATAAATTAACTCTTCGAAGTAAGATAAAATTCAAGCCTTGGTTTAATAACATCATATATTTTTCTGATAAATTAACTCTTGGGAGTAAGATAAAATTCAAGCCTTGAAATATTTCAGTAGTTTTCACACTGTCAAATAGGTCTCTCGAATCTCAAGCAACACGTGCGCGGTATGTTTAGTTTGGTTTGCGAATTTGAGATTGTTATTATTGATCACCTAGGTTTTTTTTTTTTTTTTTTTCATTTGAAAATTGAATGAGCCACACCGTACCACAAACTAATATTACGCGTTAATTGTATGAATAAAAGAAATATGAATTAAGTGAAATGGTAGTTGTCTAAACTAAGAGATTTTTTTTTAATTAATGGTAATTCCATTGATAAAACTCATGCTAAATATGCCATTACATATCTACCCGTTGCCTCACAATGGACAGAGCAAGGCTTCGTGGTGAAACCACAGTGATATATAGGATAGACCAACTATATTCGAACTTATCACTCACTTAAAAACGAGCCTATAAGCTACGAGAAAAAAAACATAGCAAATAGACAAGCAAAACTACATTCGTTAGGGCTCATTAAGTAATCTAACCTAACAAGCATAGGGCCCTAAAAAAATTGGGAATTATTTAGCTAAAACAAAGACTAAAAATAGAGGTCACAGCCCAATAGCTAGCCCACAGTTTGCTCTAGCCCAAGCCTAACAGCAAGCAACCAATCTAATCTCTGTCACACTATGCTGAGCCGCCAACAGTCTAACATAACATCCCCGCCGCCGCTACGAGGAACACCACCACCATCATCACCCGATGCGGTCAATCGGAGCCATCAGCGAAACCCAATAGGAAAGACCCAACCTACCAGGATTGATCTCCACCGCACCAAGTCACCACCAAACAACTCCGCTGCCTACGCCTCAATGAAAGCCATCACCTATGCGTTGCCCCTTGACCCACCGTGTCGTCATCGATCCCACATGCCACAGCGCCCAACAAACCAAGATCCGGCAGCGATGCCGTCAAACTCCAAGCAAAGAGACAAACTGAGAACAACTATCAGCAAGCCTTTGAGGCCAGTCTGACTGTAGCCCTGACATCACGCGACCAAGGCTGACATAGATGCCATCACGAGACGGAACCTCTTTTCTCATCTTCACATGAATAAGTTTTCTAAACTAAGAGAATTTAGATGGCTTTATCCAATTGAATTGCTTGTGACCTAAGTATCTCCAAAACAACCATGTAAAAAAAATCATTTTTAAGGCTCCCAACTCTTACAACATCTATTTCTTTGCAACGCAACCTTTGATTGCACTTGGTTACAGATCGACACAACTACACAAGCTGATTTGCAAGTTTCGATTTATTTTATAATATAAATAGTCAAGTAAAAAAACTGCTACTGTAAGAGCTTAATCGACCAAATAATGTAACCAGGATTGCACTGGCAATATAATTGAGTAGTAGAGTAAATTGAGAGGTCTTCGGATCCTTCTAACTTGACATTGTACAATCGTATGACTTTTATCAATAGAATTATTGTTTGATTTTCCTAAAAAAAAAGGATTGTACTAGCAAAAAAAAAAAGGTAACATTTTTCCAACTACACACTATTAAACATGGACTATATATAACCTTTTTCCTTTTTCGAGATTCCAATCTATAAAACAAATGAGAGCTCAATGAAAGTATAGAAAATGTACTGTTATTATTATTATTTTTTAAATAGGATCTTAGGATTTCACTGTTATTATTTTTGTTTTTTATTTGATCAAATAAGTAAGTAAATGAAATTGGGGCTTGTGATTTGCTCCCGCAACCGCGGATGAAAAGCATAAATGCGCAGGCGTGAAACTGTGAACTAAAAGCCTGTACCAACCAACTACCAAGGATCCAAAAAGTACAACCGCATTTATTAGAGGGTCCCATTCCCCCAGTCATTCAGCAATAATTTCAATGGCAAAAGGTAAAACTAGTTTTTACACTAAAAGCTCTCAAAAGTATGATGTCATAATTACAAACATTCATTTTCAAAAGCTCAAAATCAATTAAGCTCAAAATGGTTTAACCGTTTAATGATGAGATTATTGTTGTTGAATGCATACGTTTATGATTCATATAAAAGTTAGATTTTATAAAGTCAGAATAAGATTTTGACAAATCAAGTCATTGTGTACAAATACATTACTATAGTATTATTTTTTTGAACGAGTACGCTCAAAATGGTTTAATGATGAGATTACCAACTTAGTCATATCGGTGTTGAATGCATACGTTTATGATTCATACTTTTATTTTATGAAGTCAGAATAAGATTTTGACAAATCAAGTCGTTGTGTACAAATACATTATTATAGTATTATTTTTTTAACAAGTACTATATTGGTATTTAGTTCTCAGACATTTTAATGTTGAATCAAATTACTATATTTATCTATATTCATAATAGTCATAACACAGGAAATTAATCGATTGAACGATTTGATTATTATTATTATAGATTCTTTGTCGTTTTAATGATTCAATTAAATTACTATATCTATTTACAATGTCTATTTATTCATAAACAGTATATCATTTTGATCATTTGATGGCCAATAGAATTACTACATTCGTCTAAATGTCTACTTCTCTCAAAACAACTTAAAATAGGTTATTAATCAATATAACGATTTGATTAGCATCTTAGATTTTTATTCATTTTAAGTTTAATTGAAGCATTGCAAACAAATATAGTGTTTACTTACTTTATAGGAATCACCATTAATGAACAATCTAGAAATAGAGGGTCTCAATTATGTACATTAAACTATTATTGAGAAATTAGAGACAAGAAAGTGGCCAAGTTTTGATCTTTTTTCCCCTTTTGTAAAAGTATTCCTTAATAGACCAAAATATAAAAAGAAACTGTGACCTATTGGACAAAAAGAAAAAGAAGAAGAACCGTGACCAAAAAGGAATAATAATAAAAGTCCACAGCCCCAAAAATACTTTTGTTTTATATCCACAGGTCCAAAAAAGTGGATAAACCCCAAATTTTTCACAAGCCAAAAGAAAAAGACAATCACACCCTCCTCCAACCATTCTCCCCCATTATACACACACCAACAAAACACCAAATTTCCACATTATCCCCATAAATATCTGTGTTTACCATCATTTTTATTTCTCTGTAAAATAATAATAGGGAAAGAAATCTGATCGTAATCGGTGACGCACAGTGCCAAAAAGCTCAAATCTTTTTGTATAGTTTTTTTTTTGTGGGTCGTTGAGAATTTAAATAATAAAAGCTTGGTCTTTGGTTCCTCCACAAGAACTAGGTACCGTCCCATATAAGAGAACAAATTCCATTTCATTCCCTTTCTCACAGAGACACAACAGCTCTTCAGAACTAAGATACAGAGAAAGAAAAAAAGGTCAGCGTTTTCTTCATGGAAATTTGGGTTTGGTTTTTTTGTTTGTTTGTAGTTTGATCCGAGAAAGGTGTAAACTTTCCAAAGTTGTGTGAAGCTTTTGCTGTAAAGGCAGAGTCTTTGAGGTTTTTGTTGCCGTTTGGAATGTGAAATTTATTGGGTTTTGTTGCTTCTGTTTTTGGCTGTTTCAGTGTGGTAATTTTTTTGTTTTTGTTTTCTGGGTTTTTGATGAACTCTTTATCATGGTGTTGTTATTAAGGTGTGGATTATAGTTGGTGTTGTATTTTTTAGTATGAGTTTAGTGGTATGTATGGTTTACTGGGAAAATGTACTACAACAGAAGGAGTTTAGATAGATATGTTGACTGTGACTGTTTGTAAGTTGTGGCTGGAGAAAATGAAAACTGGGTTTTGAACTTTTGAGAGTTTTGAAGTCAATATCTGTTGAATTTTCTGTGTGGGTTGAACTTTTTTTGTTTTCCTTGAGTTTTTGAAGATGTTGGTGTATAATTTTCACCTAAAGGAGAGAAAATTCGATTTTCGTATATCCCGATTCTCTTTCTTGATGCTCGGATGCTCCATATTCTCATACTATGTGCTGGAGGAGAGAGCTAAAGATTTGAAATTTATTGGGTTCTGTTGACTATGGGAGTGGTTGATTCTCAGCTAAATTCAGTGTTATACTGCAGGACTGATGGAGTATGCACTTTAAGTGAACTGTTCTTGTGAAGAAAGCAATCAACAATGGGTTTTAAAGCCCTGGATTGGTATTGTCGCCCGGTGGCCAATGGGGTCTGGGCAAAAGCTGTGCTGAATGCGTTTGGTGCATACACTCCGTGCGCGGTTGAGTCTATAGTTGTCACCGTTTCTCAGTTGGCACTTCTAGCTCTGTGCATCTATCGGATATGGAGGACCAAGAACGACTTCAAAGCCAAAAGGTTCTGTTTGAAGTCCAAACTGTACAACTATATGCTGGCCTTATTGGCTGGTTACTGTACTGCCGAGCCTCTGTATAGATTGATCATGGGAATTTCAGTGATGAATTTAGATGGTCAGTTTGGCCTTGCGCCATTTGAGGTTAGTTTGTTGATCTATCATTTTTTTTTTATCTGTTGTGAATTTATCCTTTTGAACTTGCCATTCCAGTAGCTTAAACTTAAATATGGGCAATTGAGCTGAATAACTGCAAAAAGAGTTTTTCAAGGCATACTAACTGAAACTTTCTTGCAAAATCCAATATTTTCATTTTCACATGTTAGCATCATTAACTTCTTGTAGTGAGCTTACTTGCATATGCTCAATATTTAGTGTGATCCCTTCTTGCCAGGTGGTTTCTCTGATCTTACAGTCTCTTTCTTGGTGCTCTATGCTGGTCATGATTGGTGTGGAAACCAAGATCTATATCTGTGAGTTTCGATGGTTTGTAAGATTTGGAGTAATTTATACTATAGTAGGGGATGCTGTGGTGTTCAATCTCATTCTTACAGTGAAGGACTTCTACAGCAGGTTTCTTTCTCTCTGTTTTACCAGGATTGGTTCTTTTCTGTTCAAAAATTGATATGGCCACTTATGTTGTTAAAGTTTTCATATTTTATCTTTGATAGTACATATCAGAGATTTATAGTTGTGCAAGATGGGCTCACAATCCTTTGTAATTCTTGCAGATCTGTATTTTATTTGTACATCAGTGAAGTTGTTGCTCAGGTATGCTTGGTCTTCTCTGTTATAATCTTAGTTGTCACTGGTTAGCTTTCGTTTGCTTCTTTGTGTCCCGCATTTTTAATTATATTGCAGTAACCTTCTGGCTTTAATCTAATTATATTAAAGTCAAATTAGTCATCTAGCACTTCCTGTAGAAATCTACTCTACCAATCTCTGAGAAAAGGGAGGCAGCAGAAGATATGGGGCGCATACATGGTGTATGCCTTGGTGTAGTGATATGTATCCATTTCTGAGCAGATGTAACTATGTTTAAGATAAAAGTGGAGTGAAACTATTGGTCGATAATAAAAGCTTCTTGTATTTTCTTTAATCAGACTATAAATCAAATGCCAATTGGTTTTTGATATTTACTTCTATTCGGATGTAGGTTTTGTTTGGAATTCTTTTGGCTGTGTATGTTCCAAATTTGGTTGCATATCCTGGTTACACTCCAATCCAAACTGAATCAATTGATGATGCTGCATATGAAGAACTTCCTGGAGGAGAGCATATATGTCCTGAGAGGCAGGCCAACATATTGTCAAGTATGTTTAAAATTATTTATCTGAACTTAATGCTCAGCATCTAGTAATTTTGCAGAGATTTTAGAGATACTATTAGTAAAACCAAAATTTTTCAGACATGTGACCAAATGTAATCCATTTCAGCCATTTCAACTTTAGTACTATCTGCTGAATGCGCTTGTTATAGGTGATTTCAGCTGTTTTTTGGACCAGCGTTCATATTCTCATATTTTCAATTTGTGTGTTTGCCAGGAGTAATATTTTCATGGATGAATCCCCTTATGAAGCTAGGCTATCAAAGACCCCTCACGGAGAAAGATATTTGGAAATTGGATACTTGGGAACGAACTGAAACACTGAACAATAAGTGTGTGCTTGTTACTTTTAAATATTGGTTTCATTTAAACTTATATACATCACAGTTTAGATCATAATCTTCTCAATCACCTTCTAGGTTTCTAAAATGTTGGGCTGAGGAAATACGAAAGCCTAAACCATGGCTTTTAAGAGCATTGAACTCTAGCCTTGGGGGAAGGTAATTTTTTGAGACCCACAGCTAAAAGTCTGAATGCCACATTCTTTACTTATGGTCTTGTGCTTCCTGTGCAATCTTCTGCATATGAATCTTATTCATGTTTTATATTTCCTTATAGGTTTTGGTGGGGAGGCTTTTGGAAGGTAATCATACACGAATACACAATATCATTGTTGGTTTTCTTGTTTTAACTCTGTTTTATATCCCAGTAAGATATAGCAGAATATCAAACCACATGATACATGTAATAGTGCACAAAGTTCATTACAGATATATTTTATCAATAAGAATACTTTATGTTTGGTAAACCAAAATACTGTTCTTTATTTTTAGTAGGATAGTGTTGTTCGCTTCTTACTTCTTAGTCTAGTATACATGTAGCTCACACGGTTCAGTGAGTTCCGTGATTTCATTTATAGTTTTTTACCACAAACTCTTCATGGCACAATTTAGTTCGAGGTAATGTTCCTATTGTAGAAAAGAACAGTAACAGTTTCAGTATGTCAGATATTAACATACAGCAGTTTGGATGTTGTTAGTCACATAACTTATTTTATTGTTTTGTTGGAAAATTGTAGATTGGCAATGATCTTTCCCAGTTTACGGGGCCGCTTATTTTGAATCAGCTCTTACAGGTTTGTGTTTATTCCTATAGTTTTAATTGTTTGTCTTGTAACATCTATATTTACAGTACTCATTATTACAAGAAATTTAGTCGGCATAATGATATTGGTGATTGTGGCTATGTAACTGTTATTATGAGTTCAACTATGGCTGTCACACCTGCCTGACTCTGTGTATTTGTCATAATGATCCTGAATTATCTGTAGCCACTTGAAATTTCCATATAAGAAATAAAGGTAACTGAAACACCATTGTCATCTCAAACAAAGGAAAACAACATTCACTTATAATGCCACATTAGCTTTTAACCAAAGTTACTTTCTTTTTTCAAGTATGCTGCCTAATTCCTGCATATTTGACATGTTTGAACTCCGAAGAATTGAAT
Source organism: Rosa rugosa (assembly GCF_958449725.1). NCBI lineage: Eukaryota > Viridiplantae > Streptophyta > Magnoliopsida > Rosales > Rosaceae > Rosa > Rosa rugosa. Next base: position 62,628,654 of record NC_084821.1, on the reverse strand, counting down.
CAGAGTCTCGTAACAGATTTCTAGTTGTAATTGCTGTTATACTTCTTTTTCTAACTACTTTAAATATTCTTTAAATTGTCTGCAGTCTATGCAACGAGGGGATCCAGCATGGATTGGTTACATCTATGCCTTCTCAATATTTCTTGGAGTGGTATGATATCCTTAGATTATTTATGCTAATTTGTTTGCAGTCTTCATTCTGCAATATTTTCTTTGCAATATGGAATTGGAAAATCAAGCAGAATTAGATATCTAATTGGTTTAAATTGCTTCCAGAGCGCTGGTGTGCTATGTGAAGCTCAGTATTTTCAAAATGTTATGCGTGTTGGTTACCGACTACGGTCAACATTGGTATGTTACCATCACTTTCCATCTTCATTTTTGTTAAGGCTTATTAAAGTTATTATTTTCACATGTTTTTAATTTCCATTAATGGCATGTCTAATAGCAAACATAAGTAAATTGGTTTACATGTCCTTTACATTGTCCTGGGTGAGTGAGGGTTATAGTTTTCTAGACATTCTTATGCTTACTGATGTCTCTCGGTACCAAAATAAATTCAATCTTTAGTAGTTTATTTCTTGGGTGAGTAGGGTATATTTAGCAGGTTTAGAATGAATTGTGAGAGCATGTAGGTTTTTAATTTGCTTAGAGTGGGATTGGTTTTAGTGTTTAATGGTCAGGGTTCAGCTAGTAGGATGGTCTTCTTGCTGACAAAGAGTATTAATAATCTTGATATATCTGGGAAATGTATTAATCCAGGAAAGTATGCAACTCAAAAATATATGGTATGCAAAATGTGTTAATAATCTTGACAGATCTGTATGTGATTCTTTTCCTCTTAGGTTGCTGCTGTATTTCGGAAATCTTTAAGGCTTACTCATGAAGCTCGAAAGAAGTTTCCATCCGGAAAGATAACCAACCTGATGACAACTGATGCTGAAGCACTTCAGGTATGCATTCCCATTTCAATAGTCAACATACTGTAACTATTTCTAATTATGTTTGGTAACTATCTGTAGATATGCCTATATGCTGTCAAACAAAGTTTAGATTTCTGTGCTTTCAGAATTTAGATCATTCAATAGTTGCTCAAATTATGAAATACAAATAGGTTTAGATTTATGTTATGCCTTGATTAATTTTTCTTCTTTCCTTGAACAGCAAGTAACCCAGTCTCTTCACACTTTGTGGTCAGCACCATTTCGTATCACAATCTGCATGGTTCTCCTTTACCAAGAATTGGGTGTTGCTTCACTACTTGGTGCACTCATGTTAGTTCTTATGTTCCCCCTACAGGTAAATGAGTTGGTTCATTGATTTTGCTTGTTTTTCCCATAAAAGCTACTTTAACATGTAGTCATACTTCAAAAAAGTTACTACTGGTAACTACATGAATATCACCTTCTTTTCTCACCAAAAAAAGGTATCACCTAATATGATCTGTTCAGCTGTCCTGACCAACTCTACTAATTTGTTTCTTGGTGTTTGTGATTCACTTGGAACAGACTTTAGTTATAAGCAAAATGCAGAAATTGTCTAAGGAGGGGTTGCAACGTACAGACAAGAGAATTGGCCTAATGAATGAAATTTTGGCTGCAATGGACACTGTGAAGTATATCTCAATATTGTTGATTTTTATACATTATTTAGGGGATTAAAACTGACAGTTCCCTTTGATTTTCAAATGGCTCAGATGTTATGCATGGGAGAGTAGTTTTCAATCCAAGGTACAAAGTGTCCGAACTGAAGAATTGTACTGGTTTCGGAAAGCATCACTACTGGGAGCGGTATGGCTTTATTTCTTTCTTATGATATGAACAATGCAAAAATTCATGAGGCTTTTTATGTTATATTATATTTGTACTCTACTCATCTAAAAATATGGACCTCTTCCCATTAACTGAAGTAAGTATTTTGCACAATGACATATTAATCTGGACTTACAATATTTTTCCTGTTAAAATGCATATCCGAATTAGTTTTAGTGTTGAAGTGCTTTACATTTTTTTTTACCTTTTCCTTCTACTTTCGCTTATTCTTTTCCCTTGTTTTGCAGTGTAATGGATTTCTACTAAATAGCGTCCCAGTTGTGGTCACTGTGATTTCCTTTGGATTGTTCACTTTGCTTGGGGGAAATCTCACACCTGCAAGGGCATTTACATCACTGTCTCTATTTGCTGTGCTTCGATTTCCCCTATTCATGCTTCCTAATATAATAACTCAGGTTATGATTTCTTTCCTCAGTCATGAACCTTTTCAGAGTTCGACACTGTTTACATTTTTGTCAAACTACTTGCCTTGTGTTTTTCCTCTAAATTTCCTTCAAATTGACAGGCGGTTAATGCTAACGTATCCGTAAAGCGCCTGGAGGAATTACTTTTAGCTGAAGAGCGAGTTCTTCTGCCAAATCCTCCTCTTGATCCAGGACTACCGGCCATCTCAATTAAGAATGGATTCTTTTCTTGGGATTCAAAGGTCTCATTTATAATGGATTCTTTTGTAATTACATGGCTTGCTTATACTTAAAATTGTGGTGGTTAGTTTTGCATTTGTTTGCTAACAGACCTTGAAAATTTATGTTGTCCTTCAGGCAGAGAAGCCCACGTTGACAAATATCAATTTGGATATTCCTGTTGGGAGCTTGGTCGCAGTTGTTGGCAGTACTGGTGAAGGGAAGACATCACTTATATCTGCAATGCTAGGGGAGCTTCCTTCTGTAGCAAACACGAGTGTTGTAATGAGAGGAATGGTTGCTTATGTTCCACAAGTTTCATGGATTTTTAACGCAACCGTAAGTTTTGATGCCTATATTGTGGGTCTATATATGCCTTTCAGATAAGTATTTGTGTGGATTTAACAAGGCCAGCTGTTTCTGTCAACCTTGAAAACTTGACATCAATAATGATAGAGATGTTCTGATTCTCAAGATAAGTTAGTTGAATACGGTAGTCTTGGAATTAGTTAAACCTTGAGTATTAAGTCAATTATAGTGCAATCTACTTGCTCCTGCAAATTGTTAACTTTCATATATATGTTTGCAGGTACGTGACAACATTTTATTTGGATCGTTCTTTGAGTCTTCAAGATATCAGAAGGCAATTGATGTGACTGCATTGCAGCATGACCTTGATTTATTGCCTGTAAGTGCTGTCAGAAAGTTCTATCTTGCTGTTAGTTTTTATGGTCTGAGTCCCTCATTTGTGTCACATATTGAATCATTAGGGTGGTGATCTGACTGAGATTGGTGAAAGAGGAGTGAATATTAGTGGTGGACAGAAGCAAAGAGTCTCTATGGCTAGGGCTGTCTACTCCAATTCTGATGTATATGTTTTTGATGATCCCTTGAGTGCCCTTGATGCTCATGTGGCTCGACAGGTTACTTTCTCACTTCTAACTTTAAGTTTCACCCAAGGACCTTTGTCATCCTTGTTGCTTCTACATACTTTGATTGTTTTTTTTTCTTCTTCCAATTAGGTGTTGCTTCTACATTCTACTTCTAAATACTACGTATAACCTGTGGTCTTGTTACTCAGCATGGCCTCTTGTGACTTTTGCAAATAATTTTCACTTCAAGATTCAGAGCATCATTTTTTTTTTCTTTTGGTGTGTGTATATGGTTGAATATTCTCTGTCATATGCCATGATAAAGCTTGTGGAAACTTCCTTGGAAGGGACCACAAATGTCTAAATGCACGCCATTTATTCCTTTCTACAATTTACTTGTGTGCACTATCTATGGTTACTGAAAGTTGCTTACTCTTTTCTTTCGGGACAAAAAAGTTATAATAAATTGTCATGTTGTACACTTATCTTATACAATTTATGTCTTTAGGTTTTTGATAAATGCATCAAGGGAGAGTTAAGAGGGAAAACCAGAGTCCTTGTTACCAATCAGCTACATTTTCTTTCACAAGTTGATAGAATCATTCTAGTTCATGATGGAATGGTGAAAGAGGAGGGAACATTTGAGGAGCTTTCCAACAATGGCGTGATGTTCCAAAGGCTAATGGAAAATGCGGGAAAGATGGAAGAGTATGGGGAAGAGAAAGAAGATGATGAAACTGTTGATCAGAATGGCGAAACAATTGATCATAATGCCTCTTTGAAACCTATTGTCAACGGGGTTGTCCATGATATGTCAAAAACTGCAAGCCATGCAAGTAAACAAAAAGAAGGAAAATCTGTTCTTATTAAACAAGAAGAAAGGGAAACAGGAGTTGTCAGCTTGAAGGTGTTGGCGAGGTAATCAGATTTTCAATAGTAACTTCAGTATTCCCTCAGTTTTTTCCTGATTTAAGATATCCCAAAAGTCTCTCCTAAAGAAATCTAGGTTCAGGAGGTGATTGGAGAATCAGTCTCGTTATACTCAGTATGGGTTTAGGCTTCCATATGAATTCACATAAGCACATTATCTAGGTATACAGTGTTTAGAATTCTACTTAAAGACTTGTGCCTGCTGATTGTATTCATCTCTCCTTGCATTCCCTTTTCTTTTCGCCTTTCCCCGAGCTCTTTTCCTTCTTTGGCAAATTTTGACCTTAGATTTAGCGTAATAATATACTATAAGGTCTGAAGTTTATTGGTATGGCCACTGGGGGTGTGACCCCAACAATTCTTGAGCGGGTGAATGTCTTTCCTGATGGGCGTTCAGGATTTGATTTATTTATGTGTCTTTGCTTTTGTTTTATAAGCAGATAGATTATGCTACAATAGCAGACTTAGAAATTCCTACTTGTAGAATGATTTCATTTCGTACTGTCTTGCGTAGCTTAAAACATGAATGAATGAATTAATTAGTTATTTTATTCTGTGTGTCCAGGTATAAGAATGCGTTAGGAGGCTTGTGGGTGGTTCTCATACTCTTTACATGCTATATTTCAACTGAGGTTCTACGAGTTTCAAGTAGCACGTGGTTGAGCCATTGGACTAATCAAGGCATAACAGGGAAATATGACCCTGGTTTCTACAATCTGATATACGCACTTCTATCTTTTGGTCAGGTGAGTTTACAGTTAGACATAAGTCTTTGGTGTAGAATTTCAAAATTTTGTAGTAACATGTTGTAATGATAATCCTTATACATATGTTGGTTTCAGGTTATGGTGACACTGGCAAACTCTTATTGGTTGATTCTTTCTAGTCTTTATGCTGCGAGGAGGTTGCATGATGCCATGCTTGGGTCCATATTAAGAGCTCCTATGGTCTTTTTCCAGACCAATCCCCTTGGCAGGATCATTAACAGATTTGCAAAGGATCTTGGAGATATTGATCGGGGTGTGGCTCTATTTGTAAACATGTTTCTTGGTCAAGTTTCTCAGCTCTTTTCTACTTTCATCTTAATAGGGATCGTGAGCACTATGTCCTTGTGGGCCATTCTGCCTCTTTTGGTTTTGTTTTATGCAGCCTATCTATACTATCAGGTATGTGAAATCATCCAATGGTTTCATGTTTGGCGTGTTTGGCACTTACAGAATCCTTTTTCCTTAATCTGTCATGCAATAGATCAGTTTATCTTTATCGTTAGTTCAATATAATTTAACTTTTTTTAAATAAAAATTTGCAAAAAGTTTCTGCAGAGTGTGATTAGGCTTCAATTTCTTGGACTGTGACCATTGAGGACTTATTATGTCTGTTCCTGTTTCATCGTTTTGTCTAACACTTTTCTAATGAACTGTTTTCTTTTTGCTCTTGGGCAGAGCATGGCCCGTGAGGTGAAGCGCTTGGACTCCATCAGCAGATCCCCTGTTTATGCCCAATTTGGAGAAGCATTGAATGGTCTATCATCGATTCGTGCATATAAGGCTTATGATCGGATGGCAGAGATTAATGGAAAGTCTGTGGACAACAGTATCAGATTCACGCTGGTGAATATAAGTGCAAATCGTTGGCTTGCAATCCGTTTGGAAGCATTGGGAGGTATCATGATATGGTTTACAGCTACCTTTGCTGTTATGCAGAATGGAAGGGCAGAGAACCAGCAGGAGTTTGCATCCACTATGGGTCTCCTTCTTAGTTATGCTCTTAATATTACAAGTCTAATGACTGGTGTACTGAGACTTGCAAGTCTGGCTGAGAATAGCTTAAATGCTGTTGAGCGGGTTGGCACATATATAGAGTTGCCTTCAGAAGCTCCTGCTGTAATTGAGAGCAACCGCCCCCCTCCAGGATGGCCTTCATCTGGATCCATTAAATTTGAAGATGTTGTTCTGCGTTATAGACCTGAACTTCCTCCAGTTTTGCATGAGTTGTCTTTCACAATTTCTCCAACCGACAAGGTCGGAATAGTTGGAAGGACTGGGGCAGGGAAGTCCAGCATGCTAAATGCTTTATTTCGAATTGTTGAATTGGAGAGAGGAAGAATTTTGATTGATGGTTGTGATATTGGTAAGTTTGGACTCGAAGATCTTCGGAAAGTTCTTGGTATTATTCCACAGGCACCCGTTCTTTTTTCAGGTATACCATTCTAGTCATTGTTTTAGTAGGTAGAATTACATATATGTTCATGTAAAATCCATATTCTAATCATTCTGTTGTTCCGTTTTTCCTAGGAACTGTGAGATTTAATCTCGATCCATTTCAAGAACATAATGATGCTGACCTATGGGAGGCTTTAGAGAGGGCACATTTGAAGGATGCCATCAGGAGGAATTCTTTGGGTTTAGATGCCGAGGTACATGCTCATCTTTGCTTACTTGATGTGTGTTGATTTGTGTATATTTGCAACATGTTCTTTCTTATTGATACCCTAATTACAATTTTACAATAGTACCTTCATCCCTAAAGTACCCTTCCTTCTGATATGTCAAGGTCTCGGAGTCAGGAGAGAATTTCAGTGTTGGACAGCGGCAACTATTGAGTCTTGCTCGAGCACTCTTGCGAAGATCAAAAATACTTGTTCTTGACGAAGCAACTGCAGCTGTTGATGTCAGAACTGATGCTCTTATTCAGAAAACTATTCGTGAAGAATTTAGATCATGTACGATGCTCATTATTGCTCATCGTCTAAATACCATTATTGACTGTGACCGAATCCTTCTGCTTGATAATGGCCGGGTATGCTTTAATTTAGAGTTCTTTAAGCTCACTCTTACTATATTTTAATTTTTTTTTTCCTGAGGTGAATTTGTGCATTTTTGTGGGGATTCCTGCAAATTTGAATCATTTATACTAAAAACTCTTGGCAGCTTTTGAAGTTCAGCGCCTAATAGCTGGTTTTAATTCATTCTTTTGTTGATAGCAAAATTTTTGTGCCTCCAGGTTCGAGAATATGATACTCCAGAGCACCTGCTGTCAAATGAAAGAAGCGCTTTCTCTAAAATGGTGCAGAGCACAGGCGCAGCAAATGCCCAATATTTACGAAGCTTGGTCCTTGGGGAGGGAGGAGAAAACAGAAGAGAGGACAACAGCCAACTAGATGGACAGAGGAGATGGCTGGCCTCTTCTCGCTGGGCTGCAGCTGCCCAGTTTGCCGTTGCTGTTAGCCTTACTTCATCCCAGAATGACCTTCAAAGATTGGAGTTTGAAGACCAGGACAGTATCCTCTATAAGACGAAGGATGCGGTGATAACTCTCCGGGGAGTCTTGGAAGGGAAGCATGACAAACTTATTGAAGAGTCACTTGATCAATACCAGATCTCTAGAGATGGGTGGTGGTCATCTCTCTACCGAATGGTTGAAGGTACAGTTGTGACTCCAGTTGCATTACTTCACCCTCATTTTTGAAGAACTCAATCAATAATTATCTCATGTTCATTTTTCATTTATTTTTTTATCTACAGGTCTTGCTGTAATGAGCAGGCTGTCGAGGAGTAGGCTTCACCAGTCAGAAATTGGTTTCGAAGACAGATCGATCAACTGGGACCATGCTGACATGTAGTAAAATGGTCATTGTGGTATAGTGATGAAGTTTTAAACAGCTTCTGATAACTTACCATTTACACCAATCTTCAAATGTTGTCTAATTTTTTGTAATTTAGATTCGACAAATTTTCTTAGTGGCTTTATATGATGAGGGTGATAGACACAGGACACTCTAAGGTGTCCACTTTTGTAAATGCCTAATTGGTGCTAGATTCTGGGAATAAATGGGCCCCTTGCAAAACTTAAAGGTTGACCTTGTGATTCCAGATCACCGTATCCTATTTTGTGATCTTATATGATGAAAAACCTTAGACAAATTGTGCAGACCTGCAGACTGAAACTGAAATTTGATTTGTTCCCAAAAGCTATCTTCAAGTGAATTAGGCTGTTTACTTCTGCTTTAACTTTTTGTGCAGTCTTGGAAAGTTGAAAGCAAAATAGTGTTATAGAATGAACAAACACATAAAAAGGTGACACTTTTATAAGTAACTTGGTATTCAAAATTAGTGAATAAGATGGTATCTTGTTGTTTGACCAAGAATAAAAAGTTGGTAACTTGTGTAGAATCAATTCTTTTAATCTCTAATATCACTACCTTGTTTGTAGCGCAAGTTACTAAAGTTGGCCGTCCTTGGTCGATGGTGACGGATTCGATGACGGAGAGAGCTTGAGACTCGTAATGAAGGTCCATGTCAAAAATAAAAAAATAAAAAAATAAAAGGAGACTTGTAGCTTTAGTAATAAAATTTTAAGAGGAGTTATTACTTATCAGTATGACAAAGTTTCAAATTTTAAGAGGAGTTATTACTTGTAGCTTGGACTGATCACCTTTGATGATCCCCCTATTCATGCTGCCCAAGCTTTCTTAGATGATCTATCTGCTGTAACTAGAGCTAGGAGGACTGGGTTTTGTTCCAGTTCTTAGTTTCTTTTGTTGTTTTGTTTGGGTCTTTTAGGCCCCGCTTGTAACCAAAAAAAAAAAAAAAGTTTCAAATTCGGTTGCTAAGTTAATTTCCCCTCTAAGTGCTCTCACTTAGCGGGTTTTATGGTTCTCTCTCTAACTCTCGCAAGAGAGGTAGCTTGGCGGCGGCTAGGTTTTGCTGGTGGCGGCTCTGTACTTTCACCCAAGAAGGAGGTCTTGTCACCTTCATCTGGGTTGTTCCTTGGTAACGGCGGGCGTGTTCGATGGTGCCTGTATCTTGTAGGCTTCGGCCTTATTTTCTTTGCTGTGTTCGTGGCTTGTGTTCGCAGCAATGGTGGTGTGGTTAGTAAGGAGGCGATCTGGGGTCATCCTCACGGGTCTCAACAGATGGTGTTTGTCAAGGCCAACGCTGGTGATTGGGTGGCTGATTGGATGATTAATCCAGGTCAGCGTGCTCTGGGGATGATGGCGGCAAGGGCCGGCATCGGTGGTTGCTCAGATTGCGGCGAAGATCGCTGGCAGAATTGGGGTGCTATTGGGTTTATGGTGCTGTGCTCGTCATCGGAGCTAGTTCGCCCAGAATCGGATCCGCGTGCTACTAGTGGTGGTGGAAGCGCGGGTGTCGGTCTCCGGCGAGCAGTGCATGGTGGCGAAGGCAGGGCTGTCTCCTCACTTTGTGTTTACCCTCGATGGGTTGCCTGGGATTGGTATTGGGATGCTGTCATCTCCGGTGACGGAATTTGGAGGACAGTGGTGAAGGCTTTCCATAGTGGTGAAAGCGCAGTTGGCGTCCTCCGGCAGGTGGTGTTTGGTGGCGGCGGCGGCGGCAGGGTTGCTTTCTCACTTAGGGTTTGTCCTAGGTGGTTGGGTTGGGCCTGGAATTTAACTGTTAGGGTGCCAATTTGGGCCCTCGCAGCTACCCTATTTTTATTTGTTATTTTAATTCTGATCCTTTATCTTTTTGAACAAAAAGATAATGGGTTTGTTTGTTTCTAGCTTTGAGTGGGAAAGATCACAAAGAAAAGAGATACCCGTTGAGCCCCTATATTGGAGGCGTTATTTTTATTCCTCGGGCTTCTACTTTTCCTTGTTTGGGCTTAATACTAGAAGGTGGGTGTGCTAGGAGATTACTAGTTTTGTTTGCTCTGATTAGGGGTGGCTTTGTAGTAGTTTCTACGGAACGGTTCTTTCTGTCGCCCTCATAGGGGGGGATCGTTTTTATACTGCTTGCTGAGCTGCATAATGGATGACCTTTACCCGCAAAAAAAAAAAAAAGTTTCAAATTCAACTTTTCTTTTCTAAATATTGTTCGAAAATATATGAAACAAAATATATCAAATTTTTTTTTTTTTTTTGAAAAGTGAATTCATTGAAACTTTTAACGATTACAATCGTTTAGAATGACATCCCGAAAAACTTTGGGAGCAGACACAAGCCACAAACAGCTTGAAGTTAGAGCTAAGCTAGAACAAACCAGAAGGTGTACTACACCAACGGGTAGTTCATGTACAATAAAATACTGCTCTGAATCACTTATAGAGAAACTAACAGAAAACTGAAGATAAATTCCCAGCCTCCTCAAGATAATTACCAACAATGAGACCATTGCCATGACCGTGAGGTTTGGAGACCAAATCATCAGAATCTGTAACTCAGGCATGCAAGAGATCGGTAGATGCCTCAAGACTATGTTCGTCCCAGCACAATGAACACTGCTCGCCAAGCACGCAATTGTGGTACTCACAGTGTGATTATACCGAGATCTTTTATAGAATATAGCAATAAGCAATCTGCCTGCACGTAAGCACAACACACCCGAAATAATAACTACACATTTGAGTAAGCAAGTACCCAAAGCACCTCCTGGATCCCAAATCCAAATATGTGAAGAAATCAAACCCAACCACTGGGCTCTGTCTCGGGCCCAAAGCCAGCCTTGGCCCCAAGCCCACAGCCTTATACTGGGCACCCAGAAATCTGATATGGACACCCAATAAAGGCAGGACCATGCGCCAAAGTAGAGGATTGGTACCACCGTCGTCCTGTGTTGCACCTCCGATCGCCGCACGCCTGGAACCAGCCCGCCCTGCAGCGCCTCCATCCTAGATCGCGTCGTCACCGTCAAAAGATCCAGATGATGACATCCTCGGCCACACAATCTGACTGTCCCCGTCACCGTGCCGACGTCTGGTGGTCTACCCCATCGCCATAGCAGCCGGTCAGCCAAACAAACCATCAATTCCCGTCTGTTGGACCAGATGCAGCACCGATCTGAGGTCGAAGATGAACATCGACTCAGGTACTCTCCACACCGGCCAACGCTGAAGAGAAACACGAGCAAAGAAACCGCCAATGCCCTCATCATCACCATCCCACGATAAATAGCCTCACCACTGCTAAGCGATCGGAGGATCCTCGGAAGGATCACCGCCGCTCTCTGTTCTGCTCAAACCCTAGGGTTTGCTTGACTTTTTTGCCTCGCTACGAGTCTGTTAGTGCTGATTAAAATATATCAAATTTATTGGAAGACAATGAACTTGAAATTACAAATTCTTAGTATATAATTTTTTTTTTTTTGAGAATGATTCTTAGGATATATTAGATGAGAAGTAGTTATTATTATTATTATTATTTTATCGAGATCACACGAGAGACTAATCCGTATTGAGAGATCATATCAGAATGCTTCCTCTTGTGTCGGCCAGATACAAACCCGGGTGATGAAAAATAGTTGGAAAATAGTCTCATGCCAGGTCCACATACTCAAAGTAATAATAACTCAATAATAACTCAATAATTCTCAGCTCTAGCACTCATGTGATTCATTAACTAGTGTCACAAGTGATATACTAAAACTGGGTCTAGGACTCTGAGAGATATCAAATCATGAATATGTGGTGCCCAATCATACCCGCCATTCCTGATATGAGACACCAATCATGGTCTGGGGGGCAAGCAGCCAAAACTAGAAAGATGGTGACTCACCTCTGTGACCACGCACTATATTCATTTTTTGTTTTTATACATTTGTTCAAACTGCAAAGAGTTCACATTGGTCTCTTGCCAATCTCTTCCCTGTCGTTTTGCCAATCAATGGCGTAAGCCGTGACGTCTGCAATGAGTCCTACCTTTGCAGAATCTCTTGCCCAGGTTTCATTTTCAGCACATTTCAAAGGAGACCCCTTTACCCTTCTCTTTTTCCTGCCACTATATCTATTTGCTATATTTGGATGCAACAGCGTGTTTGGGTTTGGACTTTAAAACACTTTTAACTGCTTAAAGTCTTAAAACTTTTGCTTCTGGGTTTATGTGGGTTTGGACTTTTTACACTGAAAAGTCTCAAACTTGTGCTTCTTCTGGGTTTGTTTAAATTGGATTGCAGCTGCATGTGAGTGAAACTAGCATCAAAATTTATGAAACCCAATAAAAGAGTGGCAATTTCTTGAATAAAGGTGTTTCCTTTTCTTATTGCAGTGGGAAACCAAGTGCTAAGATTGAGTGAGAACAGAGCTGTGTCAAATTGGAAGTGGTTGTGTTAGTTTGTAGTGAATACCAGAGATGGGTTTTAAGCCAATAGACTGGTATTGTCAACCAGAAGCTAATGGGGTATGGGCCAAAGCAGTCAGTGCTTTTGGCTCATACACTCCTTGTGCAATGGACTCTATGGTCATCTGCATTTCTCATTTGGTTCTTTTCGGTTTGTGCTGGTATCGAATATGGATGATCAAGAAGAATTTGAAATCCCGAAGGTTTAGGTTGAGGTCAAATTACTATAACTACTTGTTGGGATTGTTGGCTGGTTACTCCACTGCTGAGCCTATACTGAGGTTGGTGATGGGTTTATCACTTTTTAACCCGTTTGGAAAAACTGGCTTTGCTCCTTTTGAGGTGAGTTTTCTTTTCTTGTTTTTTTTTTTTTGGATAGAACATTTGCTTTTGACATGTCTTAATGATATCTGTCTTTCAAGTGAAAGCATGCACATACAAAATAGTATGTGGTTAATAAAACAGAAGGGAGTTGTGAATAGCTCATTTAAAAGTTTTACATTGTCGAAAGCTAGTAAAAACTTGATCTGATAGTTGTGAATAGCAACCCAGTGTGATTGTATACAACATGAAGCGTATGAGTAATGTAATTATTTGTGTTGTTGCAGATGACTTCTTCAATCATTGAAGCTCTTTCTTGGTGCTCTATGCTAATTTTAATTGGCTTGGAAACTAAGATTTACATTCGGGAATTCCGATGGTACGTAAGGTTTGGAGTCCTTTACGTCTTGGTAGGAGATGTTGTGCTGCTAAATCTTATTCTTGGAGTGACAGATTCCTACAGCGGGTTAGTTTTTCTTCCTTTCACTTGCTCAATACTGTATTCCCTTTTATTGAATTCCATTTGGTGGGCTTTTCAGTGATGTGTCAATGTCCATTCACGAGGAAAAATGCTAGTTTGTTGTCTCACGTCCTGACAGCCTACGTCTTAGAAATAGTAGTTAACAAATTCACCAAAATGTTGTTGTATATTTAGATTTAAAATTTACAGAAACGAAATGAATTAATAGTTCTAGACTAGAAATGATTCACTATATTTGTCATTGCTCTCAAACTGTATAGGACATTCTTACAATCTTTGTACTTATTGAGTTACTGAATTCTTGCAGATCTGCTCTGTATCTGTATATGAGCACTGTCTGTTGCCAGGTTTGTCCCAACTTTTGTTTTCTATTTTCTTTTCTCTTACACTTTGCTTGTTATACTGAAGTTTGATGTCCAAGGATACACACACTATTTTGTTATTTTAAGTCATTCCATATTAAGTTGTTTACGTTTTGGCCTTTGGTTATTGTTCTCATGCAGGTCTTGTTTGGAATTCTACTTCTCTTCTATGTTCCCAATTTGGATCCTTATCCCGGCTATGTTGTTCTGCAATCCGAGTCACTTGACAATGCTGAATATGAAGCACTACCAGGAGAAGATCAAATTTGCCCTGAACGGCATGTTAATATATTTTCCAGTAAGGAGCCTTAAACTTCCCATAATTGATGCAGAGTTTTATAGTTTCCAGTCCATAACTTTTCTCTTTTGTCTGTTGACAATCAATGAACTCTCTCTCTCTCTCTCTCTCTCTCTAAGTTTCTTTAGGGTGATGTCTTCTAGAGTCAAAAGTAGAAGATTCATCGCTAGGTGCATATTTCATGTATGCTACAGCTTCTCAGTATTTTCATGTGCATCTGTGTAGGAATATATTTTGGATGGATGACTCCACTTATGCAGCTAGGGTACAGAAAACCCATCACTGAAGCAGATGTTTGGAAGTTGGACACATGGGATCAGACCGAGACATTGATTAAGAGGTCCAATTCCCATTGCCTCCTTTTCAGTTGTTTCTTCATTATTTTATCTCCACTGTGCCACATGCATAATAATATTGAGTTTTGCAGGTTTCAGGAATGTTGGGTTGAAGAATCAAAAAGGTCCAAGCCATGGCTTCTGAGAGCATTGAATTGTAGTCTTGGACGAAGGTAATGGTTAAGTTGAACTAAAACTAGATTTATTTTATCTTATTTATTTATTTAAATTTTTTTTAAGTGCTCAATTCAATTTGGTTAGATATAAATGAACAAATGTGAACGGCATTTCCATCTTATATTCATTGCTTTTTTTATGTGTTTTATGTAGGTTCTGGTTGGGAGGCTTTTTCAAGGTAAAGAGTTTATTCCAGTTTGCAGGGGTGCAAATTGTTAGAATCATTGTGGATTTAAAGGTTGATGGACTCTTAAGAAGTCTCTAATAACATTATCCATGTTGTAGATTGGCAATGATCTCTCCCAGTTTTCGGGTCCCATTCTATTAAATCATCTCTTGCAGGTTAGTTTCTTTCTTTGCCAAAGCCTTATTAGTAGACTTAATTTTACCATGTATAAACCATCGTATCAAAAGCTGTTTATGAAGGTGGTATGTGAGTCTGAAGTATTGAGCTATGACACTTCTCATCTTGAAGTATTGAACTGTTATATACAGCAATTCTCCAACCATTTCTTGGGAGTGATATCATCACTGATTCACTGTTAGCCTAATCATTATTATATCATTCAGTCAATTACTCTAGTAGCTCAAATATTTTATCATCATTGAGGAATTGAATGAACCTACTCTGTGAAGAATATTACTTGTATTTCCACAGTGTCTGTAATCGTCTTGTTATTCCATGCAGTCAATGCAACGAGGTGATCCAGCTTGGATGGGTTACATATATGCCTTCTTAATTTTCATTGGTGTGGTATGGCTTCTATCTTGGACTTTTTTCATGTGTCATCGTGTTAACAATTTGCAAAGCATGAACTGTTAATTAAAAAGATAGTGAACTATATTGACAAGTTTATTCATCTTTGTCCAGTCATTTGGCGTGCTCTCTGAATCTCAGTATTTCCAGAATGTTATGAGGGTCGGCTTTCGGTTGAGATCAACTTTGGTAGATTACATTATCTGTATTAACAAGCAAATATAATATAAACCAAAGTTCAGCTGCCCAATTTAGTTTCATGTTCTGTGATTCATTAAAAGTTCATTGCTTTATTTTTTGTAGGTAGCTGCAATATTCCGTAAATCTATAAGAATAACACATGAGGGCCGCAAGAATTTTCCAACTGGGAAGATAACGAATATGATGTCTACAGATGCTAATGCACTCCAGGTATGGTCAAGTAGACGTATCGTCATACATGAATAAATGCTATCAAAATGTAAATGATTTCAGATTCTTCTGGAAACCTTTGAACGTAAAGAACCAATTTATGGAAACTTATGTTTGTTCATCTCTCTCTCCCTCTCTCTCTCAGCTTCTCCTCAATTCCTTTTCATTTTACCTTAAAAGAACACTACTCCTCATTGTTGTATTTCAGTGCACAAAATTATTTCAAGCAAGAAGGAAATGCTTATCTTTTTCTTTGAACTGCTGTTTATTAAGTCAATTTATGGAATTATAAACTTATATACTAACATGGCCTTTCTCATGATGCAGCAAATATGCCAACAACTTCACGGACTATGGTCTGCTCCTTTCCGTATCATTGTAGCTATGACTCTTCTCTACCAACAATTAGGTGTTGCATCGCTTATTGGATCCTTGATGCTAGTTCTCATGATCCCCATACAGGTCAGCATGTTTATTATTCTTCTTTTTTTGGCTCTTCTGCTATCAAGAGTCTGTATTATAGTTGTATAGATTTTTCTCGTAAGTCAAGCTTAGAAAACCTTAATATTGTCTGCTTTCATGTATTGGTACTTATTTCCCTCTTGAAAGGTACTGGTAGTATTGGTTGTCTGTTTGATTTTTGTTTGCAAGATTAGTGAGTTTCAGTTTCTATTTGTTAGTCTATGTGCTTAGATTTCAGTTACTCTGATAGTGTCACTTGTGCCGTTTGATTTTGGCGACAAAAAAACGTACTCTTCCTTTAATTTTGTTGTGTATGATGACTGATTTTGTATAATTTCTTTTGTACACAGACAACTATCATCAGCAAAATGCGGAAACTTACAAAGGATGGACTGCAACAGACTGA
The DNA here is from genome assembly GCF_958449725.1 of Rosa rugosa. NCBI lineage: Eukaryota > Viridiplantae > Streptophyta > Magnoliopsida > Rosales > Rosaceae > Rosa > Rosa rugosa. The sequence goes on along the minus strand of NC_084821.1, from coordinate 62,612,313 downwards.
CAAGAGAGTTGGCCTCATGAATGAAATTTTAGCTGCCATGGACACTGTGAAGTATGACTGAATTAGATTATTTTAGATAGCCTAGCGGTGATGGTTACTATTCTGCCATTAATCTGAATTATTATGTTTCAGATGTTATGCCTGGGAGACAAGTTTCCAGCAGCGAGTTCAAAGTATACGGAATGATGAGCTCTCAAGGTTCCGTAAAGCACAATTACTATCTGCTGTAAGACACAACACTTCATCTTTTCAATTATGTAATTTCTATATATTCAAGGAATGGAAAATTTCAATTTCAAGATTTCCCTCATTATTGACTATCAGTGCTCTAACCAGAGAAGTAACCATAGGTGATCTGACATTGCATTTTTTTGAAATAAGCATGTATAGTATACTAACTGCTATCACACCCCCTAAAGCCTTTTCACTTAGCTCGAACTCATTAATTGCAGATGCAGCTATTTATGAGGCTGACAGGGTCATATCATAGTAGTTATATGCTTTTATACTAGTGTGGTATAGTGGTATACTCTATTGGTAAAATTTTGATTTCTGTGTGACCAAATTCAAGCATGGAATTAGGTATCAACCTAGATTAACATTATTAGGGATATAGTAATAACGTACAGCTACAAATTCAAACAAAATGTTAAGGCACAGTTTCCAATTAATAATTTGTGCAGATGGTTGAGTACTTGAATTTATATATGGATAAGTAACTGTTTACTCCTTGATAGATTCATAATATTTAATTCTGATAGAACATTACTACGGACTATTTATTTGTCACCTCATAGTTTCTCTGACCAATTGTCTTGGTTTTGCAGTTGAACAGTTTTATTCTCAACAGCATCCCAGTTGTTGTGACAGTAACTTCATTTGGAGTATTCACTTCTCTTGGAGGTGAATTGACACCTGCTAGGGCGTTTACATCACTTTCTCTTTTTGCAGTGCTACGCTTTCCTTTAAACATGCTGCCCAACTTGTTAAGTCAGGTAGCCTGGGTTTCTTATCTGATAATTAATTTGTCATCTTGCATTTGGCTTAGCACGTACATTTATGTTATCCCATTTACACTTGGTAGATTATTTATTTTACATTTCTCTGTGCTTAGTTGTCCTCGTCTGCATCCGTTGACTCTACTCTACCTTGACAGGTTGTAAATGCAAATGTATCCTTGCAGCGTTTGGAGGAACTATTTTTAACTGAGGAGAGAATTCTAGTACCCAACCCGCCACTGGAACCAGGGCTTCCAGCCATCTCAATTCAGGATGGGTACTTTTCATGGGAGTCAAAGGTGTTGTGCTTACAATTTTATACACACACAGATATGTATGTATATATATATATATATATATATATATATTCTAGTTGGAGAATTTACTCTGCACTAATTTGAATATATGTGGTTGGCCATGATGCATATTTAGTGTCTATGACAGTATTTGTTCATTGTTCATGCTTTGCAGCAATGTTCCAAGGAAAAAAATTTCTCTTTGTACTAAGTTTTTTATTATTTTTATTTTATATTTTATTTTTTATTTTTTAAAGAAGTTCTGAAAGAGATGGCTAAATAAAAAGTAAAGGTTTAGGAACTCAACTTCTATGAGACATCAATTGTAAGGAACTTGGTTCAAGTAATCAAGTATCATGCTTCAGTGCTTCACCATAGACATTCCAAGAAAATTTCTCATGTATAAGAAAAGGGCTTACCATGCTATGTTATCTGGAAATTTTACAAGAAAAAAAAGTAACATAGAGATTCCAAGAAAATTTCTCATGTACATCATGATACTAGTAGCATGTTGACTCTCAATTTCTCAAACATGCAAAGATGACTTAATGACCTTATCTTCTCCTCTTTCCTTATACAGGCAGAGAAACCCACATTATCAAACATCAACTTAGATATACCAGTTGGCAGATTAGTTGCAGTTGTTGGGGGCACTGGAGAAGGAAAGACATCACTTATATCAGCCATGCTTGGGGAGCTGCCTCCCATTGCAGGTGCCAGTGTTGTAATCAGGGGGACTGTTGCTTATGTTCCCCAAGTTTCATGGATTTTCAATGCTACTGTGAGTCACAGCTCTCTTCTTTAAATTTCTACAACGCTCAATCTTCTTTGGCCTTCCGGTCAATTCAAAGTCATCTCTTACCCCCACATGTACTTACGAGATGTTAAATATATTCTTCCAGGTACGTGAAAACATTTTATTTGGATCTGAGTTTGAAGCTGCACGATATTGGAAGGCTATTGATGTGACTGAGTTCCATCATGACCTAGACCTACTTCCAGTAAGTGGATTATGAAGTTTTATCTTTGCCATTACTTCTCATTACATGTAAAGTTTCCAGTGTATTAACACTGTACCTGAATTCCAGGGTCGAGATCTTACAGAGATAGGTGAAAGAGGGGTCAATATTAGTGGAGGTCAAAAGCAAAGGGTTTCTATGGCTCGAGCCGTATATTCTAATTCAGATGTTTACATATTTGACGACCCATTAAGTGCTTTAGATGCTCATGTTGCTAGAGAGGTACTATTTCAAATCGATGAACTATCATCTCAGGGTTATTCTTATAATCTTGCCATATTTATATATAAGAAAAACATTTTAAATAAGAAGCCTTCGTATCTTAATGCATGTATTTAATTTATTCGGAGCTATTAGAGCGGGATCCACTTTTATCAAAGTGGTAACTCCGGATTTCTTTTTTCTTTAAGTTGCAAAATTTTAATTTTTATGCTTTTGAGTTGAGATCATTGTACTTTCAACTGAACCAAGATCTTTGTAGGTTTTCAACCACTGTATCAAGGAAGAGTTGCAGGGGAAAACTAGGGTGCTTGTCACGAATCAGCTACACTTTCTGCCTCAAGTGGATGAAATTATATTAGTCTCTGATGGTACGATTAAAGAGAAGGGAACCTTTAAGGATCTCTCTGAAAACAGTTTGCTGTTCCAGAAGCTAATGGAAAATGCCGGGAAAATGGAAGAACATGTAGAAGAACAGGAAGCCAGCAAAACTGATAAACAGGAAACCTCACTTCCTGTGTCTAACGGGGTGGCGAATGACTTGCCAAAAGATACAAACTACACAAAGAAAGGGAAAGGGATGAGATCTGTACTCATTAGACAAGAGGAACGGGAAACAGGTGTTGTAAGTTGGAAAATTTTGCAGAGGTAAGACACTGAATTGTTCTTCAAAGATTTAAGCTTCAACAGTCTTAAAAATAAGACAGAGGAAGTAGATTACTCATAGGAAACACAGATTGTTGAAATATTTTGGGTTTAAATGGTAAGAGCATTTAAGGATATATATGCTTTTCGGAACAGTTCATATTGCTTTGGTCGGAGTTGGTAAATAATCGTAGTGTTGTTCTTTTTGGTCAAGCAGAAGGGCATTAGCTGAGCAGTATGAGTCCTATTTTCTACATGGAAACTTGACTTATATGATCATAATGAATTGATGAATATCTCTTTGTTCATTGTTGGCAGGTATAAGCATGCATTAGGAGGCCTATGGGTGGTCATGGTTCTATTTACTTGTTATACACTAACAGAAGTTCTTCGAGTTTCAAGCAGCACATGGTTAAGTTTTTGGACAGACCAAAGCACGTCAAAGAGTTATGCACCTGGATTCTACATTCTTATATATGCAATTCTATCTATTGGTCAGGTATGTCGAGAGTTAGTACATGCATGTTGGATCATTCTTTGAAATATGTTATTCTATTATATTATTTTTCTACAGTTCTACCATTATCTTTAAGTTACAGAATCTAACAATCCATGCACAGAAAAGTGTACTGTGGTTTATATTAGCCATAAGCAGATGCATTTTCCTGTGTTCTATTACAGAAGAAAATTATTGTAGTCGTGAGTTGTGACTGTGACATGGTTTGAAGGTGCTTAATCCACATTTCTTGATTCAGGTAACGGTGACTCTGACGAACTCTTTTTGGCTTATCACTTCAAGTCTTCGTGCGGCCAGAAAATTGCATGATGCCCTGCTACATGCTATACTAAAAGCTCCAATGGTATTCTTTCACACTAACCCAACTGGAAGGATAATCAATAGGTTTGCAAAGGATCTTGGTGATATAGATCGCAATGTAGCCAACTTTATGAACATGTTTCTGGGTCAAGTGTGGCAGCTCCTTTCAACTTTTGTGCTCATAGGCATTGTGAGCACAATATCCCTCTGGGCCATAATGCCACTTCTAATTTTGTTCTATGCAGCCTATCTATTCTATCAGGTAGGTTTTTGTGGTATCAGTCTTTTATTTACCTCACCACATAAATGTGCATTAATTTTGTAAAAATTATAAGATGATATTGAATTTCTTTTAACAGAGCACATCCCGCGAAGTGAAACGCATGGATTCCATTACCAGATCTCCAGTTTATGCACAGTTTGGAGAAGCATTAAATGGTTTGTCATCAATTCGTGTCTATAAAGCTTATGATCGGATGGCAAACATCAGTGGAAGGTCTATGGATAATAACATCAGATTCACCCTTGTGAATATTAGTTCAAACCGCTGGCTTACAATAAGGTTGGAAACACTAGGAGGTATCATGATCTGGGTGATTGCAACCTTTGCTGTCATGCAAAATGGAAGAGCAGAAAACCAAGTACAATTTGCATCTACAATGGGTCTACTTCTCACTTATACTTTGAATATCACTAGTCTGTTGAGTGGTGTTCTTAGACAAGCTAGCAGGGCTGAAAATAGTTTAAATGCCGTTGAGCGGGTTGGATCATATATAGAATTGCCTTCTGAGGCTCCAGCTGTTATTGAAAACAACCGTCCTCCACATGGGTGGCCATCATCAGGATCAATCAAGTTTGAGGATGTTGTCCTCCGTTATAGGCCTGGACTTCCACCTGTACTGCACGGATTATCGTTTACAGTTTCTGCAAGTGAGAAGCTAGGAATAGTTGGAAGAACTGGTGCTGGCAAATCTAGCATGATTAATGCATTGTTTAGGATAGTAGAAATAGAAAAAGGAAGCATTTTGATTGATGATTGCGATGTTTCTAAGTTTGGACTGACAGATTTACGAAAAGTTCTTAGCATCATACCACAATCACCGGTTCTTTTTTCAGGTATGCACTTTGATTGATCTAACATGATTTTGCAGCGTACAACTAAAAGCTGATATGCATGCTAGACTTTATGAGATGCATGATTCTAATGGTCATTCTATCTTTTGTAGGAACTGTGCGGTTTAATCTAGATCCTTTCAGTGAGCATAATGATGCTGACCTTTGGGAGGCCCTAGAAAGGGCACATCTAAAGGATGTCATTAGGAGGAATTCCTTCGGTCTCGATGCTGAGGTAAATCCTAATATTTATAGTTAATTGTAGTCTGATTATGCTTAGGGAACTGCAACTCGCGGTACTTAGATCTTTACTCGAATGCAGAGAATAGCAGACAACCAAACGATGCTATTTGACTGTACGATGTCTTGATATATCTAAATTGAGAAACTGATATGTCATTCCTAACTTTTCATTATTGCGTCAAGGTTTCCGAGGGTGGTGAGAATTTCAGTGTTGGACAGAGGCAGCTAATAAGTCTAGCTAGAGCATTGCTACGGAGATCAAAGATTCTTGTTCTTGATGAAGCAACTGCAGCTGTGGATGTTAGAACTGATGCTCTCATCCAAAAGACCATACGTGAAGAATTCAAATCATGCACCATGCTCGTTATTGCTCACAGATTGAACACCATTATCGACTGTGATAGAATTCTTGTTCTTGATGCTGGTCAGGTATGCCCTCACTTTGATGCAATTCCTGCATTTTCTGATTACAGGATATATTGTTTACGGAAGTAAGTGGAAAGTAGAAACCCTAGGATAATGTCTACTTTGGTTTCAAGAGAAAGCTATCCACTCATAACTTTTTATCTCCATTTTAGGTCCTAGAACATGGTTCCCCAGAAGAACTACTGCTAAATGAAGAGAGCGCATTCTCCAAGATGGTCAGGAGTACAGGACCTTCTAATGCTCAGTACTTACGCAGCCTGGTATTTGAAGGCAAGCAGAATAAGGTGAATATAGACGAAGCCGAGCAACTAGTTGGCCAGAGTCAGAGGAGATGGTTAGCCTCTTCGCGCTGGGCAGCTGCTGCCCAATTTGCCTTGGCTGTTAGTCTCACATCCTCACAGAATGATCTCCAAAGGTTAGATATTGGAGACGAGGACAATATCCTCATGAAAACAAAAGATGCAGTTATAACACTGCAGGGAGTTCTGGAAGGAAAGCATGATAAAGATATAGACATATCACTAAATCAGCACCATATTCCAAGGGAGGGGTGGTGGTCAGCTTTCTTCAGAATAGTTGAAGGTAAAAAACTCATTTACTCCTGCATATAATCCATCTCTGGGGAGATTTTGTATTATATCTATAATCAAATATTGGTTATTTGTTTCAGGTCTGGCCGTGATGGGCAGGCTGGCTCAGAACAGACTCCACCCTTTAGAAGATGACGATTTTGAAGACCAGTCTTTATACTAGTAATTTCCTCTGAATGAAGAAGGCTATGGATTCAAGATGTTGTATTGTATAGATTAGAGTATAGCTAATCTGGATGATATCCAGATTGCAACATGCAGAAAAGAGTTGCATCTGCATAGAACACCAGAACAACAATCATAGTAGTTATTATTAATTTTAAGGGCTAAATACAAATTACTACCCTGTGGTTTAGGTCCAAAATCAATTCAGTCCCTGAACTTCTAATTTCATCAAAAACACCCCTGCACTTTCAATTTTGATCTAATAGGTCCAATTCGTTAGTTTTCCGACAATTGAGTTATTTAACTTGTTAATGTGAATCATATATGGCCTATGTTTTATGATGTGGTGTCGAGGTGGTCTGCATTGTCAATTTAGGAGTGAGTCCTACTATTAAAAATAAATAGTTTTTCAACAAATAATCCAACTATTTGAAATAATATTAACGAATTTGACCTATTAGATCAAAATTGAAAAGTGCAGGGGTGTTTTTGATGAAATTAGAAGTCCAGGGACTGAAATGATTTTGGATCTAAACCACAGGGTACTAACTAGTATTTAGCCCTAATTTTAATTTATCCTTAGAAACTTTCTCACTAACTACAACATCAAATTTGTAAAAATTTACAAGAAAAATGAAAGCCGCCAAAATACAACAAAATATGTTTCCTCTCTCTGTGAGCTCTCTCCTAGGATTTTCTCGCGGCAGCTTGGCTATCTTGATCCGGAACAGAGTCTTTGCTTCCTCCTTGGGTTCTCATGAGGGCGTTTCTCATTGGCTCCTCCTAGCTTTGGGTGGCTTTAGCTTCCCTCTTTTCGTTTGCCTTGCTTTTGGTGTCACATCTGGTACCATCACCAGTGATGGTACCAGTAGAGGTTGCTTTGCTGCTGTCATCGTCAGGGATGTTGTTTCTGGTGTTATTGATGGTGGTCGCAACTCGCAAGCCTGATTCTGCTGATAGCGATGCATGCATGGCTCTTGTTCCATGCTCGGTGTTGTTGGGCCTAGGTTACGGTTTGGGCCAGTGAACGGGGCTCTAATGTGGGTTTTTGGTTTGGAGGTGGGCGGCTGGTTGGGGTTTTTTTTTGCTTTCTAGGCCTCATGGCAATAGGGTGCAGGGGCAGATCAAATTTGTAGACTTTCCTGGGGAAAACCCCTTCTGCATAGGGTGGTCACATGGGTTATGAATAAATCGGGGCCTGGGTTCAAGTTACTTGAATTACATCATTGTTAAATGCGTCTTTATTTTAGGATATCTAAAATAATTAATGAACAAATTAGACAGCACTAGTGAAAAATGTTTTTAAAAAGAAGAAGAAGGACAACACTAGTTGGCACATTAGTATTTTGTGCAATTTGAGAAATTCCGTTGCCCTCAAAAAAAAAAAAAAAAGGCCTAAGATAATTTTGTGCTCGACAGTATGGTGCATGTACAGCAGTAGATGAGTGCAGATTGAATGATTGATAAAAAATAATATGAGAGTTTTTCTATTAAATTTTAGATGATACTTCGCTAACCATAGCCAATAATAAGAGGATACGTGTTAATTTAACAAGGATAAAAAAGGGGTCGTGACCACTTACCCAATTTTAATCTACAAATTGCCCACTTACTCCACCTAGTGTTTTTTAACCCCATTTACCCAAACTAACAGTGTTTGACAGTATTGCCCTTATTTTAATTATTAAATTACACACACACACTCTCTCTCTCTCTCTCTCCCCTCCCCGATCTATTCTCTCTCTCCTCCCCCCTCACCGATTTCTTCACCGGAAACCGAATCCGGCAACGCAGTCATTCCACCATCCCCGTCGCCCAAATAAAAGCTCCGCCTCCTCCAAGCAAATCGATCCACAACTTGGATCTGTGAACCCCAGTCCAGATCGGATCAGTCCGATCCGTTGAGATCCAGGCCGCCACAGATACGACATCGCCGACAACCCTCAAACCTGCACCTCCAAGCCATTCCGCCGATGAGTACAGCGAGGCAGCAATCCAAACCAACTACCAACTCGATCTTCCCCCTCCAGACAGCCACAGTGATCCCAGCCCGATTCGACTCCGCTCCCCAGACACAACCATGCCCCGACCACCGGCTAGTTCGCCAACCCAACCCGGTCGCATCTTCCGCCTCGCAATCCAGTAACGACCTCCAAACCGCCGCTGGGGAAGCACCGGCGAAAAAACCATCCAGCCTCACACTCTGATGGGTGCCCAGAGCTTTTTTTTTTTTTTTGGTATACTGAGATTTTTTTTTTTTTTTTTTTTGTATCTGTAATGTATTCATTTTGGTTCATTTGAGGGCAATAATATGATTATTGGAGGGTAATAATATGATTAGTGGGGCAATAATATGATTAGTGGGAGGCAATAATATGATTATTGGAAGGCAATAATATGGTTATTGGGAGGCAACAATATGATTATAAATTGATCAATTGTGCCTGTAGTGTATTCATTTTGGTTTTGGGAGTTCATACAATTCACTGGACGGCAATAATATGATTTTTGGGAGGCAATAAAATGATTATTGGGGGGCAATAATATGATTACTGGGGGGCAATAATAGCCGGATTCCGGATTCCGGTCATCGGTCGCCGGATTTCGGTTACCGGTTCCAGAAATCCGGTCATCGGAATCCGGTCACAGGAGTCCGCGGCTGCCACTGGTCACCGGAGCTTAGCAGGGTGGAGGATGACTTCTCTCTCTAAGTGAGAAAGAAGGAAAGGGCAAAAAAGTCTCAAAAATTAATAAAAAGAATTAAAAAAGAATTAATTGGGTAAAGGGGAAATAATCCCTTAGAGTGTTTTGGGTAAATGGGGTTTTTAAACTCTTCGTTGTGCAAGTGGGCAATTGTTAAGCTGAAATTGGGTAAACGATCATTTCCCCTAATAATAATAGTGTTTTAGAGAAACTGAAATTGAGAGGAATTTGCTGTGTATTCTCATTGATAATAGGGGCCTCTTTATATAGAGGATTACAATGCATAGAATCTCAATCATACAAGGAAAGTAATCGTACATTGAATAGGAATCTAGATCCTTCTAATTTAACCCTATTACCACTAGGTCAAGTAACCTAGAGTTTGGGCTAAACACAAATTAGGGTTTACTTGAACACTCCCCCTTGTGTTGCCCAAACGCGGTGCTTCTCTCGTTGCCTCATTAAAAACATTGCTGAGTAACAAAAACCCAGTGGGATAAAAATAACCTCGGTCGAAGGGGAAAAAGAGTATAACACACCCTTCACGTTTCGAGACCATACATGTAGACATCTCCCCCTGATGTCTGCATCTCCCCCTTATGACAACGGTCATGGGAGTTCAGATAACTTCCGCAAACGATGTTACCAACATGTTTCTCGAAAGTGGAATTTAGGCAACGACTTAGTGAGCAAGTCTGCCATACTGTCCTCAGATTGAACCTAGTTCATTTTGATCTTGAGGAGAGTCTGTTGTTGCTGATTAAGCTTGTTGTTGTCGCTTTTGATGTAGCCTTGCCTCATTTGTTCAAAACAAGCAGCATTATCCTAAATGTTTGTAGGCTCATCTGTGGTAGACTTTAAACCACAATTGTTCGAACATGCGTAATTATGGATCCAATCCATATACATTCACGAACTACTTCGTGAAGAGCAATAATCTCTGCATTGTTCGAAGATATAGCGACTAGGGTCTATTCTGTAGACCTCCAAGATATCACGATCTTTTCCCATGGTGAACACTTAACCAGATTGAGAATGACCTTTGTGTGGGTCAGAGAGATACCCAATATCAGCAAAACCTTCCAAAACATTTATGTCATTTTGGGGTGGGGATAGAGAACGCAGGCCAGCGTTGGCGGCGTTTCTGGTATGTGATGGGTCCGAATCCATCATCTTTCTGTAGAGATAGAACAAGCCCATATCAATCGTACATCTCAAGTACTGAAAGATATCTTTTACACCAATCCAATGGCGTCGCGTTGGCGCACAGCTATATCTAGCTAACAAGTTAATGGCAAATGAGATGTCCGGTCTTGTGCATTGAGCTAAATACAATAATGCGCCTATTGTACTTATGTAAGGCACTTCTGCCTCTAGCACACCTTCATCATCATCCTTCAGACGAAGAGGATCATTTTCAAGATCAAGACTACGAACGATCATGGGGGTGCTTGAAGGCTTGACCTTGTCAAAATGCCTAAGCATCTATCAACACGATGCTCAAGTTCCAAACCGAGACATAATCGTGTTCTCCCAAAATCATTCATCTCAAACTCGGATTTCTAGTGTTTAGCGGTTTCCCTTAACTCTTTAAGGGCTTCTAATGAAGATCATGTCCAACATGAACCGCGATAGAATCCGAAACTTGTTATGGAAACGCGTGGGCATATCCCTTCCCAATCAAGTAGTCATTTTAGTGAGCGTTTCAATCTTATTGTAAACGCGCTCCGTGGTCTAGAGCCACTTGACTTGGGTAGATGAAGTTCACCATGAACCTTCATGTATATTCCGTATCTAGATGCCCATAGAGATACGTAGTGACCACATTTGTAAGTTGCATGATCAGTTATTTGGAAACTACCAAACTGACAAGGTAGTGGAGTGTAGTGACATTCATTACGAGAGAGTATGTCTCATCGTAGTCGATTCCAGGGCGTTTTGTGAGGAGCCTTGCGCCATAAGGCGAGATTACCATCTCTTTTTCTCATCATGCTTTCTAACGAAGACCCATTAGTCAATAGGTTTTATGTCAGGAGGTGTTGGCATTACTGGCTCAGAAAACCTTCCTCTTCGTTAGAGAATCCATCTTAACTTGAATCGCATCTTTCCATTTAGGCCAAATCTCTCTACGTTGGCATTTATTCATCAACGGAGTGTGGTTCGATATCATCTGACTCATCAAACTTATGCGCAATGAAATGCGCAACTACATCATCAATTATGATGGAGTTTCTATCCCACGTCTCATGTACACTAGTATAAGTTTCATAGAGCTCTATATTCTTAGGAATAGGTTCTAACATTGAGGCGTCCCCTAACTATAACCATAACCCGGAAGATATTCATGAGACGGATTTTGAGTGTCGATGATCAAAGGATTGGAGTGTGCCAAAGCATCCTTCGAACCCACGGGCCTCCCATGCATCCTAGCTGGGGCCATGGCCTGTAACGCCAGAGTGTCACTCTCTTTGGCGTTGGCGCCATGCCTACCTCCGTGTAGGGTGGCGTTATGTCCTCGCGTAGGGACGTCCTTCCTTGCAGGTATGTTTGCAGCATATTTGTGTGATCTCGTCACTTTAGTAGGGATCGAGATGAGACATAGTGGGGACAGACCAAGACAATTCCTGTCGTTCCTGTTGAACATCTGTGTTCTTATCTCCCCCTAACGACGGGAAGACTGTCTCATAAAAGTGACATCTGCAAGTCTAGCTGTAAGGAGATCGCCATGCAAGGGCATTAAGTGGCGGACGATTGTTGGAGTCTCAAATCAAACTGAGTTGCTCATTCGTCTGTAAGGACCCATTATAGAGCGCTGTGGCGTCGCTATTGGCACATAAGTGGCACACTCAAAGATGTGTAAGTACGATACTTGTACCCAGTCACTAGCTGTAACGCAGATGTAGATTGAGTGGCGGTGGGTCGTAGACGAATTAGCATAGCTGCATGCGATATGACATCACCCCAAGCGGATATAAGGAGGTTGGTGCGCATTACCAATGTCCGGACTACCATCGTAGTCGTTTCCGCGAGACCATTTGGATGTGCTCATGGGAGTATGATGTCCAACATCAGTACCAAATGTAATAACCATCGAAAGTCTTCGATGTAAACTCTCTAACATCGTCAAGTACAATTGACGGAATTAGGATGATCCGGGGAGTGAGCCCGTTGTCATATGATATGTGCTAGGAGTGTTTCATAAGCAGCATTACAAGTGGACAATGACACAACACGTGACCAGCGTGTTTGCATGTCAACCAACGTCATGAGATATTTAAACGTCCGCAAGTTGGTTGAATCAGTCCAGAGAATCCCTACGGATTCTATGTAAGAACATAATGAGTATTGTCATATCCTTTGCATAGGACGGTCTCAGTCCTAATTTCCCTAAGGAACAGGCTTTGTAAAATGAGCGAGAGGCCTTAGAATCAACCAATGAGGATTTTGGTCGGGCCTAAGCGTCTGTAACGCTATTAGAAGCAAAATATGTGACTACATCTCCCATCATGGCGTTGGGGCCATGGAAATAGCATGTATGGCGTCATGGCCACTGGGAGGAACAACCATGGCGTCATGCCCATGGTTGGCGCCACTTATGGCGTCATCACGAGGGACTTGGGCGGCCCTATGGCGTCCTAAGACAGCTGCAACACCAGATGCTGCGGTGGCTGCTGTCTTATTTAGTCCTGGAATCAATTTTCGATTCTAGCTTCTTCTCACTCTGAAGAATGGATATCCGTGTGAAGTCTTTAATAGACGGATCATCATATCATGACTAGGATGACCTATCCTGTCGTGACAAAGCCAATATGTGTCTAAATCTAAGAGATCTTCTCTCATAACTTTTATTGGATTAATAGCTCGAATAGTGACATAGAGTTCACTAGAGAGACACATAAACTTCTCTAAGATGCGCATTTGTTCGCAATCATTAGAGGTATTGCAAAGGAATTCATTTCCGTTCTCTACATGCGTTTCTGCATGGAATCCGTTGGCTATTCATAGGTACGATTTGCCCTAGGAGCGTACAGAGTATCTGTGACAGTAATCAAGGTGCCATTTGGCAAGGGGAACTTGGGCTATTCCATGTCCTTGAATTAATCCTTGATGGTCCAACCATCGTAGTCACAAAGTAACATGCTCATGAATCAATATGGAGTCATAATGAAAAGAACTCAAAATTTTATTCATAAGCCAACGGAGTACATCATTGTCTCTTAACCATTAGGAGAATCTAATCCAAATGCTAGCTAATGCAAAACAATGGTAGTCGTCTAACTTCTTTCGGTAATTCTAAAATAAATGTGACCAGGTGAGTAGAGAGATGTTGGTGGAGCAAGGCTCGCTTAAGTACCACTAATCTCAAAACCTTCCTAGATCTCACATTTACGTTGAGTACGCCTACTTTGAAGAAAGACTAAAGCATTGGCATCTACTACAAAAATGATATGGCAATTGCCTACATCTCTTGGAAAATAAAGACTTAAAAAGAATTGTCGATCTATTGATCCTAGCCAGATTTGTAGTCTTGAACCCTTCACTCTAGATCATCTTCTTGATCTTCTTGTTCCACATAGTGAGCTTCTCTTGCTTCATAATATGCTTTGTAGGCTGTGACAATTTCTTCACGAGCTCTACAAATGTGTACCCAATGATCAGACACTCCACATCGAGAACATACATCTCTTTGCTCAAACTCCATTGATTGAGGCACTTTGAAAGCGTCATTTAGATGGCTCTTAGTGTTGGTGGCGTCACCAACATGGCCAGAGGCGTTGCCTCCCTCTCTCTTTCCACGTTGACCTCTTCGGTTCCGTGTTCGCTTATTTTTGCGATTACCTTCCCAAGTAGAGCGATTATATGGACCAAAACGTCCAGAAGTATCCCTAAGACTAGGGTTTCGCTCTTGGCGCCCTCTCTTAGGGGCACGACTATAATTGGATTCCGGAACATGCTCCGTTTCCACGGATCTCGAATTATAGTTCTTCACAAGGATGTTGTCATGCTTTTCAGCGACATTCATAGCTCCAATGAGCTCATGAAACCTTGTGATCTGTCCTGCAGTAACATCGATTCGATAGTTCTTAGCAACCATCAATGCAGAGACGGGGAAGGTACAGAGAGTCTTCTCAATCAACATCGCATCTGTGATCTCTTTACCACAGAATTCCATTAAGGATTTAATGCGAAGGGCTTCCGAGTTGTAGTCAATAACTGACTTGAAATCACAGAAGCGGAGGCTATGCCATCTCACTTCTAGGTCAGGAAGCAAGGAGTCATGGACGTTGCCAAATCTTTCTTTGAGTGAGACCCACTGCCTTCTGGGGTCTTCTTCATTCATACACTCGTACTGGAGCGAATCATCCATATGACGAGTCATTAGGATGATGGCTTTTGCCTTATTTGCCTCTAAGGCTGCTCTATTTGCTTCCAAAGCTTGAGCTTGCTCAACAGTTAGCACGTCCTGGCTAGGCTCGAGAATCGTATCCAAGATTCCATCGGCATTGAGATGCTGGCGGACATCACGAACCCACCTGTGATATCCAGAGCCAGTTGTTCCCAATGGAGCAAAGTCCAATTTGTTCAGGTTATTCATCCTGAAAGAGAACAAGAAATTAGGGTTAGTTTCGGAGCGAAATAGGCTACCACGAAAACATATAAAATTTCTGAGCGTAATCGCTTTCAAGAAATTAGGAATTTCCGAGCGTAGTCGCTTCCAAGAAATTCGATTCCAAGAGATATTGGATTAGATCGAAACAATGATGTAAGTGGTCGATCATAAATTCTCTACAAATTCTAAGTTTGGAGATCTCAACAAGCTCCAAGCTTGGAGTGAGCACGAACCCCCACAGTTCGGCTTTTGGTCTCCCCTTTGAAGAAGAAGGGAGGTTGCAAGTCCCCGAGAAAAGAAGAAAATAACGAAAAACTTCAAAAACGGAAACTTTTAGAAAAGTTTACCTTGAAAAATAGCCAGAAATCTTGACCGGAAAAGTCCTTTGAAGATGGCCGGAAAAGGTCCCTTCAGGTCAACGGAAAAGTGGCCGGAAGTTGATGGCCGGAGGTGGTGGCCGGAGCTAGGCAGGGTGGTGCAGGTGCAGGGCTGCTGCATCGCTTGTGCGGGGCTGCTGCAGGGGGCTTGCAGAAGCTATCTGGAGGCTGTCGGCAGGTCTCGGCAGGGGCAGGCACACGGGTGCGTAGGGCTCGGCAGATGCGCGCAGGGCTTCTCGGCAGATGTCGGCAGCACTCGGCAGGAGGTGTGCAGGGCTGTCAGCAGGTGCAGGCACAGGGGTGCGTAGGGCTCGGCAGCAACTCGACAGATGCGCAGGGGGCAGGCTCAGGGTAGGCACAGGGCAGGCACAAGGCGTGGCCGGTCTGATTTTTCCGACGGCCGGTTCAGGGGTTTTCCGGCCGGTTCCGGTGGTTCCGCCGCCGGTTCTGGGCTTCTTGGGAATAGGGCTTCGATATGTGGGGCGGTGGTTGCAGGATTTTGAAGGTTACGAAATTAGGGTTTTCAGGGTTAGAGATTCGTGCTGATAACGTGTTTTAGAGAAACTGAAATTGAGAGGAATTTGCTGTGTATTCTCATTGGTAATAGGGACCTCTTTATATAGAGGATTACAATGCATAGAATCTCAATCATACAAGGAAAGTAATCGTACATTGAGTAGGAATCTAGATCATTCTAATTTAATCCTATTACCACTAGGTCAAGTAACCTAGAGTTTGGGCTAAACACAAATTATGATTTATTTGAACAAATAGTTTATTGTGATAGAATCTTTCTTCACATTTTGTTAAACACTTTTAGCTAGTAATTGAACATGTGTTATCTTGTTCTTGGCTATACTAGTCGGCCTCTATCAACGACAACAGTGTTACACTGTTGTCGTTGATCGCAGCGACTTTTACTGAATTTTGTCATCTGACATAACAGTGACTCTAACAGTAACAACTAAGCAACGGTCAACTGCCTGACTGCCACGTCACGGTTGAGCCGCCATTTGGGTGAATGCCAGACGCTCTGCCCAATACCCGCCATTCCTAATATGAAACTCCTTTTAACTCCAATCATAATGGTCTGCTCAACCAGCCAAAACTAGAAACACCATGACTCACCTCTGCTGTTACAGCCACTTCTTCTTTTTGTTTTTATACATTTCTTATTCAAAGACTTCACTTTGGTCTTTTTCTAATCTCGTCCATGTCGTTCTTCCAATGAATTTGTTTTTATATATTTCTTCAAACGAGAAGACTTCACTTTGTGCAATGAGTCCTCTGCTCTTGCAGAATCTCTTGCCCAGCTTTCGTTTTCAGCACATTTCAAAGGTACCCGCTTTACTCTTTTTCTTGCCTACTCTCAAAGTTTGCTTCTGGTTTTATGTGGGTTCTGTTTAAATTGGATTGCAGATGCATGCGAATGAAGCTAGCATCAAAATTTATGGAACCCAATAAAACAATGGCAATTTCTTGAATAAAGGTGTTCCCTTTTCTTATTGCAGTGGGAAACTAGGTGTTAAGATTGAGTGAGAACAAAGCTGTGTCAAATTGGAAGTGGCTGTGTTAGTTTGTAGTGAATACCAGAGATGGGGTTTAAGCCAATAGACTGGTATTGTCGACCAGAAGCTAATGGGGTATGGGCCAAAGCAGTCAGTGCTTTTGGCTCATACACTCCCTGTGCAATGGACTCTATGGTCATCTGCATTTCTCATTTAGTTATTTTCAGCCTGTGCTGCTATCGAATATGGATGATCAAGAAGAATTTGAAATCCCGGAGGTTCAGGTTGAGGTCAAATTACTATAACTACTTGTTGGGTTTGTTGGCTGGTTACTCCACTGCTGAGCCTCTACTGAGGTTGGTGATGCGTTTATCACTTTTTAACCCGTCTGGCTTTGCTCCTTTTGAGGTGGGTTTCTTGTTTTTTTTTTTTGGAGGGAACATTTGCTTTTTGATATGCTTTATTGATCTCTGTCTTTCAAATGTAAGCATGCACAGACAGAATAGTATGTGATTAACAAAACATGTAAGGGAGGTGATTAGCTCATTTAAAAGTTCAAAATTCTTGATTGCTATTAAAATCTTGATCTGATAGGTGTGAATAGTAACCCAAGGTGATTGTATACAACATGAAGCCTGGATGTAATGTAACTATTTGTGTTCTTGCAGATGACTTCTTCAATCATTGAAGCTCTTGCTTGGTGCTCTATGCTAATATTGATTGGCTTGGAAACTAAGATATACATTCGGGAATTCCGATGGTACGTAAGGTTTGGAGTCCTTTATGTCTTGGTAGGATATGCCATGGTGCTAAATCTTATTCTTGGAGTGACAGATTCCTACAGTGGGTTAGTTTATCTTCCTTTCACTGACTCAATACTGCATTCCCTTCTATTGAATTCCACTTGTTGGGCTTTCCAGTGCTGTGTAGGTCCATTCATGAGGAAGAATGATAGAGTATAAGATAATTGTTATCTCACGTCCTAAGAGCCTACATCTTAGAAATAATAGTTAACTACACAAATTTTAACAAAATGTTGTTGTATATATGGATTTAAATTTACAGAAACAAAATGTATTAATTGTTGTAGACAAGAAATGATTCACTATATCTGTCATTTCTCTCAAACTGTATTGGACATTCTTACAATCTTTGTTCTTACTGAATTCTTGCAGATCTGCTCTGTACCTGTATATAAGCACTATCTGTTGCCAGGTTTGTCCCAATTATTGTTTCTTACTTTTTTTCTTTCTGTTACATCTAGCTGGTTATACTTAAGTCTGATGTCAGAGGATACACACACTGTTTTGTTCAAGTCATTCCACATTAAGTTCATGTTTTAGTCTTTGGTTATTGTTCTCATGCAGGTGTTGTTTGGAATTCTACTTCTCTTCTATGTTCCCAGTTTGGATCCTTATCCTGGCTACGTTGTTTTGCAATCTGAGTCACTTGACAATGCTGAATATGAAGCACTACCAGGAGAAGATCAAATCTGCCCTGAACGGCATGTTAATATAATTTCCAGTAAGGAGCCTAAAACTTCCCCGAATTGATGCAGAGGTTTATAGTTTTTAAACTGTCTTCTGCTGGTTCTTGCTTAGCATATTTTTATGGGGATTAGCTGAGAATGTTCTACTATTGGCTCCATATTGATTAGGTGGGAGTTATAAGTTGAATGGAAATGCATTTCTGTTACTTTTCTCTTTTGTCCTGTTGACAATTGATTCTCTCTCTCTCTCTCTCTCTCTCTCTCTCTCTCTCATCCACCTATTAGTGATCGTACTGATTGGTTCTTCACACCATATACGCCACCTCACGTGTTCTTGATAAACTAGTAATGTTGTGCACGGAGAAGATACCATCCACCAGGTCCTTGTTTGAGTTCCTTTAGGGTGAGGTCATCTAGAGTCATGCAAGGAGAAGATTGATTGCTAGGTGCAATTTCATGTACGCTACAGTTAATATTTTGTTATGCATCTGTATAGGAATATATTTTGGATGGATGACTCCACTTATGCAGCTGGGCTACAGAAAACCCATCACTGAAGCAGATGTTTGGAAGTTGGACACATGGGATCAGACACAGACATTGATTAAAAGGTCCAAGTTTGCCTCCTTTTCAGTTGTTACTTCCTCATTTTATCTCCACTGCGCCACTTCGCCACATGAATAATCATTTTGGGATTTGCAGGTTTCAGGAATGTTGGGTTGAAGAATCTCAGAGGTCCAAGCCATGGCTTCTGAGAGCACTGCATTGTAGCCTTGGACGAAGGTAATCGTTGAATTGAACTAAAACTAGTTTTATTTTATTTATTTAATTTTTGTAAGTTCTCAATTGAATTTGGTAAGATTGCATTTCCATATTCATTGTGTTTGTTGATTTGTTTTACGTAGGTTCTGGTTGGGAGGCTTTTTCAAGGTAAAAAGTTGGGGGTGCGAACTGCTACAAACAGTGTGGATTCATAGATTGATGGATTCATAAGAAGTTTCTAATAACATTATCCATCTTGTAGATTGGCCAGGATCTGTCTCAGTTATCGAGTCCCATTCTATTAAATCATCTCTTGCAGGTTAGTTTCTTTCTTGCCAAAGCCTTATCAGTAGAGACTTAATTTTACCATGTCTAAACCATCATATCGAAAGCTGTTTATAAAGGAGGTATGTGAGTCTGCAATTGAAGCTTCAACACTTCTCATCTTGGAGTATTGAACAGTTATATACTGCAATTCTCCAACTATTTCTGAGGAGAGATATCATCACTGTTAGCCTAAACATTATTATATCATGCATTCAATTACTCTAGTAGCTCAAGAATCATGTCAATTTTTTTTTTATCATCATTCATTTGAGCAATTGAATGAACCTGCTTTGTGAAGCATATTACTTGCATTTTAACACTCTCTGTAATTGTCTTGTTATTCCATGCAGTCAATGCAGCGAGGTGATCCAGCTTGGATTGGTTATATATATGCCTTCTTAATTTTCATTGGGGTGGTATGGTTCTATCTTGGACTTTTCTTAAGTATCATCGTGTTTAACAATGTGCAAAGTATGAAATGTTAGTTCAAAATATAGTGAACTACATTGACAAGTTTATTCATCTTTGTCTAGTCATTTGGTGTGCTCCCTGCATCGCAGTGTTACCAGAATCTTCAGCGAGTCGGCTTTCGGTTGAGATCAACTTTGGTAAGTTTCTTCATCTGTATTAACAAGCAATTCTAATATAAATCGAAGCTCAACTGTCCAACTCAGTTTCATGTTGTGTGATTCAGTAAAAGTTAATTTCTTTGTTTTACTCTTTTGTAGGTAGCTGCTATATTCCGTAAATCTATAAGAATAACACATGAGGGCCGTAAGAAGTTCCCAACTGGGAAGATAACAAATATGATATCTACAGATGCTGATGCACTCCAGGTATGCCCAAGTAGACATATCGTCATACCTGAAGAAATGCTATAAATCTCTAAACAGTTTTAGAGTCTTCTGGAGACTTTTAAACATATAGAACCAATTTTTGGTATACAAAATTATCTCTCTCTCTCTCTCTCATCTTCTCCTCAATTCCTTGTCATTTTACCTTGATAGAAAACTACTTATTGTCGTCTATCTGTAGGCAAACTTATCTCAAGCAAGAAGGAAATGCATATCTAATTCTTTGAACTGCTTTTTATTAACTCAGTTTATTCAATTATAAACTTATAACTAACATGGTCTTTCTCATGATTCAGCAAATAGCCCGAAACCTTCACGGACTATGGTCTGCTCCTTTTCGTATCATTGTAGCTATGGTTCTTCTTTACCAACAATTAGGTGTTGCATCGCTTATTGGATCCTTGATGCTAGTTCTCGCAATCCCCATCCAGGTCAGCATGTCATTATTATTCTTTTTTGGTTCTGCTATCAACAGTCTGTATTATCCTTTTATTGACTTTTCTCACAAGTTCAAGCTTAGAAAACCTTAACATTGTCTGCTTTCATGCATTTGTATTTATTTCCTGCTTTAAAATTACTGGTTTTATTGGTTGTCTGTTTGAATTTGTTTGCAGGATTAGTGAGTTTCATTTTCCACTAGTTAGTCTATGTGCTTAGATCTCAGTTTTCTGATAGCGTCACTTGTTTTTTCTGATAGCGTCACTTGTTGATTCTGTCAATAAAAAAATACTCTTCGTTTAATTTTATTGCGCATGATGAATCATTTTCTATAATTTCTTTTGTAAATAGACAACGATGTTCAGCAAAATGCGGAAACTGACAAAGGATGGACTGCAACAGACTGACAAGAGAGTTAGCCTCATGAATGAAATTTTAGCTGCCATGGACACTGTGAAGTATGACTGAATTAGATTATTTTATATAGCCTAGCGGTGATGGTGATTATTCTGTCATTAATCTGAAATATTATGTTTCAGATGTTATTCCTGGGAGACAAGTTTCCAGCAGCAAGTTCAAAATATACGAAATGATGAGCTTTCAAGGTTCTGTAAAGCGCAATTACTATCTGCTGTACGACACAACACTTCAACTTTTAAATTATGTGGGAAGTTTCAATTTCAGGCTTTCGTTTCATTACTTTCTATCAGTGCTCTAACTAGAGAAGTAACCCTAGGTGATTGATATTCCATTTGTTTGAAATTGAGTAAGTAAACTAACTGCTATCACACCGTGTAAAGCCTTTTTACTTGGCTCGAACTGATTAATTGCAGATGCAGCTATTTACGAGGCTGGCAAGGTCATATCATAGTAGATTTATGCTTTTATGCTAGTGTGGCATACTCTAGAGTGACTTATTATTGGTAAAAATCTTGATTTCTATGTGACCACGTTCAAGCATAAAATTAGATATCAACCTAGATTAACATTATTAGTGATATAATATACAGCTACAAATTCAAAGAAAATGTTAGAGCACAGTTTTCAATATATAAGTTGTGCTGATGGTTGAGTTTATATATGGATAAGTAACTGTTTACTCTTTGAATCTTTGATAGATTCATAATATTTAATTCTGATACAACATTACTACGGGCTATTTATTTGTCACCGCATAATTTCTCTGACCATTTGTTTTAATTGGTTTTGCAGTTGAACAGTTTTATACTCAACAGCATCCCAGCTGTTGTGACAGTAACTTCATTTGGGGCGTTCACTTTCCTTGGAGGCGAATTGACACCTGCAAGGGCATTTACATCGCTTTCTCTTCTTGCAGTGCTACGCTTCCCTTTAGAAATGCTGCCCAACTTATTAATTCAGGTAGCATGAGCTTCTTATCAGTTAACTCATCTGTCATCACCTACATTTATGTTATCTCATTTAGACTTGGTAGACCTTGTACTTTACATTTCTTTTGTGCTTATGGGCGTGTCATCTAATTCTCGTAGTCTTTGTGAGTCTCTGCATCTAGTGACTCTGCTCTACCGTGATAGGTTGTAAATGCAAATGTATCCTTACAGCGTTTGGAGGAACTATTTTTAACTGAGGAGAGAATTCTAGTACCCAACCCTCCTCTGGAACCTGGGCTTCCAGCAATCTCAATTCAAGATGGATACTTTTCATGGGATTCAAAGGTGTTGTCTTTTATCTTTACAATTAAAAGCATATTACACATCAGTTATATCTATTTATATATTTTGTTCAGTCGAGAATTCACTCTGCATTCTTAATTAGAATATGTGGTCGGCTATGGTGCATATTTAGTGTCTATAACAGTATTGTCTACCTTTGATCATGCCCAAGTATTCATGTCTTGCAGTAACGCTTTAAAAACAAAAAAATTAATTCTTTGTAGTAAGTTTCTTTTCCAATCTGAAGGAGATCGTGATAGCTAAATTTATAAGCTATTGATTTTCCTTATTCACACTTAAGATTGTCAATTGTAGCAAGGGTAAACAAGGGTCTTTCCCGCAGAGGACTAAGGTTATAACTACTCAAAACAATGTCACAAAAGTGACCACTGTCCCTAGCGAACAGCAGTCGAAAACCTAATTAAAAACCTAATCTAAACTACTCAGAAAATTACGAAAATTTACAGAGATATACTAGACACACAGGGAGTCTAGCACACAAAATTTGGTATTATTCGGATATCGTTTACAATATAAAATAATTATAAAAATATAGAGGACAGAAAGTAACGAAAACAGATTTTAAGATGGTTTGAAAACAATATGATAAAGATAGTTAGGGAAGATGCATCCACCCCGGACAATCACACACAAGACAATTTGTTTAATCCTAATTCAATTAATCTAGATGAAGATGCTCAGGTTGGCTCGGTACGCTTGAACACAACCTATTACCCTTTCTTACTTCGTACGCTAGGCAGGAAGTGCTCTACACCTAGACTATTCCCAAGCAATGCAACCTAAAGGTACGCTTATTAGATTAAACATGCAGAGATCATTAAGGTCTAAAAGAGTTTGAGACATCACTAGGCATCGCAATAAACTTAGCGCCTTGCTAAACCTAGGACTTAGTTTACTTGATAGTGAAAACTAACAATTGCTTCTCTAGAAGGTTTGAGGAATCCAACTATTGATCCAGGCATCAAACAATCAAAGCGGTAGAACCCTAACATGCATACTAAGCGTGCACTCAAAGCATACAAGCAAGAATTCATCAATGGAAAAGCAGTAAACAAAAGTCTCATCTTGAATTAAAAGAAAATAAAATCAAAAGTCAAATCATCTTGTAGTTCATGTCTAGGGGCTTCAAGCAGCCCCCTAACTAATAAAAACTAGTTAAACATAGAAGAAACAAAACAAACTAAAGAAGGGGAGGCAGAGAGAGCGAGAGAGAGAGAGCTGCTGCAGAATCATCTCCTTTTATATGGTTAGAGGTTGCCTCCATCTTTCTTGTTGTGTAGGAAATCCAAAACTTAAAAGAATTAGGGTTAGCGTGCTTAGGTGGAGTTTTCCTATTGGCTCTTGAACTTGATGACTCATTCCAACCATTCACATCATGCCATTTGTCTATATTGAGCTGATATATGAAGCACAAACTCGTCCTCGGGCTTTTCGGTGTGATTTGGGCTTCGAAACATAAATTCCCGTCCAACCTCAGATTCACGCGCAGCCTGACCTTCTTGTACTAAATCGGTCATAACTTCCTCTAGAAAAATGATATTGACGAACCGTAAAAAGATCTGGAAACTAGACATCCGAGGCTTTCTATAAATATAAAGATCATCATCTGGATCGTTCTGAGCTGGTCTCAGTGCTCTGTCGAAGTTAACTGATCTGCACAGGCAGATTTCCCGATTTTGCCTTTCAAATCCCTCTTTTACTTCTTTTCTCCTTCTTTACTCCAAGATACCTATAAAACAAATAAACAACGTAAATAACTAGAAAATATACTAAACTAACAAAGAAAGTATAGAGATTAACGCTATTAATATCACATAATTATGCTCCTATCAAATACCCCCACACTTAAGCTTTGCTAGTCCCTAGCAAACAGAGAACTAACTAGACAAAAGACACGGACCTAATGTCTTCCAAACATCTCAGAGAACTTATAATGCCCACAAGTATGGTCAACAAAATTCACACACTCACATGTCAGAATTCATAACCTCACTTAAAAGCTAATTTATTTTGATAACTATAGTGCTAAAGTTATAATACATGGGCAATCAAACTAGTGCAACAAAGGAGAACCAACTTATTCATGTGTCAAACAAGCGTCAACTCAATTTCTCACAAATATGCTCTCAATTTCTTTTCACTCATGATTTTCTGACTTGATGTATAAGCATATATTTCACTCAAGTTATATGTGAGAGGAATGATATAATAAGACAAACAAATAGCTCACATATGATAACAAGAAAGAAAGGCTTTTTCTGAAATTTTTTTTTTTTTTACATATGATCCCACGATTGGAATGCCAAAACTCGGACGAAAGGCCAGTGACACCATATGCTCACCCCTCCACACAAGTCTCCACAAATCGAATGCACAACTTCAAAGATCAAAAAGGTCTTTATTCAAGGTTATAATGGGGCCAAGGGTTAAGGTTAGAAGAAAGAAAGGATAGGAAATTCAAAGATCCTAAAGAACCTAGTGGAGCACTAGAAGAACATAAGAGATAAAAGAATCTTGAAACTTTTCAAGGTAATCAATCTTCGAACATGAAGCAAATAATTTTTTTCAAGGCCAGATGTCAAGTTACCTCCACTATGATACCAAGTTCTCTTAATGAAGAAATAATTTGAATGATAGCTTCATTGCATCTACCAACCTAGGATTCACCAGACTTATTGCAACCCAAATAGCTTCTGCATCATGCCTGCATAGCATCAGAACATCAAGTATGCGAGTTGCTCAATCTAATCCCAAATCCCAATTAACTCAGTTTTCTACCCAAAATTGAAAAAATTATTGATTCAGTAAATAGAAAACAGACCAAATTACATGGTGAATTGGCCAAGAAACAATCACCTCAGTTGCGGTGCCAGCCAAAGCACTGAAAGTGGACTGTTCTGCATCAAAAAGCTTCATTTTATTCCATAGTCCCTGACCAATTGTATCACTAAAGTCACAAGTTCCAGAATAAACAATTTCACATTCACTCTAACTGAAAAGTAGAAATATTGTTACCTATCCCAAAGAGACCTTCATATAAACATACTCAGACTCTTCCTCGCACTATGCTTGAGCTTCTCCTTCAAACTAAGCATTCATGAGGACATCTGGTCTATGTTACACACTTAGATATACTGATTAGTAATACCATTGGGTTGACCGAAAATTCTCATAGCTACTGCCAACTACTTTCTCACAGAGAGTTTTGGAATAGCATCAGTAAGCTTATCATGCAATTTCAAAATTCTATCTAAGGCGGCCTCAGATTGGTTCGATAAAACACCCTACAAGATACAAACAATCAATGAAGAGTATAATTAAACAATAGAAAGCTATAATTAAACCAGAAGCAGGAAACTCACCTTTGTTTTTCTTCGCGATGTGATGCGCAGAAGGCGGTGGCTACAAAAATTACCCGGTCCTATAGAACAAGAACTGAAATCAAATAGAACATGAAGTTCCTCACGAACGTCGCCAGGTTGAGCGAAACCGGCCCTGTAGACAGCGAAGAACGTCCCGGCAGAGAGGATCCCGCCGAATTAGGTCCGGTAGTTGTCACGGCGGAATGCGGCGACGGAGGCAAAGACGCCCGGGACGCCATTTCCGACGGCGAGGAGTATGACGGCGGTCATGGACGGCGTGAGGTTGAGAGCGGAGGTGAGCTTGGTGGTGACGAGAGAGAAGTGGTCCTGGGCGGCTTTGATGAGGATGCAAGGGGAAGAGGCAGAAGTGATTTTTTTTTTTTTAGAGAAAGAGGCAGAAGTGATTAGGTTTATATTTTCATTTTTCACTTCTATTTTTTTTTTTTTTTTTGGTACAAATTTTTCACTTCTATTTTGATATAGAAGAAGCCCGCTCATTTTTATGCATTGCGCTTTTTTTTTTCTTTGGTATATTTTTCCTCCAAAATCCGGTGTTCATATATTAATTAAAGCTTTAAAAATTAGGATTTAAATTAAAATTAGCTTAGATGAAGGTTCAATTTCCCTCCAATATACAAAACGAATAATTTAAAATTTTAGACTCTAAAAGCACACCACCGCCGCAGGGCATTATTTAGCAAATTTCATTGAAGAGATATATGAATTGTAGTCTGACAACTAAGCTAATTAAGATCTTATCTTCATAGTATAACTCTTATCTCATAAAGAAAAAAAAATCAACAACTATTAATGCATCGATTCGATACCGCTCTATAAGGCTGTTATCTCTAAGTTCATTCAGAAATATAAT
This sequence comes from Rosa rugosa, assembly GCF_958449725.1. Classification (NCBI taxonomy): domain Eukaryota; kingdom Viridiplantae; phylum Streptophyta; class Magnoliopsida; order Rosales; family Rosaceae; genus Rosa; species Rosa rugosa. The sequence continues at coordinate 62,585,768 of NC_084821.1, read as the reverse complement.
AGCATATAGAAATATGAGAGATTAAAATAAAAGTGTTCTTATGGGGAAATGTAACCCTGAGAAGATGTGATGTGATCGACCTACTTTCTTTGTCTCTGGTGAGTTAATGTTACGAAATGTCCTTGTTACTTACACTACTCATTTGATTCCCTGCTCAATTATAGTTAATCTCCATTATATCTAAATCAAATAGTGAAGAATAAAAATCGAACTGTGCTCAAAGAAGTAGAAAGTATGAGAGAAATGATAGACTGATCCTGAAGCAATATATATACTTAAAAGCTTATGGTTTGAGAGAAATGATAGCTTTTTTAATAACTTCAAATTGTGTTAAATTTAGAAATTATCATCCTTTTCATGAGCTGTGATACATGCTTAACTTTTAATTTCATTAAAGTATTTGGTCTCCACTTGCAAGTAAGTATCCTTGTAGTTATATTCGCCTTGAGAAGATTTCTCATTATTTGGATTACCTTCGAGGGGATTTCTCTTTACCCAAATCCGTCTCGAGAGGTTTCTCCTCATTTAGATTCACCTTGAGGGGATTTCACCTCACCCATCTGCCTTGAGAGGTTTCACGCTTTCGTCTCACCTAGATTCGTCTTGAGGGGATTTTGCCTCACCCAAATCCGCCTTGAGATATCTCACCTCGAAGCATTTTTCCCAAACAGATTGCTGCTTCTCTATTATGCCATTTCTTGACTAGAAACTGTTTTTAAATTTTACACCCCCACATAACCTCAATATTCCGTAATGTATGTTTCTCTATAAATAATCGAGTAACTTTTTGATTTTTTATCTCTTCTCACATTTTACAAATATTTCTTCATTTTATCGGAGATATTTAACGATATCGGAGAAATTTCATAGAAACGGTGGAAGATAATATACTTTTCCTTTATGATATATCGATAGGTTGTGAGAAAGTTCAAGTTGTCATATAGTCATTAAGCGACAACCCGTAGAAATCGTTGCCTAATTGGTCTTTTGTGAGAAAATTAAACTTGTCACTTAAAGTTGTCACAAAAATATTAACTGACAATTAGTAGAAATTGTCGCATAATTAACATTTTGCTAGGAATTGAGTGTCGCATAATGTCATATGGGCGACAACTGTCAATTTCTCGCAAATACCTACTTTATGCTACAAATCTGGGGAATATAAGATATTTTTCCTTTATGATATATCGATAAGTTGTGAGAAAGTTCAAGTTGTCACATAATCATTAACCGACAATGCGTAGAAGTCATCGCCTAATTGGTTTTCAATGAGAAAGTTCAAGTTGTCACATAATTATCAAGCGACAACCTGTAGAAGTCGTCGCCTAATTAGGCTTTTGCGAGAAAATTAAAATTGTCACATAAACATTAACCAACAACTAGTAGAAGTTGTCACCTAATTGATTTTCAGTGAGGAAGTTCAAGTTATCACATAATCATCAAGCGACAACCTGTAGAAGTTGTCGCCTAATTGAGATTTTGCGAGAAAATTAAAGTTGTCACATAAACATTAACCAACAACTAGTAGAAGTTGTCGCCTAATTGATTTTCAGTGAGGAAGTTCAAGTTGTCACATAAACATTAAGCGACAACCCGTTAAAGTTGTTGTCCAATTGATTTTTAGCGAGGAAATTATGGTTGTCACATAAACATGAACCGACAACTCAAAGAAGTTGTCGCTAAATCAATCTTCAGCGACAAAAATTTAGTTGTCACATAAACATTAAGTGACAATCCACAGAAGTCGTTGCCTAATTAATCTTTTGTGAGGAAGTTAAAGTTGTCACAAATATATTAACCGACAATTGGTAGAAATTGTCGCCTAATTAACATTTTGCGAGGAATTGGGTGTCGCAAAATGTCATATGGGCGACAACTGTCAATTTCTCGCAAATACCTACTTTATGCGACAAATCGGTTGTCGCTAATGGGTTCATGTGCGACAACTGAAATTTCCTCGTATTTGCCAAGTTTTTACGATGATTTTTAGGTTGTCACAATGAAATTCCTCGCTTTTGCTATTTTCTCTTGTAGTGGTATGTGAGATTATGATTGATTAGTGTGGTTTTGTGGGGTTGTGCTACTTTTTCTTGTGCAGGAATTTGATGGGGTATATGGACCAGCATGGCACTGCATTGTAGGAACAAATTTTGGGTCTTTTGTGACACACTCAGTAAGTGGCTTTATGTATTTCTCAATGGATCAAAAGTTGTACATCCTCTTGTTTAAGACCACAGTACAAAGAGCAGACTGAAAGTTTTTCAATCATTTTTAGCATAGGAAGAAGAAGTTCTGGAAAAGCTTTAAAAATAATTTGTAATTCTTTCTGGCTTGTACAATGTTTAATGCAGCAGGAAAAAGCTGAAAACTTGATCCTTTGTAACTATGTAAAAGACATTTACTTGGTTGGTTGAAGTTGTGGGGCTTGGTAAATGTCTGATTCAGAAATCCTTTCTGCTAGTTCTGTAAGCCCATATGCATCTGTCACTTCTCATTACATATAATATAATCCTTATAAGTCTTTTTTTTGCTTTTCTGTGACTTTTTTCTTTCTTTTGGCTTGATCAATATTTATTGCCCTCTGGCCTTGTTTGGCTTTAAGCTTTAGTATTCATA